>NC_045629.1:83227063-83543063 GCF_009829155.1 Mustela erminea
GCTGGGCATCTCCAAGTAAGCTTCCTTAACTATAGATTAGGAACCACAGTAACATAGGTGGGGCGTAAAGGTTAAACCAGTTAATGTATATGAAGCTTCTGGTTCAAAGAAAAGTTGTCAGTAAATCTGTCTATCCATCATCCACTCAGCTGCTCACCATCCGTCCAACCCTCTGCCCATCTGTCCACCCACCCAGCCTCCCATCCATGCAATACCCAACGATACCCATCCGTCCGTCATCCGCCTGACATCCGTCCATCCGTGCACGCATACATCCAGCTACCCACACCGTCCATCCGCCGTCCATCCACCCATCCTTCTGTGCACCATCCACCCAGCCCCTACCCACCCAAGCACTCACCCGTCCACCACCCATCCACCACCCATCCACCACCCACCATCCATGCACCCCCCACCCACCCATGCACCCACCCATCCACCCATCCACCATCCATGCACCCCCCACCCACCCATGCACCCCCCACCCACCCATCCACCACCCATCATCCACCGTCCACCGTCTATATGCACCCCTGCCTCTAGCCACCCAGCTACCCACCCACCTGCCTCTCAAACTACCCACCCATCGACCCACCTGTCCCTCCCGCACGTCCCTCTGTCTCTTCATCCATCTTTCTTCCCCTCCTTTGTTCCTTCACCAGTACTAATGGATCAGACCCAGGCCACCTTGCACCAAGCGTTGTGACGAAATTCATTAGAAGCAAGATTCAAGTCATCTGACTCCAGTCCCATGATATTCCCACAGTCCTGAGCTGAGACGTGGAGATGAAAGCGGCTCAGTGATTCAGGGCTGAATGGTCCTCAGCCCGGGCCGCGGCTGTGGTGATGTCGGTGCTCATGGTGGCTTCCCAGGCCTCCTCTCCTTCGGGGCTGGGTGGAGAGGAGATCTGCTTTCCCACCCCCTAGTAGCTGCCTGGAGCCATGCAGGTGGGGTACGGGCTAGAAGGTGCGCCTGCTGCTGGGAAATGCCCCCCTCTCTGTCTCCCCGTCAGGAAGATGCGGGATCTGAGAGGCGGTGGCTATTCTGTCAGCCGGGGTACTGGGGTACGGAGCCCCTGTGGTGAGCGGAGCACCTGCCGACGTATGTGGGCGTGAGAAGGAAGCCGCAGTGGCGTTCAGCCGTGGGGATGTGGGAGCTCTTACACAGCAGAGCTCGGCCTGTCCCGACCAACCTGCCGTCTTCAGGTCTTCTGACCCTCCTCACCCTCCATACTAGTCTCACGGCGCTGCCGATTCAGAGGGCCACAAACTGGCTGGCCTAAAGCCACAGAAATGTGTTCCCTCACGGTTCTGGAGGCCAGAAGTCTGAAACCAGTGTTGTCTGGGTTGGGTTCTGTGGCTTCGGGGGTGACCCGCAGTCCTCGACGGCGCTTGGTTCGTGGCCGGTGGCTCCAGTCTCTGCCCCGGCTTCACATGGCCTTCCCTCCTCTTCGTACAGGGACACTGGTGACTGGAACAGTGGCCCGCCCCACCCCACTCTGACCTCATCTTAACCGATGGCAAGGATCCTATTTCCAAGGAAGGCCACACTTTGAGGTTCCAAGTGGATATGAAGTTTGGAGACACTGTTTAACCCCGTGTGCCGCCCCCACCCTGTGTTTAACTGCGGTCGATCAGGGTTTAAAGAGGACTTCCTAGGATCGGGCGCTTTGGTGGCGCTGACTCAGGAGACAGGGACGAGGCGTGCCATAGCGGGTGGAATGTTGGAGACGACGCGTGCGTGAGTTCGCGGTCTGACGGCAGAGGCAGGAGAGCCCTCAGACGGCCCCCAACGGTGGGCAGTGGGCATGGCTGAACCAGCGGCGGCTGCGGGGCCTCCTGGGCCTCGCCCTCCTCCCTGGCTCCAGCATCCAGATCAAGGCCGGCACTGGCGGGCGCTCGGGATCTGCCGGGGATCCATTGCCGACTCACACACGTCCGTCACCCGCCTGTCTCCCGCCGCCTCCGCTATCTGCAGACCATCTGTGAGTGATAACGGGCCAGGCCAGTGCGGCGGCCGCCCAACTGGAAAGGCCCTCGATCTGCTCGGGAAGGCTGGCCCAGGCCCCTGGCTCTCTTGCAGTCATGGCTCTTAAAAACCACCCCCAGGGCCCATTCATCAGGCCAAATTCCCCGGGCATGTGTCAGCCCTACTGAGCGGGAAATTGCACAGAACTTACGGTTCTTCTGACGTCCAGCGCGATTTTCAGGGCGATGGCTTTAAGTCTCCAACAGTTCTGGACGGGCTGGGGCTGGGGCTGTGGTCCCGGCCACCGCTCCGCCTTCGCTCTCGGCTCCACCCCTGGTGATCATCGTGGCCCACCCTCCCGTGGGCTCAAACCCTGCTGGCTTCCCAGAGGAGGTGTCCGCCTCTTTCTATCTGAGTCTAGAGAGCCTGGCTCACTCCAACACGACCCAGGCCACAGTTCTGGGACAATATGGGTGTTCAGAGGACACTGAGCAGAATGCCACGGGGTCCAGGAAGCGTGACCGGCAGGTAAGGAAAGGTACAGGGAAAAAGGCGAGGAAGCCGGGCCCTCGGAGCGGAGAGGGTGACGACCGCCTTCGTCATGTTCACAACTGCCCACTGCGCCCGTGTCCGGGGACCGGAACTCAACACGCCGTCCTAGCCCCCTTACGACAAGCACAGGGCATGGGCCTCAGACGCGCCGGGCTTCTCAAGGGCGAGAAGGCCAGAGCTGATGCTTCCAGGGGGATCAGGACGAAAAGGGGGCACGTTACCGGGACGTGACTGGAGTGTCCACTAGGGACAGGCTGTGGGGGCTGGTCATGGGCTCACTGTCTGAGAAGCGTTCAGGCAGAGCCCGGGACACGGGGCACCCATGACGCACTGTGCTGTGGCCCGTGGGACTCGGGTTTGGGCTTCTGTGTGAGCTCCCGACTATGCAGAGGGATTCTCTGCTTTTATCCCTATTACTAACAAAACGGTGCTGCTGTCAACCAGCCCATCAGTTAGAAACCAGTGGGTTTCCACTCACAGCTCTTGGGGGACCTGGGAGCCCCGGCTCCTTCCTGAGGGGCAGCGACAGGTGTGAACGAGGTCACCTGGGATTTGCTCGTTCTCCGGAGCCACTTGTGTCCTGGGTATCCACAGTCTCTGCCCCATCCCTGGACCCCCGCTGGAGGCCTACACTTTGGGGGGGCAGTGGGATGCAGGCTGGGGAGCTTGAAGCCTCATTCTCCAAGGCTCTGTCAAGCAGCAAACGAACCTGTACCTTGGTCGCTGGTAAGTGTGAGTGCAGAGTGTGCGCGGCCGGTCAGCCCGGCCCTCCGGGGCCCAGCGTGCCTGTCTCCCCCCCACCACCACAGGCGTCGGCAGGAGGCGAGAAGGGCACGGGGACCTTCGGGAAGGCGGTCACAGCTTCCCTTCCAGCCTTGGCCCCGTGCACATCCGCTGCATGACCGCCGTCGGCAAACCGGTCTCTCTGAGCTCATTCTCCCGCGGCAGACTGAGCGGAGTGACGGGACTCACGGACGGAGGATGAACGGGAGCACTTACTCGGCGGAGTTCCTGACTCAGCCACGGAAACAGTCATCGCCCTGGGGAGGCCGGCAGCCGGCTCGCACGGCCACTCCTGCGCTCCCTGACACCCCGTGGGCGCCCCGAGCACCAGCGCATCGCCGAGCCCTTCGGGCGCCCGGGACCCTCCCGGGCCTCTCGCCCATGCCGTGGCCCAACCCTGGCCGGTGGCTCCTCAGTATTGCTCGCAGGCCTCCGGGCACAGCGGCCGGCCCCTCCTGCAGCCTCCACGGGAAATCTGAGCCGAGACCTCCCGGGGCACGTCTGCATCCTGGATGAGCCGCCGGAGCACCCAGCCGCAGGCGGGCCGGGCCGCACACCAGACGGGGACGTCACCGTTCAGCACCAGGTCCGAGGGCTGCAGGGCCTCGCTCCCGTGCAGGACCGCCGGGGGCGCCCTTCCTGCTCCTTCGGCTTCTGGGGCTCTGGGCCTGCCGTGTCCCTTCGCCTCTGCCCGCACGTCCACAGAGCCACTCTGCTCTCTGAGCCCTCCCCTCTCCCGCCTCCTGTAAGGACACCTGCCCTTGGGCGAGGGTCGCCCGAGTGGTCCAGAATGTTCCCACGTGAGGACCTTGAAGCTAATTTCATCTGCCAGGACGCTTTCTCCAGACAAGGCCACGTCCACAGGCTCCTGGGGCCTCCGTTCCTGCCCTCCCCCCTCGGTCAGTGTCCAGCCAGTTCACGTCTGACCTGAGTGGCCCGGAAACCAGGGCGGGGCCAGGCCTTGAGTGAGGAGCCCAGGCTGACGCTGACCCTGAAACGGGGCTGAGGGCCGCCCCTCACCGCCCCCCGCCCCGCACACTAAGGAAGTGACGACACACCAGAGCCTGGTCCAGAGTCCCTTAAGTGAGGCTCCGTCCCTCGTGGACCTTCCAAGTCGGTAGAGAAAGTCCATTGATCCTCTGAAATGCTCCGAGAACACGTTGCCTCCAAGAGGGTCTTTCCAAGGCCACGATGCACGGATATTCAAACAACGGTGACATGACCTCAACCGTTTCCATCAGTGGCTTTCAGGGGTCCCTGCTCGGAGCTTCTTGTCCGGAGCTGAGCCCAGACAAGCCAGGCCTTCCCCTCCCCCCAGCCCCACTCGGGGCCTGGACCAGTCCAAGGGGACCCAGCAGGTGCAGGCAGGTCTGGGCTCTGAGGCCAGTGTTTTTCCACATCCGCGGGCCCTGCACAGGCATCTAGGACGACATGAGGAGGAGGAGGAACTTACGCGCCACGGGCTTTCCCACAAGGAGCTCTGACCAGCAGCGTGGATGAGGTTTCAGATTACGTTTTTGCAAAAGATAAAGGGGACGGCCTTCAGATGGATCTTTCTCATTACATTCCTCTCTAGAATCTGGGGACAAAGCCTGAAATCCCAGGTCTGGGAAGGAGCCGTGCCGGAGATCACGGGCCTGATGATCCTGTCGCGTTCCGCTGCTCCAGCTGACCCCGGGACCCCGTCATTAGCACCGCACGCGATGCCTGGATCTGGGGACGGAAACATAAGCCGTGTGGGGTTTCACAACATCTACTGAGAGGTCAGGGGCTTCATGATTTGGTTTGCTAAGTGCTGCATTTACTTGACATTGAAATAAAATGAAAGACTTTTTTCGTTGTCCTGATTTTCTAATTGAAGAATAACGAACGCTCAATGTTACGTTAGCTTCAGGAACGTGCCAGAAAGCCTCCAAGTCCACACCCAGCCCTCAGCGGGCCTGCCCTGCCAGGCAGCGGGGACAGGTGTGGTGACGCATCTTACACCGTGTGGCTGCGGAACACACACATTCCCATCAAAAGGAGAGTGAAGCCCCTGCCTGCTCATTCCCTCGCCCAGTCCATAAATTCTCGCTGGCTGCTCTGCCTGCGCCGGGAGACAGTCACACCACAGCCGGACGCTGCCTCAGCCCTCCGGGGACTGGTGACGAGGACTTTGGAAGGCAGGTTGACAGCAGCTGCGACACCAACCACGGGCCCATGGGACCTCAGGACACAGCTCAGCGCCAGCCCCAGAGAAGCCCGGCCAGCATCCGGGGGCGCAGGCAGGGACCGTCTGCAGCACCGCCATAACCACAGACGTCAGTGGCGACCCGGGTGCCCACCGCCTGGCTTTCCTGGGGTGCCGTCAGCGGTGCAGGGGAAACAGCCCGGTCCAGGGCTCTGCGGGGATCAGCTCGAGGATAAAAGCACGCCGCTCCGTGCTGTCAGCCACCCAGCAAAGGACACCAGCGCTCACTTCTAGCGGGGAAATCGGTGTCAGCGTCGGAGCCCGAGAGAAGGGAGGGGGCCGAGGCCGGGCGTCCTACGCTTCATCCGGGAACTCAGAGTTACGTGCAGTGAGAGTGTGTTCCCAGGCGACGCATGTGATAGGAGTTGTGACATCATAGCGGGAAATGAGCTGGGAAGAAGGTCCACCGTGAGTGGCGACGGAACACCTGGTTCACGCTGAGTGTGGTCGTCGTGCTGGACCTTATCCCGCCAGCGCCCTGGACACGAAGCCCCGAGCCCAGCTTACAGAAGGGGGCACTGGCGCGTAGACGAGCCAAGGACACTCCAAGGTCACATGCCCTGTCGATGACAGAGCCTACCCCAGGAAAGGCTGTGGCCTCACAAACCTGTACCTTTCCTCCGTGACAAGCTTTTTTTTCCTTAAAGGATCTGAAACATCTTGTCTCTTGTGCACACGTGCCACGTGCACACATGCACACACACACACACGCACACACACGCGTGCACTCACACATGCACACACGCACACGCACCAGTGATCTGGACAAAGCACAGGAGCCAGGAGGCCACATTCAGGGCTAATACAAATTTGGAAAACAGAGTGAGCTGGGCAAACGGGCAGTCAGCGCGTGCCTTGCACTGGCTGTCCCTCCAATGCCAAACGTCTCGAGCAGCTTTTGGCAAATGTCAGATGACGGTCCGCGTGGGGCTGGGCTCCCTGCCGGACGCCTGCCGTGTCACTATTCTCGGCGGCTAATCAAAGACTGTGATGATCTGGGTTAATGACGGAGCAATTGCCTGAATGATCGGAATCAGTTAGAAGATATTATAGGAACTGACCCAATTCTTTCAGCCACGCTAACGGCAAATCAAGCTGTGAGATGAAGGGGAAAGGGGGGTGGGTTCACTGAGCCCTACTACGTGCTGGCATCGGGCAGCCGTGCCGTGCGTCCTCGGAGGCAGCACCAATAAGACGCTACCAGTGAGGAACGGTAATGGGGTCTGCACTCAGAACCGGGCCCCGTGCTTCTCTCTGCCCCCATGGACCTGCGGAGACAAGGACCCGGTGCTAGCTCCCACGTGGTCTGGAACTCCCGGAGGTGCAGGACGGCGCGGGGTGAGGTGGAAGCAGGAGGGAGACGAGCAGAAACAGTCCTCGCTCTGACCGCAGCCTCGGAGCCCTGCGACGTCTCGCACACCGAGGGCCCCCCAGCCACGCCTGCCTGTCCCCCCCACAGCATATCTCTCCTGCGGTGCACAGCACTGCGCGGCAGTCCCACCTCGCTGGGCTCTGGCAAATGTCTCATGACCTAGAAATGGGGGAAAAGAAGCCCCGATTCTCTATTAACCAAATGAATGCGCTTTCAAATGGGATATTGGTGCTAATATTAAGCTAATAAATCCTGACACTTCATTAATTGGGGAAGATGTGTCAGGACAAACATTCGTGTGTGTGCGTGGGCTGGTAGCAGATGCCCTTCGAAGTGACTGCAAAGGTCCCAGCAACGTCAGCTGGGCTGGGCTGCAGGGCCTGGATGTCTGCTCGAACACCGGACCCAGCGTTGCTGTGAGGATATTCTGTAGTTACGATCAAATCCACAACTGGTGGACTTTCAGTAAAGCAGATTGCCCTCGGTGCTGTGGTGGGTCTTGTCTAATCAGCAGCTGGTCCTGAAAGCAAAACCGAAGTCTCCTGGGGAAGGAACTCGACCTCAAGGCTGTAACAGACACCCCACCTGAGTGCCCAGCCTGCCGGCCTGCCCTGCAGATTCCAGACTCAACAGCCCCACTGTCCTAGGAGCCGGGGACCCAGCAGCACATGCCCCCAGCCCTGACATCCCGTGGGGGGCAGGTTTTGAGTCCAGCCTCTGCCCGTACAGCTGTGAGGAAGGTGAGCGCTCCCGTGCAGAGATGTGGGTCGCCGCGGACGTCGCGGGAACAGGCACCCGGGAACAAAGCGATGTCTGACAGCGGGGGAGGGGTGAGCACGCGGCGGGCGCCTACGCGGGACGACGCGCAACCTGAGGTGAGAAGAGGGTGCGCGTCCTCTACACTTGGGAAGCTACGTGGATGTGTACACGCTGGTCTGCGGGATGTTAGGGTCGGAGACGGTCTGGAAGGAAGAACCAAAATGAAAGCAGCCGAGCGGCACCTTCCTGGAAACCGCAGAGCCACGCCCAGCCCCCACAGTCCCACCCAGGTGGATACAGCCCTCCTGGGGTAGTGGGAACCATCTCCTCCCCCAGCCCCTTTGAGGAGTGTGCAACATGCACAGCCATACAGAGCAACCTAAAATATGAACTCCAAGGCGGCACGGATGATGAGTCACTGCTGTGGTTTTACTTACGCTCACAACATTTTCTAAGCTTTATGTCCTGTGTGCTTGCTAATTTCTTTTCAGAGAAAAAATAAACACTGAAAGCAAACCAGCACCCCTGGGCTCACATTACTTCCTGCCGCTGATAGAGGAGGGGCCAGGATCTCACCTGCCCAGCACGTGGATGACCACGGGCCCTCAGTGCCCCTCTGCCATCTGTCCCAAGGTCCCCACAGACACTTTGTAGGCAGAGATTCTGGTGCCCTGAACCCACAATCCAGGCTGACCCTAAAGCTCAGATGGTACCCCAGGAGACGAGTGACCCACGGTGGTGACCCTCCAACCCCGGCTCAGTGTGTAGGATGCACCCCCAGGCTCTTCCCCACTCTCGTTCCTGGATGCTAGCCCCCAACCGCATCGCACAGACACGCACACGCACATGCACACAGGGGCGTGGCATCCCCAAGCCAGGCGCACAACACACACAGGCACACACGAGCGCACACACACACACACCGGTTCTAACCTCACTGGCGAACGTCATTAGCAAGTGCTGCTTGGACTCTAACATACCCGCCCCTGCGCTCCCACACCCTGATCTGGCCGTCCTCTGCAGGACGCCGGAGGAGACTGCTTCCTCCGTCATCTGACACAACTTCCTCTTTCCCAAAGTTTGGGATTTAATCAAGTCATTCACTCATTCATTCAGTCCACAGCTTGTACGGAGCGGGGGTACAGTGCCAGACCCCGGGGATGCCCTGAGAGCAGCACAAACACGGAGCCTGCCCTCTCGGTGCATCACACAGAACTGAACAGCAGTGGTAAAGTGTGATCATTGTGGTGACCAGAGACACCTAGACTTGTCCACCCGAATGGCAGTGTGAGATTTCACTTCAAGCAGCCCTTGTCATAAAACCAGGGGGCCACAGAATGCCCAGACCAGGAGGGGACGGTACCATCCATGACGCTATTCTCGTTTTGAAGGGTCGGGGCTCGGTGTGTGATCAAGATCAGGGCTCAAGGTGTGACCAGGGTCAGGAATCAGAGTGTGACCAGGATCAGGGCTCAGAGTGTGACCAGGGTCAGGGCTTAGAGTGTGACCAGGGTCTGCGCTCAATCTGGAACCACCAGGAGACTGAGTAAGTGAACAGGACGAGGCTTCAGTCTTGAACCAGTCAGCTCTCCAACTGTGAGCGGGATTAGGGTTTGGTCTGGGATGGCGCTCACAGACCAGCCAGTGACCAGGGTCAGAGAGCCATGTGTGATCATGGTCAGGACTCCGTCTATGGCAAGGATTCTGGAATCTGGGCTCAGTGTGTAGCCTTGATCAGGGCTCATCATGTGCCTGGAGTCAGGGCTCAGTCTCAGCTGTGGCTGGGACTCATGACCTCCCTGCCAGCGCCCTACTTGCCACCGCTCTGAGAATGATCTCTGCATCTTGTCCTGGCCCCGGGGTGGCCTGGCCTCTGGACCTGTGCACTTTTTCCTGTGGAAATCCCCTTCGGTTCCAGCCGTAATGATGTTTAAAACCCCCGTTTTGGCTAAGGGATTTCATCAGAGAGCAAGAGCTCAGAGCCAGGGTGCTGGGGAGAAACTGAGGGCTGGCAGCCTGGACAGTCCCTTCACAACCCAATCAGGGCTCCTGCACACCCGGCTTTGCATAAATCTCTAAGCCGATTAGAGGGACATTCAGAGCAAGCGGCGGTGCAGGTACTGAGCCAGCAGAGCAGGCGCCCTCCCTCTCCGCGTGGATTAATTGCTCCCGCCCCAGCTGGCTCCAAAGCCGAGTTCATTATCTCCCTCCAACCCGCTCCTCCTGCCCGCTCCTTCCCTGCTTCACTTAGTGGCGCAACCTCGGAATCTGTGTCACCCCGAATGCTTCCTGCATCCACCATGTCCGTCCCCTTGGCTTTGTCCGTACCGAGCCGGCCACAGGCCACCCTCTCCAGCCCAACCCCTGCCCCACTATGCTTCAGGTATCCCTGACCCCAACCCTCCCCCCATCCATTCTCTCTGAATCTCCATGACAAAGGCTCTGTGGCACCTGGATGCCCAGGTCCTTGCACTGTGCTCTCAGCCCCACCCCCGCTCACCAGATGGAACAGTGGAGGCCCAGGGCGCACGGTCCGTGACAGCCGTAGTCTGAGGTCCATGACTCCGTCTCCTGCAGGGCGAGGTCTCCCCAGCCCCTCCGCCCCTTCACGCAGCCTCCCAGCAGGCTGGAGCGCGCTGCCCTGGGCCAGCTTCTTCTCTGCTCCACCCACACCCTGCACCTGCCCCCTGTCTTGGGGTGTCGGGGTGAACGCCCGGCAGGGAGAGGGGCTGGACAGAGGCATTGCTCATATATAGAATGTCATTACCCTGGGGGCTGGTTCCATGGCTCCTGGCCCGCAGCTGGCCCCTTCTCTCCCTGCCCCCCTTGACGCGGAGAAATGCACCGTGAGGGACCACACGTCCCCTTGGCCCTCCCCAGCTGTGGCAGAACAGCCGAAAGAGCAGGCGAAAGCGGGATTGACTGAGATCTCAGGGCTGGCCCTTATTAAGGGCTGTGTGACTTGGTCAAGCCTGTCCCTCATTGAGAAAATAAGAGATTGGGTTGGCTGATATCTGAGCTTCATCCTGGTTCGACACCTTGAATCCGCGAGTAAATTGTGAAGCTTCAGATGAAACGACGCACTCACAGGCTGTTCACAGGAGCTCAGGTGGAGGAGGGGGCTCTGCTCCGGGCCGGCTCTGGCTCGAGCACACAGTGAGAGTGTAGGCTTGTGGGGCACTGGGATCTCTCACACATACAACAAAACTCTGCTGGATATAAGGGATTTGGGGATTACCCTCATCACCCCCATCACTATCACCACCATCATCACCATCCTTGCCACCATCCACACGACCAATACCATCAATGCCGTCATCGCCACCATCACCACCATCATCTACACCATTATCATTGTCATCACCACCATCTACACCGTCATCATCATCAACACTATCATCATCACCTTCATCACCATCACCACCATCACCACCATCAATACCACCATCCTCACCACCATCTACACCATCAAGACCACCATCATCACCACCATCTACACCATACACACCATCATCACCATCACTACCATCTACACCATCAACACCACCATCCTCACCACCATCTACACCATCAACACCACCATCATCACCACCATCTACACCATACACACCATCATCACCATCACTACCATCTACACCATCAACACCACCATCCTCACCACCATCTACACCATCAACACCACCATCATCACCACCATCTACACCATACACACCATCATCACCATCACTACCATCTACACCATCAACACCACCATCCTCACCACCATCTACACCATCAACACCACCATCATCACCACCATCTACACCATACACACCATCATCACCATCACTACCATCTACACCATCATCATGTCAACACCATCATCACTACCACCCCATTCCCATCATCACCATCATCATCATCAATGCCATCGTAATCACCACCACCTACACATCACCCCCATCAATACCATTAGAACCAATATCATCACCACCACCACACCATCATCAGAACCAGCATGGTCATCACATTATATCACCATCATCAACGTCTGCCCCAACTATCCTAGTTTCTCCTAAAATAAGCTGACCCTCCCCCAGCCTAGGACTTCTGAGCAACAAGGACAAGGTTCGGAGCAGGCTGCTCCAGCGGTAGCCAACGCCCCAGTCCCACATTAGAATCTGCATGCCGAGAGCACCCCACTCCAGGCTCTTCCCTGCACATATGCAGCCCTCACACATTGCCAACCCTTGCTCGCTGCTCCCCGCTCCCCAAGGGAGCAACTATGTGCCCTGTGTGGGCCCTGGGACCACAGGAGGCTGGGCTGGATCAGGAGGCCTGTGTGACACTGAGTTCCTCCAGCCCTCTGAGGTGATGCCGAGTGATTCCTGATGGAAACCCCCCCACCAGCCACCCCACCCAAGGCCGGCATCTTGCTGGTACCTGGTAGCTCAGCCAGCCTATCTAGCTTTCCTCTGCCTGGAGAGGTGGCTCTGGCATCTGCCAACACCATGGGCTCTCTCTCTCTGAGACTCCATTCCTTTCCTGTGGCTGCTACACAGGTTAGCACAGATGAGAAAGCCAGACGTTCAAAGCCAGGATGCAGCAGGACCACGCTCCCCTGGAGACTCCAGTGGGGAGGAAACCCTTGCCTCTTGCAGCTCCTGGTGCCCTTGGCATTCCATGGGTTGTGACCACATCTCTCTTCCTGCGCACACCAGGCCAGGCCCCTGCTTCCGGAACATTGCTGGCTTGCCGGCCGGTGCGAACCCCAGGAAGGCTTCCCATGTGGGACTCGGGGCCGGCAGACAGCCCACAAGGCTCAGGAATGCCACAAGTCCTCACATGGGGCCAAGTCCACCACATGTCTCCTTCTTCACCCCGACTACCCAGGAGCACCCAGAGAAGGACAGGAGCCGGAGCCACGTCTCCTGAGCACGGTGACATGCAGGTGCCCACGTCTTGGGTGTCCCACAATCAGCAGCTGGAAGGAAGGGCACCCCGATTCCCTTGTGGGGGACAGAACTGAGCTTCCAAGTGCAGCAGCCTCTCGGGGGCACAGAGCAAGAAGCAAAGCTCACACCTAAACCAAGTCTCCCTGCGCCCTGAACCTGGGCTCGCTTCAAGCACCCCTGTCTCCAGGAAGCCCCACTGTCCCGTTTCAGGGTCACAGGGCAGCTCCGCGTCTTGAGAGCGTGGGACGTCAAAGAGATTGACTCCTGTCAGGGTAGGCCTGGGTCAGGGTCAGGGTCAGGAGGCTGTGCTTCTGGTCCCAGGGACAAGTGTCTGGTCTGGTTCCCCTCTGGGCCTCCGATGGGTTGCCTGGGAAGGAGAAGAAAGAGTTTCTCCCTCCTTCATGGGGTCCTGGGCTTAAGAGGAAGAGCACAGGCTCGGGGCTCAGAGGGCCGTCCGGGAGAAGCGGGGACGCCGAGGGCAGGTGAAGAGGCTGGAGCTAGCCACAAACAGCGGGCGGCTGGCTTGGCCCTCCCTGAGTTGCATGGCTCATGGCTGCGACAGAGCTGAGCCCGGCACCGCGCCTGAGTGCCCGGGGTACCCGCCTCTCCAGCCAGCCCAGGAACCTGCCGCCTGCAGCCCCTCCCCGGCCGCCCACCTGAATGTCCATCCACCAGCACCCACCGATGCCCTCCTCTCTGAGCCGGCCTCCTCCTGGACGGCCACCTCCCGCTCTGCTGGGCACGAGGGAGCCCCGTCCTCCCTGACGGGGACAGAGCACACGGTGGCCCGCGTTGCCGCCACCCGGGCCCAGTGCACACAGAGGTAGTTAACAGCCTTGCACACCTCTGCCGCCCTGGGGGCCTTTGGCAGGGAGCATGTCTCCAATTTCCAAGCATAAATGGCAACTGGCCGCGGACCCCGCGCCCCCGGGCCTGGCTCTGCCAGCTCTCTGGACGGCGGACAGCTGTCGCCCGCTGCGGCAGGCATATGCTCGCCCAGCCTCATCCTGCCAGCCAGAGCCGTCTGGAGCTGGCGGAGGGGGTAGCAAGGCCCAGAGCTGTGGGCCCCGCCTGCTCTGTGTCTCCTGCAGGCCGCGGATGCCCAAGGACGGCACGGCCGGCTCTGCTCAGTGACAGTGTGGACAGGCCCCCTCTCTCTGGGCCTCAGTTTCTCCTCTGTTCACAGAGTCAGGCCCGTGGCCTAAACCTCTGCCCGCTCTGTTGTCCCAGCAGAGACACACAGGCCCCACCTGGGACGGAGGGGCCTTGTTTTCCACAGGGGCGCCCCCACTCTTGAGCATGGGGCCAGGAGCTCAGGCGCGGGTGGGGGGCCCTGAGGGGTGTTTGGGTCTGGGAACCCCAATCCCACAGCAAGATGCCCCCTTTGAACCCCACTGAGCAGGCTCAGGTCCAGCCGCAGGGCTGAAGGGACACGGGCCGCCGGCCGGGCTGGAGTCTCCGCCAGATCGTGTGGCTGGCAGGGGACACTGGGGGACGTGACAGCTGGGGCCGTCACTGCCGACATCTCCTCTTGCTCTCGGGCAACAGACTTCCGTGGGAGGGTTTTGTGATTTGGGGGAAAGTGTGCAAGGACCCCAGGGGGAGGACTGGCCGTGAAGGTCAGAGGACGGGAACCCACGGGTCATGGCCCGCTGAGGGGCTGAAAGCCAGGGAGCGTGGCCAAGTGTGAGGGACCCAGGCAGCCCTGCCCAGGCCCGCGCCCGGCAGACGGAGGGGAGCGTCTGTGGTCAGCATTGTTGGCGTGGTCTGGAGAGCGCCTGGACAACCTCCACATGGGGCAGGAGTTGGGGGGGTGGGGACTGGAGCCGGGCAGTGGTGGCGGAGTGGAAGGGACATCGGGGCCAGAGCAACGTGACCATCCCCTCACCAGGCTGGGGGCGGTTGGGGGTGGTGGAGAGCAAGAGGACATGGCGTTTGGGGGGACACTGACCCTGACAGCAGCACGCATCGAGGGCGGGGCGGCCAGGGTAACCTGGGTTGATGCTGGACCTCCCTCTGCCCCCAATACCAGACTCGTAGAAGCCCCAGGCCAGGGAGTCACAGAAGATCCTTGACTTTCTGGAGGTGACCTTGAGCTTGGTGTCCGGGGCCAGTAGACGGTTGGTGAGTATTTGTTCTTGGGATTAAGCGGGTCACATCAGATGCCAGAATTGTGGCTCATTTGAACTGTGCTTTGAGGCCACACCAGGACTTGATCCGGGATGTTTCCTCTTACAGACCCCGTGACTGACCTCTGGCCCAGGCCTCCCTCCAATACTGCCATGGCCCTCAGGTGGCCCCAGACTCTCCCGCTGCCGGTCCAATCTCCAACCCTGTGCAGGAGCCGGGCTGGCCCGACCCACCCGGATGGCCCACCTCAGCCCGCCCTAGTCTGGACCATCGGTGCCTTGCTGACTTTGTCCCCAGGGAGCAGGCGTCACTCATCCTGTCCCTGCAAAGTGACAAGAGGAAGCTGTGACACTGGCAGGAACCGCCAAAGACCCGGGACTTGCTGGCCCCCCCCTTCACGTCTGCCCTGACGCTGGGCTGGTCTTCAAGGAGTGTGAATTCCCCTAAAGGTCTGACATGCTTAGCTCTCCCGGCTTCATCACCCGCCCCCCGCACCGTGCTCAGGCCCATGGGACCCGGACTTGGACTCTCATCCCCAAGGGAGGCCTCGGAGTCATTCTTCTCCCCCAGGACGCGCCCTCCCCTGTGAACTTCCTCTGCTGTGGGAGCCGAGCGGGGCCCCCCGCCAGGGTCAGGGCGCTGGACCCTGCCCTCCCTGGCCCCATTCAGGCCAGGGCTCAGGAAATTCCCCAAGGACCCCCCGGCTGTTTCAGCCCACCAGAGTGTATGCCCACGTTGGCATTTCATTTCTAAAGTACTTACCATGCAAATTCAAGGGCATCTCATCAGTTAGAGTCATAGACACCTGTTAAGCAAAGAACGCAGTCTGTGCTGAGTGGCGCCCCTCTGGCCTGAGTAGCAGGTGGAAGCTGGGGAGCCCTGGGGACCAGGGAGGGCTGCTCTGGAGAGCACCAGGCAGAGCCATCCATGAGCTCCCAAGAGCACGGACACAGGCGGGAGCCCTGTGACGGGGGAGGGGGGGGTCCAGTTACAGCCAGTCCTCAGCTCTCACCGACCACCACTGGGTCACGGAGCAGAAGCATCTGGCCATGAACCCAGCTCAGCACCTGGAAGGTGGGCTGGGAGGTGGGCGGCCGGGGCGCCCCTGAAGGCTTGCCTATAAGCGGGGTGGGGGGCAGCCCCTAGGAAGGTCTGCTTGCGGCATTAAATGCCCTTCACCCCACTTCCTGGATGATTGCAATTCCTCTTCCTGGTGTTTTGAAATCTGCTTCTGTTCTCTCTGCCCTTCCTCTGGGACAAACAGTTCTTCTGGTGTGCGGGGACCTGCTGACAGCCAGCTTTCCGTTCATCTCTTTGAGATGCAAATTCCCGGATGGGGCACCCCCTCCGGAGCGGCTCCTCCCCAGGCAAGCCTACTGATCTCCCGCAGCAGCCTGGGCCCGTCGCTGAGCTCCAGGGCCCTTGATTCCCGGCTTTGTCAGCCTCCGGTCGAGCCCCTCCCCCAGCTGCCTGCTCCGCGGGGGGACACAGGGGCCGAGCCTTCCCGCTTCAGCGCCTGCGAGCTGTGCACCTGCCACTGACGCTCCTTTCGTCCCTCTGTCAGGCCCCTTCTGAGCCTTCCCTGAGGTGGGTCTGCGCTCCTCTCTGGAGCAAGCTCTGGCAAGTGGCAGGGAGTCAGTCCTGGCCTGGGGGTACCCCCCTCTTGCCTCCGCTCCAGACCGTGTCCCTCCTCAGAGGTACGCTGAAAGCCAAAGTGGCAAGACACTTGTCATTGAAGAGAGAGAGGACGTGTCGTCTTTGATGCAGAGGAGAGAAGGCTCCGTCGTGCCGCTCCAGGCGCCCGTGGGGGGCGCGTCCTGTGCCTTCTTAAGGCGTCTTGAGGGACGTGGGAGGGCCCCACACCCGTCCTCAGGAGCAGCCGGGACAGTGACCAAGGCCACGCCCTGTGTGACTGAGGGGGCCACAGACGATGGGCCCCCTCCCAGGTCCCTCCTTCAGGCGGGTCCCCTCTGCCGAGTAGAGAGAGCATCTCGGAGCGGCGCAGGCCCACACGCATAGGCAGGCCAAGACACGCCGCGGCAGCCCCGGTAACTCAGCGAGACCAGGGCCGGCGGCTTGCACCTGGTCTTTAAGCAAAAGGGAAAGTCCAGGTCGGCAGTGGCCATTGTGACCTGCTCTGGCCCTCTGTCGTGGGGGAAGGGAAGTGGCTCGGGGACCAGAGCTAACGTGTCACCTGCAGACGTGACTCCCACGGGCTGGGCTTCCGGGCCTCCCGCTGGTGGAGTCCAGGCGTGAAGGTGAAGTTACCGCGTACACCATTCCTGAAGCACAGAGTGACACAGGCCATCGTGGGTGTGTGTGTGTGTGTGTGTGTGTGTGCGCATGCATGTGTCACTATGGTCCGTGTGTGGTCTTGCATGCGTGTACACGTGTGTGCTCACGTGTGAGTGTGGTGTGTGCACGGGTGTGTGCACATGTGCTACATGCACACACCCGTGTGTCTACATGCACACGTGTCCATGTGTTTATGCGTGTGAGTGCATTGAGGGGGTTCTGTGTGCACACACGTGTACACATTCCATATGCGTGTGTGGGCGTTCCTGTGTGTGCACGCACATCTATGCGTGTGTGCGTGCACGTACACAGGTGCACACGCTGCGCTGTGTGCAGCAGTCTGGCCCAGCAACCTCTCCCTGGCCAGGACGGCTGGCCTCTCCCTGCACACTTTCATGCGGACGTGTGCACTTCCCCGTTTTTGTGGTCCCCAGACCATACCCAGCAGACCTTTCTTCGCAAGCACCAAATGTGAACACGCACGGGGGACACAGACCCGTCGTGCGTCTGGGCATCTGCTCATTTAGTCGTCAGGACCACCCTCCTCCCCGTCTCGCCATGGGGGGCCATCGGCCTCTCAGCCCCGAGGGTCCAACCCCGAGCTCCTCCTCCTCTGGGCACCCACCCCTCATCCTGGGTGGCCTCTCCCTGTGGACGTGGCCCTGTTCACCCAGGTTCCCTGGCTGAGTTGTCCTTGGCACCTCCTGTCCCGGTTCAGTGCACCTGGGCTGACAAGCCCTTGTAGGGTCAGCCCAGGTGAGGCGCAGGCCCACAGGGCAGGTGTGACCTGGTCCCGCAACTCTATGTCCAAATCTAATGCATCCAGAGGCACTCATGGGCCTTGAGTCCATGAGCTCGCCGCCACTCTTGGCACACACCGGGTTCCCTTCCTGGCATCTGAGAGGTGGGCCAGCAGGGCGTGGGCTGGGGGCTTGGGCCCCAGGGAGCCCGGAGGAGGGGGCATCCCTCCCTCTGGAGACAGGAAGGGAAGTGGGTCCTGGCTGCGGGGGGGAACTGAGTGGCGGCTGTAGAACGCAGGGGCCCGTGTCGCCGGGAGGTCCCGAGCAGGAGGCGAAGCCAGTGGCAGGGGCAGGGAGTGACGGCAGCTGGGATGATCCCTCTCTGAAGAGCCACTGACCGAGGACACCAAACTTATGTCTAAATGCCCAGCTACAAGGTCCGTCCTGCATTCGCAGTGCTCAGAGTCCGGAGGGGAAGGTTCTAACCATGTGACATCTTCGGGGGGTGACGTGCTCTGAAGACAGAGATACAGGATTGCGGGGGACTCAGGGCAGAGACCAGATGGAGTCCCACAGCCAGGAAGGAGGCCTTGCGCCACTGTGCGGAGGCTGAAGGGCACGGGGCGCCGCAGCGGAACAGGACATGCCAGGACGGCGAAAGGTGGTGCCCAGGCTGGACAGGCTCCGTGCGAGGCTGGGACTGTGGTGGAGGGGGCAGGGCCCGATCACCTGTGCTCACCCAGATCGCGCTGCTGCCACCTGCCCCCTGACTACATGCCCGCCGCCCCCACCGGCCTCCCCTTCACGTACTGACCGAGCCCTGAGCACACCAAGATCCCGACCCCTTGTCTGACCCAACGGGAGACGGTCTTCCTCTCCCGCCCATGCTGCCTGAGGATCCTCTCCTGGCAGCCTCCGTTCTGGCCCCTCCCCCAGCTCCAAGCACCCCTGTACCTGCCCTCCCCGTCGCCTGCACCCCCAGCCTCTCCCACCGACCAGCGCCCATCACCGCCAGCTCTGACGCTCAGGAAACAGTTGGGGAGCCTCTCCCCAGTGACCCTGCTGTGAGGGCTGCCCCAGGCCCCCGCCTCTAGGGGAGGCCGCAGGGTCTGCTGCCCGGGGCTGGAGACCCCACAGACAACACAGGACTCGGTGGTGCCCTGTGAGCTGTCCTCCCACCCCCCGCGAAGAGCCCACAGCTTCCGAACGTCAGACCTGCAGCTCTGCCAGCTCAGCCATCCTCACACTCCCTGTCACCACCAGGAAAGGCAGAGCCATGCCCCAGAGCAGCCTCTCCAAGTGTCACCGCTGGTGGCTGTCGGAGGCCTAGGGCCTGACACGACAGTTACGTCCTCGGCACATTGTCTGGAGAAGGCTTTGGGTTGTGGCCTGGCCTGTGGGTGAGGTGCTGAGAGCAACGAGGTGGCACAGTTCAGAGGGACGGTGGGCGCCAGGCCAATGCCCACAGCCACTGCCTGCCAGGCTCGCGGAAACCCATGCCAGCACTGGGGCTCGGTGTCTGTCTCGGGCAGGCACCGTCTGCTCCGACTGGTAGGGCTACAGTACCCGCCGTGCCTGACAGCAGAGCCTTGCGCCCAGCCAGACACCGGGACAGATGTCTGGGCTCCAGGAGCAGGTGTGGCCCCAGTCCTCCCAGAGCTCCAGTGACCCACGAGAGTGCCCTGGGACGTCCATGGGCACGGACCCTCCTGGACCCTTTGGCACTCACTCATGACCCATGCCCTGAGATCACAGTCTCCTCCCCTGAGAAACAGGGGTGTTACAGGGATAATACCGGCCCCCACCTGAGAGCGGTCATGGGAATCAGCTCTGGTCATTCACCCATCCACCGGGCAGCACGTCCAGGGCTCAGAGAGTCTGGATGTGCAGCTGACAGAGGATAGTTGCCCAGGCAACAGAGGGCAGCCGGGCCCCTGAGGTGGGTCTTCCCTGAGGGGCTCCTCCTTCCCACCGAGGCTGCAGGTGCCCCAGCTTAGGACCCTTCCGCTGAGGGCTCCTGCTGCCTGCCATCCCACCGCCCATGTGGCCATCAACCTCTTTGTCTTCCTCACAGCACCTTTCACTCCCTGGAAAAGCACCTGTGAGCTCTCTGTGTGTCTGTCCGTCTGGATCACGGTAGAATTCCCGGAGCACACACAGTAGGTGCTCAGCAAATGTTGAGTGAATGGATGGAGGTTGTCTGGGCCGTGACTCGACTGGTGGTCGGACTTTCGTGCCGGGACTGGAGGCAGCCACAACAGACAGCGCTGGGAGGGGGGCCTCTTGCTCCAGGCAGGACGGGCAGGGAGTCAGGGAAGCTGAGCCCGTCAGATAAGGAAGCTCTGGCTCTCCCATGTGTGTGTGGAGAGGACAGATGATGGAGAGCAGCCAGAGACGCCGAAGGCTCCCCTGCCCTCCGCTGTTGTCGAGTGCTGGCGGCACACCATCATGCTCATTCCTCTTAAGAGTCAACTTGGAAAAGCAAACCCTTCCTGAGATGCTGTCCCGCTCACCACTCTCCCTCTCGCCACCCTTACGTCGTATCTGATCGTCAACGACCAACAGATGGACCAACGACCAAAGAGTTCCTTGGCTTTTGTGCATGGCTTAATGTGGACATCCCAGCCTCCATGGTGGTGGGAGGGTTCCCGCAGCATAAGGGACATGAGAAGGCTCAGAGCTCAGGCTGCAGCCCGGGGCCACTGTCTCAAACCGTAGGACCAGACAAACGCTCCTTTATACATCATCACCCTTTGATTTCCTGCCTGGGTGAGGTGCAGCCTGAGCCTCATGGAATGATAGGGAGGCTGGTGGTCAAGTGCCCACTTGGAATCCTGGCCACGCTGATGGCCTCAGGGCAGACCAAGTCCCATAGCACTTTCTAGACAAACATGACCCCAAGTCAGTGGGTCAGACCAACTCCTGGCCTTGCCCCCAAGCCTGAGCCCTTTGGCTGCCCCACCTGGTCTCCTGGGACCTGAGCCCTTCGTGGAACCTGCTAGACCCTGTCTTCCTCTCTGACCCCACTTCCTCCTCTGCGCAGGATCCAGCTGGCTCCACTCGACAATAGACACTTGGAGCAATCGTCCCGTGTCTGTCGAGGCCTCTCTTGCTGGGGTCCTGCTACAGTCCTGTGTTGGGCTCCCTGCACCCCTGACATCTCTCTGAACAGCCAGAGGCATCCTACTGACATAGTACCCCTCCGGCCAAAACCAATGGCAATGCTCGACCAGGTGCCAAGCTGCCCTCTGGGGGCTGCACCCTAGAGCTGAAAGCTGGCATGTCTAAGAGGAACGGCATACTAGACGGGGTTCACGAGAGATGAGAGACTGCAGAGGAAGAGTCAGTGACCTTGACAGCACAGCAGCAGAAGCCATCAGAAGGAAATATGGAGAGTAGACCAGCAAGCAGAGCACAAGTGAGTCAGGAACCAGAGCAGCAGCCTGACCCAGGCATCCAAAGCCGGAGAGAGAGGACAGGGACAGAGACAGCGACAGAGGGGAGACAGTGAGACAGGGACAGAAAACAATCGTTGAAGAAGTCAGGGCTGAAAACTTTCCAGATTTGGTAGAAACTGCACATGCACAGAAAAAGAAAAGCACCACAGACCGTACATGGCAGTCGCACTGCTCACAGCCAGGGCGACAAAAAGAACACTGGGAAAAGGAAGCGCCACGTTGTGTGTAAAGGCACAGAGCTGAGGGTGACGGCAGACTCCTCGCCGGAAACAACACATACGAGCTTCTCCTGGAATGATGCTATGACATCCTGAGAGAAAACACACCAATCAGACATTCTATACCCAGCAAACATATCTCTCTGCAGCAAAGGCAGAATGAAGACGTGCAGACGTGAACGTCCACCGCCTGCTCCCAGGGCTGCGGGAGCACTGGAGGAGAGCCCACGGGCAGGAGGGCAGGAGATGGTGCAAGTGTGAACGTGGACCCACGCGAAGGGAGCCATGTTGGTAAATGGACAGGACGTCTTCATTACTATTCAGAGCTCCTTAAAGGATCAACTTTTAAAGGTGGTGGCCACGCGTGGTTCGGCGTAAGGGCTCAGGTGTGACCAGCATCAGGCCTCCAACATGGGCCCATGTCTGAAGGTCGGTCTGCGGTAGAATGATAGAGTTGACGGTTGTTTGGTGTGTCAGTCCACCAGGCTGCTGCAACAGACCTCCCCAGACCGGTGAGCCTGAGCAACAGAAATGCGTGTTCTCACAGCTCAGGAGGCCAGAAGCCAAGAGCAAGGTGTGGGCAAGCCTGGTCCTCCGGCCACTCCCTGGCGTGCAGACACCCTCTCCTCCCCTCGTCCTCCCACAGCGTCCCCCACTGCATGTCTGTGTCTCCTCTTATTACGAAGACACTAGTCACACTGGGCGAGGACGCGTCTATGTCCTCCTTTTACCGTAACCACTTCTTTAAAGGTGCTGGTTTTCAGCAAGGTCCTCGGGGTTAGGACTCAATGGTTGAGTTTTGGGGACACCATTCAGCCCAACCATGGGTGGTCCGGGCCCAGGCAGACTGGTGATCAACTCAGGATGATCTCAGACGTTAGGAAGCAGGGGGAGGGGACACGTGGAGGTCCGTGGACCCCACCCGGACCTGGGTAGTCCTTGGGGCCCTCAGGCGGCTCTGGATGACTTCCCAGGAACACAAAGCAATATCCGCTCCATACAGACTGGTCAACACACAGACTGGGAGACCCCAAGGTCCCCGGAGAGTCCTGGACATCTCTGACCCTCACAGAAGGCCACTCCACATTAAAGAAGGCTGTAAACGTTTACTGGTTTTCCTCGCCAGTGCCCGTCCTTGGAGGGCAGACCCGGTATTAAATGTCACTCGGGCTTTATTTACTCAGCTCTGACAACCACGGAAATCAATGTTGCAACTGAACCTCTGACAGCTTCTTTTACTGATGCTTTTAATGTCTGAGTTGTAGCCACTGGGGGCTTCCCGTGAGGAGCACACCATCTGCGGTGTGAACACACGCCTGTGTACGCACGGGCCACGTGTGTCTCTTTGCAGGAGGACACTCGGGACCTGAATGCCTGGGTAAGCTGGCGTCTGGGAGCACCTGTCTGCTTACACTTGTGTGTGGCTTATTCTGAGCTCACAGGCCCACGTCGGCTGGTCACGTGAGCGTTTTCCTGTGCAGGTGCTTGGGGGAATAACCGTCCGTGCCTGTGTGTGTCCACGTCTCTGTGTACAGGGGTGAGCTCGTGCTCCCCAGGGGACACGTGTAACCTGCACGTGTGAAAACAGTCCAGCCTGTAAACTCGTCTCTAATCTGAACTGACAGAGAGAGAGAGAGAGATTCGCATCACTTAGCCTTGGATGTGAACTTCATTTTGGGGAGGAAATGAGCACAGCTGGCGTCCTTACAGATTCACTCCCAAGCCTGTAGATTTGGATAAGCCCATGAAAGGCCTACTGGAAAGTGACACCTCTCATCCCAGCTTCCTGCTCTCGGAGCAGCATTGGCCAGGAAGACCTGGAAAAATGAAGAACAGACCCAAGGCTTCCTTGGCCTCAGCCTTTACTGGCTGAGTGACCCCGGACAAGCTGCTCAGTGAGACCAGCCTGAGATTTTCATAGTAGGAACCAAGCCCATGCATCTGCCAGCAAGGATGCCTAGGTCTCTTTGTCTGGCCCATCCGGGGGACCTCACATGATTACACCATGAATTGTGTCCAGTGATATTTTCTAGCCCTCCCAGCCAGACCGTTAGAGCAAGGTTTAGGCCACACGCCTGTCCCCAGTTTGTTCCCTGGAAAGAGCAGAACACACAGTCAGCATCCACTGAAGGCTTATGACTGATGGAGGCACCAGGCCCTCTGTGCTCAGTTGCATAGGTCCTGTACTGCTCAGCTCTAAGAGGTGTGATTCACACAGTACTTTATGTGAAAGTGCTTCTTGAGTTGGGCAGTGAACAACCTGCACACCTGTCCATGGCAGACCTGGCTGAGCTCACACTAGCTGGTCTGGCTCCTGGTGGGGAATTGAGCTTGACCTCCCCACAACTTCCATGGTGCAGGACCCAGAATCAGAAAGGTTAAATGCTTTCTCAAGGTCATCTTCTTTTTCTGAGGATAAATAGTCTTTGTAGTTTCTGGGGATGGATCCAGGCCAGGTCCATTCAGCCTCTGACCTCAGGAAAGTCTTCATGGGAATGCCTGCCTGCCTCCCTGGAGGCTGCAAACACATCAGAGCAGAATCAGAGAAAAACAGACCAGCTGTGTGACGGGAGACTTGAAGTGTCTGTGAGTCCGTTGACAGGAAAGTTTGGTGACTTCCGGGGCACACGGCATATGCCGACTGACCTAACCGGGTCCCTCGAGGACAGGGAGGCTGTCACCCAACAGCTATGCACTTGACGCGCTTTCTGAAATACCTACATTGATAACATGTTCGCACACAGGCCGGGTAGAGAAGGCTGAGCCTCTCCTCCTCTTGTTTTAAGATTCGTTTATTTTAGAGGAAGAGTGTGAGCAGGGAGAGACAGAGGAAGACAGTCTCCAGCAGACTCCCCGCTGAGCGCGGAGCCGACGTGGGGCTCAATCCCACAACCCTGACACTGTGACCTGCGCCAAAACCAAGAGTCGGACGCTCAACCGACAAAGGCTTCCAGGATGCCCCAAGCTTCTGTTCTTACGAGACGACCCTTTCTGTGCAAGGCAGCACAGTCAGTAAACCAAATTATTGTTGTTGTTGTTTTAACAATTCTTCCTTGACAAAGTAAAAGAACAAGTCCTCGGAGATTTTTCAGATTCCCGCTGGGAAATCTCAAGGTCAGTTCAAGCTCAAAATTCCACTTTGGATGTGATTTGGGGATGTTGTCAAAGATGTCAAAAGCTTTGTGCACTTGCTGAAGCAGGACCGCAGGTCACGGTGAAACCATACTCAGCCTCCCGTAAGTAATCAAAGATCAAACGAGGTGCACACAGAGCACGACAATTATTCTGATAAAACACAGAATCTGCCTTCTAGGGAGCTGAACTCCAGGGTAAAGAAAAAAACCTTTTACAGTCTCTTCTGAGGAGCAGACAATAATCCAAGAACGCATTGTTGTAACAGAAAGAAAACCAAGCCCGGTTTCCATCAGTGCACGAACAAGCTCATTTTCTAAAAGCTTAATAAACAAACCCATTAGCTCCCGGCCGACCTGACTACACATACAATTCCTTTTCTGCAAATCTACAATTCCTATACCATGCAGGTCCCGACCTGTGCTTTCCTGCTTTCTTCTTCGGAAGCGCACAGCGACTCCCTCTCTCCCTGAACAAAACCCTTCCTTTGTACCTCGCGTGCTTTTCCTCATCGAACACACACCCTGCTCTCCCTGTGTACTTTGTGCACAAAGTTGTGTGCCTTATTATTTCTGGCAGTTTCATTTCCATATATCGATTACAACGTCTCACCGCCAGCACACCTTCTTTTGCAGAGAAAGCCAGGCAGTGGGCGACTGCCACACTCCCGCGTTCCGTAGCGGGACCGCATGTTGCATGAACACGCCTCTCAGAATCTTTACAGTACGCCTTTACAATTTAGCACAAAGTACATGCTTATTAACAGATGCAAGGGTGTTTAGTGTCTCTCCATCCTATAAATATAAGGAACCGTGATTGAGTAACCTTGAGCTGGGGCTTGGAGTGAACGTTTGCGGCTCCCCTCCGGCCACATCACGGGGACAGACGTGGGCTGACTCTCCGCAAAGCCAGCGTCCTGCCAAGTCTGTTAACTGTTTCTACAGCAGGCGCGTTTGGGCAATCATCTCGAAACAAATACTTAAGAAAGTCAAATACGCGGGTGGTTTCCGTGTTTGCTCCTCTGCTCTCTTGGATGCGTATCAAGCAATGGGTGTCGAGCAGCTCATTTTCGTGGCCTCTCAGGCATTCATTCGTAGGTTGAATTTATCATTTTTCTAATGTTAACCATCTACTGGATCGTGGCCCTCTCACCTTATTCTGAGTGGGAAACCCAAGTCGACTAAAACTGTGTGTTCCTAGGGTACTTACTGCTGAGAACTCAGAAGACAATTTGATTTTTATTAAACCAGCAATATTAAACTAACCTTATTTACCAAAGATTTACCCAAGCCCATAAACTTGAAAAGCATTTAGGTTTGTTCCTATATTTCTCGGAATTTTAAGAATATTTAATTTATATTTAAATGCTTACTTATCTCTAAGTCAATTGAAATAGAGCCCTTTTATGGGATTTTCTGAATTAATCTGGCAATGCCGTCGGGGGCAGGGAAATGTCACATGCGCGTGACGCACGTGCGTCCGGACAGACGTCGACCGAGACCCTCAAGCTTCCCTTTTGCCAGGTTTCTCCCTGGGCCGGGTCAACACGGAGGCACGAAACCCGCTCCACTTTGTGTTTTTGCCCAAATCATGCTTCAGGTGGCTGGGACGAGTCCGGCTTCCCTGCTTACTGGGGCGGATGCTCTTAACCAGCACTCCGGGGTGACGCCCTGGGTCCCACACGCCGTCCCCAGCCCCAGAGAACAGCCTCGCTGGCCGAAGGGAGCCTGATGGCCAAGGCTCCTCTCATTCCCTGCCGGATGCCCACCTGCCCCGGAGACTCGGCGACAACACACTTGAAGGCTCTTGTTCACTGGCTGCAGCCCTACGAAGGCTCCTCATGCGCAGCGGACGTCCCCGGAGCTCAGCTGAGGGGTGAAGCGCCCTGTCTGTTTCCCGTCAGCCTGTGTCTCCTCTTGGCAGGCTCGAAGGCTCGTGCTCCGGGTCCTGAGCCCCACGAGGGCCCTGTGGAGGGCAAGCCGCCTAACACTCCCGTGACCGTGGGCTGCCGAGCTGGAGCAGGAAGGAAAGGCCTTCTGGACGTGAGGACGCTCCTTGGAGAAGCCGCCGCCAGAGGCCGGGGGTCCGCGAGACTCCCAGCCAGAGCCCGCGGACCCCGGAGGGAACTGGGCGGCCCCGGCGCCACGGCCTTCTCTCCAGCTCCCACCTGGGAAATCTGGCCATACCCTCTGCCCAGCTGCCCTTGGGAACCCAGGACGGCCACCCAGGTGTGACCCCATGCCAACTGTCCCAGGGCAGACCCACGGTGAGGAAGGGACGGACGGACCCCACGTCCCAAAGCAAGGAGCCCGCCTCCGGTCCAGGTGCCTGTCCAGCAGGGTCCCGAGAGCCAGCCCTGCACGAGGACACCGAATGACCACGTTTCTGTCATGCCAGGCTGAGCGCAGCTTGTCCCCCGACAGAGCGTTCGTGTGGCTGCACCCACTGTGGGCTAGGCCCGGGGATGGGCAGGACACCCTGAGGGGGGCTTGAGGACCCCCGGCATAGAGACAGACCAGTGAGTGAGGGGCTCCAGGTGAGGCTCAGGGACTGCGGGGCAGGGTCAGGGGGTTGGACACGGCCCGGTGCCGGCCCAGGGGACTGTAGACGGTCTGTGGGGCGGGGTGGGCGGACACCGTGTCTAGGGGAGGCCGGACAGGCTTCCCGAAGGAAGGACACAGGCACCGCCCTGAGGTAGGAACGATTTCCCCCAAACAATGAGGAAGCTACCAGAGCGCAGAGATGGGAGTGGGGGACAGGCCACGGCAGACCCGGGCCCCTGAAGGCCACTTGAGGACATTGGCCACTGTGGGCCACCGGGAGGCAGGAAGAGTTCGGGCTCTAAGTTCACTCCAAGAGCAGGTTCGCTGGGGATTTTCAATAACGCCTTTGAAATAACCGCAGAGGGTCGGGGTGGGGCCTGCTTGGCCTGGCCCGCGTGGACAAGGGCTTCCTGCGAGCGAAGGAGGAAGCAGAAAGCTCGCTGTCTGGTCACAGCGGCCGCACTTCTGTGTGTCACACGGCAGAGCCCGAGCCCCGCCGTGGAGGAGGGAAGCCAGGAGAGGCCTCCAGCAATTCCAGCAAGGCTCATTTCTCATTCTGGGAGGACCTCCTACAAACCGGTAACACAAACACCGAGCCACGGGCTGGAAAATGAGCAAAGTCCAGGAAAAGACACTCAGCAGCAGGAATCCTGAAAGCCCGACACCCGCACGGAGACACGTCAGTGACCTTGCCCGGGGACGGAAGACGTTACAGCAGAAGCCGCCCGCCATGCCCCGCGGTCTCGCGGGTTTGCACAGATTAATAGTCCCACCGGGTGCGGGCGAGTGTGGACCGGCGGGCCGTCCTCTGAGCAGCGGCTTGACAGTTCCCGCACGAAGCGTCGGTCAGAAGGGCCGACCGGTAATTCCACTGCAGAGAGCCTGTCCATGGAGACGAGCTCACTGAGCCGAAGGGCTAACGCTCGGAGCAAACACGCACACAGAGTGACCAGGAACGAGGAGCACGTGGGCACAGCCCTGAGCCCCAGCACGGACGCTGTGGGAGCGGCCACGCACACCGCGGTGAGCCGCTGGGGACACCACGCACGGCCCGGCATGTGGACAGCGCTGGTGACGGTGGCCAAGGCTGAGTGACAGAAGCGCCCGCCGACGGACGGATGGACGGCAGATGGACAGATGGGCAAACAAAGCCCGGCATGATGACCAGGGAGTCTTGGCCTCAAGAAGGGAGGACACAGGGCCACGTGGATGAGGACACTGTGTGACGGTCAGCCCGTCACAAAAGGACAAGCGCGGCGTGACTCCGGTCATGAGGGCCCTGGTGTCAGCGAGTTCCCAGGGACCCGGGGTGGACGGGGAGCCAGGGTCTGGGACAGGGTAGCCCGTGTGTAACGGGGCAGAGTTCTGAGGAGAGGAGAGGGTCCTGCAGGTGCCCGGAGGTGACAGGTGCGCGGTGGTCCGTGCGCTCGGTGCCCCAGAGCCGGGCGCTGGAAACGGCTAAAGTCACACATTTTGCGTTAGGTATGTTCTACCGCAGCCAGGAAGGAGGGGAGAGGTGGGGGGAGAGGGAGGGAAGCAGACTTCCGGCAGACCCGCACGAAAGGGCCCGCCCGTCACCCGCTGGAGCAGGAGGTGAGACGTCAGTTTCCCCGTTGTCCTTCATGGAATGTTCCAGATGTTCTACAGTGAGCTTGCATTAAGGAACTCCAGGAAGTTAAGTTTTTTTGTTTCTGAATTTACTGGATGTTCTTCTTGCCACGGGGCAGGAAGGACCGGAAACACCGGTGTGAGCCGGCGCGCTCTGAGTCACGGCCACGTCTGCGTCAGAGCGGCTGCGGGCCCTGTCCTCACTCCCGGGCCTCCGGGTCCCTCCGAATGTCCGCCCAGCCCTGCCTTGGCCGTGAGCCATCCGACTGCTTTGGCCGCCCTCACTCCCCGCTCCCTGCTCCTGGGAGCCTCCGTGTCCCACTCTCGCGGGGGGAGCTTGTTCCGACCTGTCCTCCTGGCCCCTCCTCAGGGCCACAGCTTACCCTCCCCTCCAGACCAGCCCAAGGCCCCCTCTGGGATCCTTCCTGCGCACCTGACCTTCGAGTCCTGACCCCACTCAGAAATCTCGGTGCTGAGCTTACAGCCCTCAGCGTCCCCCACAGGCGAGAGCAGGCGGATTCCCGCCCCGACGGCTCCCCCCTTCCTGCCGTGGGGCCCCGAGCCTCAGCAACCTCGCGCGGAGAACCGGACCCGCTCCACGAGCAGCGGACGCAACAGGAATCCAGCTGTGAGCCCAACCCCTGGCACACTGCGGATTCTCCGTCCTCGCCGGCCGTCCCTGCCCTCCCAGTGACTGGCTCACACACAGGACACCAGGCCTCCTTCCCGTGCTCCCCAGAGGGCATAGGCCTGGCTCTCAGGGTCTCTGAGCCCCTTCCTGGAGAGAAGCAAGTAAACAAGCAGAGGAAGGCCGAGGGCAGGCGCCCGCCATTGCCGTGCGCTCCGATGCGGTTCAAGCCAGGACAGGCAGGCTCAGAGACCCCAGACGTCAGCGCTGGTTTGCGTCTGCGGCACCCACCGTCGGAGGGTCTGCACTAGACATGGATGAAAGCCAGCCTTCACAGCAGAGACGGGGTCCCATGGCTGCTCCTCACAAAGCTGCCTTCCCCAGACAGCCCTGCCGCCGGCCCCGACTCACTCAGGAGCCTTGAAAGCGTCCAGGCTGCTGACAGGCTTAGTGGATCCCAACAGGGGCTTGGAGCTGCCCTGGGTCTTCCCCCGGCCTGTGACGCGGATCTGCTCCGGGACTGCGGTCGGACAAGCCCTGGCGCCCCTCCAGCCCCCCCCCCCCCAGCTCTCAGGCTCTGACTCCCGAGTTCCCGCGTGTCCACACCTTGGATCCTGGTGACTTGACACCCACTCGCCGCAGTGCTGGTCAGCGCCCAGCGCCGGTGACAGGCTCCCTGAGGAGGTGTGGTGCTGGGCGCACGCCGAGACCAGCGTCCCCAGCTCTGTGCGGGGCCACGGCCGGGTCTCGCCAGCAGGGGCTCCGCGGAGGCTGCGTCGACCCCACGCAGGCGGTGGCGGCGGGGGCTGGGCCCGAGCACAGAGCAGCGCAGGCCTGAGGCTCACAGCGCCAGGAGACACCCCTCGGTGCTGTGGGCCAGGGGCTACTAGGGGTCGGGCTCCGGTCACGGCTTGGGCACTAACCTGCCATGTGACCTTGGATGTGTCCCTTTGACCTTGTGAGCCTCAGTTTCTTCATCCACAATCCTGAATGGGAGAGTGCCAGCTCCTTCCTTCCAAATGGCCAAAGTGTCCCCTTTGGAAAAGCCCTGGGGACTTAGGCTCGATGGGCCTGGGGGAGCCGGGCTCCTGAGGGACACACGATGCACAGCCCCGTACCCGCCGGCTTCTCCTGCACCCGGGCCGTGGGGAGCGCTCCGCGGACCACCACGTCCCCTTCCAGATGCCTGTGCCCACACGGTCGGGTCTGCGGAGAGGACGCAGACCCCCACTGCCTCGTTCCCCAACCAGATCCCCACGGCCCCCACTCCTGTTGACCGTGTCGGGGGTCACCCTCCTTTGGGGAATAAACACGCGTGTGCAGAGTATCTGGGCAAGGGTCCCACAAAGTGAGCCGATTGGCAGGGAGAGAGGCGCCTCGGAGAGTCTCCAGGCACTGCACACGCCTGTCTCCCTGCAGACGGGAACCGGGGCTGGAGGGGGGCGGCTCAGGGCGGAGCTGGGCCCGGGAAGGGTCTGCTGCCTGGCGGGGCTCGCAAGGACACAGCCAGCCCATCAGACCGCGGACTCGCACCAGAGCTGAGGCTTGGCCTCTCCGCTCACCCCTTCCCTCACCGCCCATCGGCTCACGACATGGACCCTGCGTCGCGGACAGAACCGTGGCCCAGACTCGGACGTGGGTCCTGGACGCCAACAGCTCAGAAGCTGTGTTGGGAAAGAGGACCTTTCCAGAGAGGAGTAAGGTAAAGTGGGGTCCTGTGGGTGGCCCTAAGAAGAGGAGGCCAGGACAGAGACACGCACAGGAGGACGACCACGTGACGACACGCAGGGAGAGGCCTCGGGGTACTGGCCCTGCAGACTCTCTGGCCTTGGTGACAAGCCACCAGGCTGGGAGACGATAGGTTTCTGTGGTGTCAACTGCTCCGTCGGTTGGTGGCATTTGTCCCAGCGGCCCGCGGGCTGATCACCCCGGCCCACGGGGAGGGCAGGTGCCCCTGCACACGGGCGATGTGTGGTCCCCCCTCCCTGGCAGCTCCCACCCCAGCAGGGGCCCAGGTCGACCCCAACCTCCCACCCACCCACTGACACCCCAGTTGTCAACGTTTCCTTTAAAAATTGCCAGAACCCCTGGGGCACCTGGGCGGCTCCGTCGGCGAGGCATTTGGCTCTTGATCTCAGCTCAGGTCTTGATCTCGAGGTCGTGAGTTCAAGCCCGGTGTTGGCCTCCGCGCCATAATGGATCCTGATTTAAAAAAAAATTGGCCAGAGGCCCTGGGGTCTCTGGTGGCCGCAGTGGGGTGCTGGGTTCCTGAGTGAGCTGAGGACCTTGCTGGGTCTGAGGGCACAGTGACCTAGGAGCCGAGCCACAGCCAGGCCCCGTGTCCGTGGATTGGCCCCAGGACTCCTAACCGCCAGGCGGCCCCGAGACCACCGTGGACAGAGCCGCATCCATGCACATGGGCTAACAGCCAGCGTGGGTCCTTCCAGGAGGAGGGACGGAGCGCTCACAGGCACCGGCCACGCGCCAGGCCCGCACTACGCTCCTGGACATTTGGGTCCCTCATTGATCGCTGTCAGCGACACATAATTATCTCTTTTTCACAGACCAGGAAACCACAAGGAAGATGTAATTGGGCCAAAACCAATTGGTCGAAAAGATAGTGGCCAAATATAATTTGGCCAAAAACAAGTTAATCACCATAATAATATGTTAGGAGGTATTTGGTTAAAACGGAGTGTTTCCCGGCACGGACGGAGGTTGCCAGGCGTGTTCAGCCGCGCTCGTGCGAGGTTTAATGAGGCGGCAGCTCGCACCCTGTCTCCAGCGCCGCGTCTCCCCTGCTCCTTGGCTCTGCGCTCCATGCGACGGGAACACGCAAACCTTAATTGGCTTAAGAAGCTAAATATTAGGCAATAATGTCATTTAATGGCGCCTTTTGTTGCTTTGTTTCTTATTCTTGTCAGACAAGCTATTGGCGCTTCTCGTGGAAAACTCGGGAAACACAGGCGAAGAATAAAGAGCTTCGGAACGGCCGGTTTCACCGTGCGGAGCCTTCCGGATGCCTGCGGGGGAGGGAACGAGGCGTGTGTATAGGCCACTGCGGTCACTACCATCGAGCAAGTGCAGGGCAGCTCACACTTCCTGAGACCCCTTGGAGGCCGCCGCCGCGCTGGGACAGACTGGGACAAACAGTGGGCGGAGCTGGGGCCTCGCTGGCTCAAAGTCTGACCCTGCCGTCCCCACCCAAGGGCGTCGGGTGCCCCGGGAAGGGCGCCTCCACAGGATGTGACCCGGCGGACCGGCGCCTACCTGCAGCGTGGGGAGTTCGCAGACATCGGGAAGGTTGGGCTGACGTCAGTACTTGGTGGGGAGCCGGCGGCAATCAGCCGGCCGCGCTGGGTCACTCAGTGTCTCCCGGCCTCAGAGCCCTTCTCCATGACATGGGCGTGACAGCTCCCAGCGCTGTCGGCACGCGACGGTTAGCAGGACAAGAGGTGGGGGAGCTTCCTGGGACTGCCGTGCCCGAGCACCACACGGACCGAGCGTCTTACACACTGACCCGTGCGGCCCCACCGTCCAGAAGGTGGAGGGCCAGGGCCTCAGCCGGGTCGGCTCGAGGGGGACAGGCCAGGTCCCCCGCCTTGCTGTGGTCAGCCATCTGCCCCCGTCTTCCCGCCACCTTCTGTGTGTGCGAGTGCACGCATCCAAACCCCCCTTCCTATGAGGACACGAGTCACCCTGGATTCAGGCCGCCCTGATGACCCCCGCATTGACTAAATCACCCCTGTAACTGCTCTTTCTCCAAGTCCGGTGCCAGCGTATGCGCCTTGGGGGCCTGCCCCCACCGATAACAACCACGTGGAGGAAAGGATTGACCACCGTGGGCCCCACTCCTGTCAGACGACATCAGCCAGATGGGCTGTCTTTGGGGCCACGCAAGAGCCTATGGGGCCAGGACCCCAACACGTGGCAGGAACATTCCAAGACAGGCACGGGGCTCCTCCTGGTGACACCAGCCCAGTGTCCAAATGCCGGCTTCAGGCCCAGGGTGACCCATCTCTCAGCCACAAGCAGTGTTGGGCAGAGATGCTCACTGCCAAGTCCCTCCCAGAATTGCCCTTGGCCGGAGGGAGCTGTCCCCCTCCAGGTCAGGCCCCTTGCTGGGCTGGCTCGCACCCAGAGACAAGCCAAGGGCCTCACCCTCCTGCTCCGATCTGGACCAGTGCTAAAGGGCCACCCTAGACCCACACACGCTTCACACCAGCAGAGGCCTTTGCTTTGACTGCACGGCCGCCAGCCCGCCCCCTCGGCCCAGCCCCGTTCCCTCACCTCCCACAGGCCCTGATCGTGAGAATATCCCACAGCTGCCATGTCCAGGAGACCGTCCTGTGACCAGCACCGCCAGGGCTGCGCCCAGCAAGCAAGCCCTGATTAGGTCTCTGGGTCCGGCTCATCTCCCAGCTCTGGCAATAAGGACCCCGTCCAGGCGAGGGGGAGGCTAGCAGGTCATCACACCCACCATGCTGCACTACGCAGTATTCCCCAAATTCCAAATACTGACCCTCAGAACGCCACCTTGTCTGGAAACAGGATCTTTGCCGACATTGGTTCAAACGAGCTCGTTCTCGGTTAGAGCGGGAAAGATGCACGGGAAACACCGCACGCGCCAGTGCAGACGGACAGAGGTCCGGGCAGTAGATCTATGAGTCACAGGATGCCTGGGGTCACCGGTGTCACCAGAAGCAGGGGAGGGGAGCGGGGCGGCTTCTCCCCAAGCCTCCGGCAGGAGCCAGCCCTGCTGCCACCCTGATCTCAACTTCCAGCCTCCAGGACATTGGAGGAATCCGTTTCTCTTGTTGGAAACCGTGCCCTCTGGTTTGTGGTCATTTGTTACGACAGCCCCGGGACCCTAACACATTCACCATAAACATTAAAATTAACTGAGGAAACAGATCACTTGAATGAACCAATAATCATTAAATAATTTGGACCCAGCAGTGAGAAGTTTGATCTCATGAAGGCAATCTTTTTGTTGTGCAAACCGTCAGGGATAAGGGGAAAGGGAGACGTTACCTTAGTAGTTTATGAGGCTTGTTTAATGGGATGTAATAGGCTTGAGTTCAGGAATGCAAGGATAATTCAAGGTCAGAAATTCTGATAAATATCGCACATTAATACATCTAAATGAAGACACCAGGGAGTATCACATAGGACGCAAAAGTGAAATCCTCATCTGTTATTGAGTAGAAACAACTTTTAAAAGTAAGAAATAGGATGACCTAGGAGTAGCAAAGGTCTGTTACAAGCCTACAGTAGACAACAGACTCAGTGGTAAAACTCCCATGTCCAGCAAGGGAGGACACGGGTCACGTCACCATTCCCACTTGCACTTGCCAAGACAACGAGAGGAGAAAAAGAAAGCAGAGTAAAAATCGGGAAGAATCAGACAAAACTGCCCATGTTTGCAGCAGCACAGTGGTCTTCCTAGAAGAGACCAGCCCCTCCAGAGAACCCAACAGGACAATCCGGCCTCGCTCCCGTGAAAAAAACCAGCTCGCAGAATTCTAGAAAACTTAACATGGCCCACGTCAGCCGGCACCGCATACCACTGGGTGTCACTCCCACACTCCCTGCCCACGTGGGGTGCTGGGCGGCCCTGGGCTGCAGAGCAGACGGCATCTCCCAGATTGGAGGCCACTGTGCTGCGGGCCCAGAAGTGCCCCATGTCACTGCTACTCATGCCCAGAGGCGGTCATGGGATTCCACCTCCCCAAGAACAGAAAGTGCCATGTGCCTGTTCCTGGGAGGGGAGAGACCCCCAGATTCCCCGGGGCACAGCCAGTGACTTCCACTTACACCGAGTCCGTTATCAAGAAGAGTCAATCCTGTTAGGGTGTGAATTTCCCCCAAAATAGTCTTTAAAGTCATTATGTTCCAATCAAATTTCAATAGGGTGTTTTATGGAACTTACTAGAGAATCAGGAAATTATTAAGGAAAAACGAAGCGTCTGTAACAGCCAAGATTTGGAAGCTCAGCTTGTCTGCTCAGAAGTCGATGCTTAAAGAGTGACAAGAACCGAGTTGGCTTGTCCCTGATGCTGAGATGGAAGCAGGACACAGGATGGTGGGGGGGGTGTCCCGGGATGAAGGGAGACCTCAGAGCGGGTAGGTTTGCCGCGCAGAACCCGGGAAACGTCAGAGGAGGGGCCGGATTCAATATGGAGCAGTCCAAACACGGATTAAAGGATGTGGTGACCACTGGTGCCCCATAATAAAACAAAACGAGTCCTTACTTCATGCCACGTGCAGAAATAAATCCCGGGGGAGTAAATCCCTAACGCAAAGAAGTAAACTTTCAGGAGACAATATTAGATCAGCTCGGCATAAGCTTGAGATGGGAAAGGATTAATTAAACCAGACACAAAAAGCCCATGACCTTCAATAGTCGCTTTGACTCAATTAAAATTGAAACGTCTTCTACAGCAAAAAATCCGCAAACAAAGGAAAAATACAGGAAAAGATCATGTGCAGTGCGTGCGGCTGAGGAAGACGGGCTGGGGGACAGAGCGAACGCCCACCCGTCGGCGGGGAAGAGCCAGTCAGCCCGGAAGCAGGGACAGGTGGGGGGCCCGGCGCACAGCAGCCCACACAAAATGACACGCGGGTGGCCAATAAATACACTTTCAAGTGTTCAGCCTCACCCTTAGTCAGGGAAATGCAATTAAAACCAGAGGAACTCGCCCTTCAGCACCTGTGTGCCAGTCTGTGAGGCTCAGGATGTCAGCCCTTAGGAAAACGGGGGCGGGGGTCCATGCAGCCACCTCGGGGCGCTGTTTGGTGACATTTAAGGACTCCGAGGGTGCCGCGGCTGTCCCACCCAGGGTGCCTTCCCCGCACGCCGCGTGGCTGGAGAAGGTCACCCAGATGCACGCGGTGACGCACAAGGAAGCAGCGCCAGCAGAAAGAGAGAAGACATGGGAGCAACCCCCCCCCTGCCAGGGACCCGGGATGCGGCACTGAAGGCTCGGGAGCCCGGCTGTGGCCGCAGCCGGGGCCGGCGTGCAGCAGACACATCGGAGGAAGAGGTTTAGAAGTGTTGGCACAGCGTGGTTTGGTGTCTGTGTTTCTGCCACAGAAGGGGGGCGTGGCAGCCGCCGTTTCTAGAATGAAGGACTCATGGGGCAGACCGCAGCCAGACCCCGCAGAGCACAGACGTCGACAGACCCGTGGGCAAGCCCTGACGGCTGGTGCAGGGCCATGTACCCCGCAGGTCCGTTACCCAGAGCCACGGCTCTGGCAAGCGCAGGTGCTCGGGCGTGGGGTCTGGGGATGGACAGTGGTTCTCATGCCGGCAGACGGAGCCATCCCGGCGGGTCCGGAGAGCTGCCTCCCCAGCTCCAGCATCTCCCTGATCATACGACGCCACTGTGTGCTCTGACACGAGAGCGGGGACCCGAGAGGAGCCCAGAGACTGCGTGCGTTGGTCGTTACGCTGAGGTGGGTGCTGGGGGATTCCCCAAACCACAGGCTGGCGGCAGCATGGAAACCCTAGTTCCATCGCGGGGTTGGCCAGGGGCGCGGGGAGCCCTGTGCTTTGCTGCGGGTGGCCGTGTTTCGTGCCTCGCGGGCTCCGGGCCCCATGGCTGATCTCGCCGTATTTCTGCAGTTTAAGGGTTCCCCTCCCGCTCGCCACTTCTAGTCTAAAATAAACACGCGCCCGAAGATAACGGAAGAACCCGAGGCTGTGCGTAATTAGATATGAACAGCACAAAATGCCCAAGCTGAGGGCAAAAATAAATAAATGGGAAGAGAAAGCTTTAGAAAAAAAAAAAGCTGCTCTGTGAAGAAGGGAGCAAGGTCCCAGCCCTGACGCAGCTCCCCGGCCCGCCAGCCTCCTGACTCAGTTTCCCCGCCTGTCACAGGCCGGTAGAGTGCAGAACTAGAAAATGCCCACGGTTCTTTCCAGGGTCACCGGTCCTGGACTCAGAGACTCTGTCTAAGCACTTGTCACAGAAACCAGACAGCGCATGGTGTCGCCCGGCAGTGAGCCCCCTGGGAACGCCCCTCTTCCCCTGGACCTCATACTTCAGCTCGGCTGCCTTGGCCTGTAAGGTAGAGTCCCTGTTCCTCTTTTATCCCCAAGGTCCCGCATTCTGGTCTCAGGTCGTGTCCTACCCCATCCACGAGCCTCTCTGTGCCTCTCACATACCCCCAGCCCCCGCATGCTGGAGCCAGCACCCCTAGCTGAATTTGGAAAAGTCGCTAACCTTAGCAGTAGGAAGCCAGAGCCTTGACACCATCTGGGGCAGGACCTCTGACCTCTGAACTCTGAGCTAAGTCACCTTTGTCCCCCGCACTGCAGTGTTTACAGCTGTAAACTTGGGGACATGGTACTGACCTCTGGTCGCTGTGACCATCAGTGGGAACATTGTGCGTGATGTGTTTTGCAAACAGTAGAGCCCTTGGCAGAGATGCACCCAGGACTTGCCAGGATGCAGGGACGGGACCTCCTAGAACGATACAAAAACAGTCAAGCCGAGTTGTTCTCAAGGTATCAGACACCAGGGAATGGAGCACTGTGAACCCCAGAGACGGGGATGAGCAAAGCTGGGCCTACCGCTGTGAGCGAGCCTCAGGTTCAGAGCGGGAGCCCAGGCAGAGCTCTGGACCCCTGTGATGAGGAAACAGAGCCTGGGGTGTGGGGGGACCAAGGAAAGAGCCGCCCAGAGACAGGGCTCCTATGACCCGTAGAGGCTCCCCCAGAGCAAATAGACGGAACATTCTTTCTCATGCAAAGGAAGCAGCCCAGGCCAGAGAAGAGCTCCCCCACACCCCAGAGCTCCTAGGAGAGGGTTTCTGTGCTCCCGCAGAGCACAATGGACCCGCCCCAGCTGGCCAGAGGCACAAGGTGCAACAATAAAATCCAGCTTGAAAAGTGGACAAAAGGTGAAAACAGATACCTCACCCAAGAAGACACATGGATGGCAAAAGAGCCCGGAGAAGATGCCGGTCAGTGCCGGTCCTTACGGACTGGCCAACTCAAAACCGCAACGAAACAAGAAAACCTGACGCCACCAAGTCTGGGAAGACGTGGGGCAGCAGGAACCCTGCTCGCTGCCGGGGGGCACGCAAAGTGGGGTGGCGGCTTTGGGAGAGGGTCTGATGGTTTCTTACCCAGTTAAACAGGCTCTTGTGACCCTGCATGACCCCGCTCCGAAAATTCCAGGTGGTTCCCCGATGAAGTGGAAAGTCATGTCCACGTGAACAGAAATGCTGGTGGGAGATTTATGCATAATCAGCCCCAATGGGCGTCCCCCGAGCTCCGTGCAGGCATCATGTGGACAAACGGCCTGGCACGTCCGGAGAGTGGACCCCTGGTCAGCCGCGGAAAGGGTTCGCGGCCCGCTTACGCCGCAATACCGACTCTCCGATGCACTTGGCTCGGTGACAGCGGCCAGACCCAAAGCCTCCAGACGCTGTGACTCCATTTATAGGACAATCTGGAAGGACAGAACTAGGGAACAAGCCGCTGTGGGGGCTGAGGAAGGGCAGAGGGCTGGGCAGGCTGGCTCGGTGGGACGAGGCAGGCGGGCGGGGAGCCGTTCCGAACGAGTGATGGTGGGAACCACACGAAAGTGTGGGTCACCAAGAGTGAACTCGACGGCACCACAAGACAAAAGTAAGTGAGCAGCGTCGGGAGCCCCGGGACGGAAAGCAGCAGCGACAGGTGCGTCTAACCCATCACAGGTGGGAGACATAACCGCCCCCTGCAGCAGCTCAGTGCAAGCTGCGATGGTTTCACTCGGTGCTGTAAGACTAGTGGTGCGAAAACCCACATAAACTCCGTGCTCTGGTGGTACCTGGTTGGACAGCGGCGGATGTGGGTAACAGGGGCAGGTTAGCAACAAGCAGGAGAGGAAGGCCAGAGTCACCCCACAGGGCAGGTTCGCAGTCAGTGGGGCGCACGGGCTGAGATTTACTTTCTGGTAGACACATGCAGGTGCACACAGGACTGGAGACGGAAAGGTAGGCGCACGGGGTTTGATGTTGGTGCCTGCATCCCGGCACCGCCCCGGGAACCCCCGCCACGTGAGCACACCCAGGCCCGACCGTGGTTTCTAAGCACCACCGCCAACATCCGCAGATGGATCATTCCGGAGCCGGAGCGGAGGGCACGTGAGATGCGCCCTGGGCATGTTGTGGCGCCAGGAGGCGAGTGTTCAAGGGAGCGGGGTACGGATGAGACGTGACCAATGGGCACCGACTGAGAACAGAGGCGAACCCGGAAAGAGGTCCCGGGGCCGCAGCTGAGCCGTCTGAGTGACAAAGGAACCCGGAGCTGAAGGCAGGACGTCGGCTCGCGAATCAGAACCGGTGTAAATAAACGTTGGATAGATGAGTCAGCGGGGAGGGGGCAGAGCCTCCTCACGGAAGGATTCCCGGTACTGAAGGCAGAAGGAAGCCGAGAGCAGAAGATCTCCACTGAAACGTCACCGTAACGCGCCCGTAGGCGAGAGGCGCAGCTGGCAGCGAAGGCAGATGTTAAGAAGTCGGGGGCTGGCAGGGCCTCAGAGCGACTGTCCCCGAACCCCGGAATGTGCAGGAATGGCTGCAGCTTCCTTCCCTTGTCCGCAACGCTCTGATGCGCTCGCCTCCAGCAGGCAGTAGAATCCGGCTCCCGCGGCAGCCGGCTGGGCGGCAGAGGCCTCCAGGTCCACGCGGGGAGGACCCAGCCCGGACAGAGGAGGGAGGGAGCGAACGCGGCAGCCCGCGGTAGGCCACCCGGCCCCACGTCCTCGCCCTGCACGCAGGAAGGGCGCTGGTAGGGAAGTGCTGGGACCCACACCCGGTCTGTAGTGGGGTGAGTAGAAAGAGACCAACATCAGCGTGGCGGCTTTGACCACTAGGCAGATGGTGTGGTGGCAGCCCCACGGCAGAGACCGCAGGTGACAGCCCTTGGGCCAAACCCCCACCGCTGTCTGCCATGGAGACCGTGACTGATAAAGTTGGCCCACACCTGCCGTGATGGACATCAGGGGACGTCAGGTCGTGTGTGGCCCGGGCACCGGGCTGTGCTGTCTGTAAGCTTCCAGCCTCAGGCATGGGACAGAGGCTGCCGGGCAAGGATGGGGTTGTCTTATCCAAGGCGCACACCCCACACTCCAAGTCGGGACTCCGGGGTGCCCTGGGGAAGGCAGGGAGGGTCTCTAACCCAATCAGCATGGTCTGCGTCCTTTCTAGTAGCTCGAGGGGTGCCACTCGGGGGAACTCAATGAGGTAGAGAATGTTCCGGGCTTGGTAGGCCGCCTGCTCAGTATAGTTTCACTCTTGGCTGCCCAGCCTTCCCTCGGAATGTGGACGAAGCCACCGTCCCCAGGACGGCCAGCAGGGCGGCCACAGATCTCCGGCCTCTGAACACCTTCCTTTGAGGCATCTCTCATCCCTCACTTGGCTCCTGCAGCCGAGGCTGGACCCCCGAGCAGACAGGATTCATGACGCAGGTACCGGGCAGACACGACTGGCAGGCTTGGTACGCTGGCCCCCGTGGCTCGTTATATTGTCACTGGGGGGGACAAAGAATGTGACCCACCCTCACCCGGGAGCAAGGCCAGAGTCGGGAAACTGTCCCGAAGTGCTCTGAGCTGAGCACTGAGCTCCCAGAACCAGTTCCTCAGACCGACTTCGGTCCTCCGATCCCGAGGTGTCCACCTGGGAGGGCAGGTGTGGACCAGAAGTCAGTGGTTCCCACAGACCCAGCACAGGATGGTGACTTGCCTGCGGCTCCGGACTCCTACGGACCCACGAGCCGCCTACGTGTTCCGCTGCAGCAGGGACGCCGGCCTCCACGGGTCCCCACAAGGGACCTCCTTTAAGGCGAGGAAGGGAGGCGGCCATAACCCATCCCTGCTGGACGGGCAGGCAACCGGCCCAGCGCCAGGGCCTGGGGAATGCTCAGGCCTGGCTTCGCCCACCGGCTTCCCCACTTTTTACTGCCCTACCACAATCGCAAAAGGCATTTAAGACCCACTTTATGGAGGACCAAGGCTTAGCGTGACCAAATCAGGGGACACCCCAAAAGAGGGAATTCCAGACAAAACAGACTATGTGGCTCCTTTGAGAGTCACAGCAGATAGAGCGATTCAAAGCTTTGAGAAGTCCTGCAGCCAAGAATTCTTCCTTCTGTTTTAGCAAACGTTCTAACTTGACTGGCCACAGAATTACTCTTTTTAGTAGCATCAGGCGACACCCCACAGGACTCAATCTCCAGAAACCCTCCCAGTCAATGCTGTTCCTCAGTTTGATGTCAAGTAACTAAGCCAGAGAGTTGCCTGTTAATATTCCATGAGCTGCTGGAAGACCCGGAGTTATGATTCCTTCTTAAATTCATATTGTCATTTGGAAAAATAAGAATCGATAGAGCGAGACTTCGAGGACTTGCAAACTTCCAGGCCAGCAGAGCTCGTCAGAGCAAATCTGTTCTTTGGTGTTGACCCCCCTCCTCTCCCCAAGCCCCCCTTTCCTTGATGCCACGGGACCAGCCTGACCCGCCTGGTACCTCTCTAGCGGCTCCTGCAGGGGCGTGAGTGTGAGTGCGAGTGTAACTGGTCCCTAAGCACACCAACACGAGTGTGGGATTGACTCTTCACAGAAAAGCACAGAGGGACACAGAATAAAAACAGACACCCTCCACCAGGACCCCCCCCCCGACATGTCCCCCGAGACAACCACTTCGGGATGGGATGCTCCTGGTGGCCTTCGTCATATCTCTAAGTCATAAGCTTTTACCTTGGTGTTTTCATTTTCTAGATCATTTCATTGTTGATTGACTCCTGGGGACTTCTGAACCCAGCTCAGGGACGGGGAGAGCATCCCTCACTTTCTTACGAAAGACAAATGCTGGAAGGTGTTGATGTCCTCTGCTGGGCGCACCAGAAAATGGATGTCACAAGAAAATCAAGTAACTCGAGATCTGGGAAAGGAGGCGGCTGCGAGGAGAGATAGGACCCAAGAGCGGCAGACACGATGTAAGCCGGCCAAGAGTTACTAGGCTGTTGAGGACCGAGTGTGGGTTTCGCTGTAAGGGCGAGCCCCGGGGACTCTGAATGTAGAGAGTGTCATACCTTCCCATAGAATTTCCCCGCTCAAACTCCACCAGGAGCTTACAAGGAAGACCTGTGACCTTCCCGGAAAAACTTTCCAAGGTTCACCTGGAGGAAGAGAACACCAGCCGCTCTGAAGGTCTGCTCAAACCCATCCGTCCCATCACCCCACGGGGGAAGAAAAAGGCTTAATCTATGGGAGGAAAAGCCCCTCCCCCAAAGAAATTGGCACTGATGGAAACCATTGCCACTCTCAAGCAATTAAAGAGGAAAATATTAAAATACAATCCCCAGCCCAGGGAGTGAGCGAGAACATATGCTCCAACCAGAATTACTAGGGAATGAGCAGGAGTCCACGGGCAGCCCACACCCCGGGGTCTGCAGTCGGAGCACGGAGGGCAGTCAGCCCCTAAAACCTCAGAGCCAGCCCAGCTCCTGACCCCACTCAGAGACCTTCCTGCTGGTGCAGGAAGCAAAGGCGGGCTCACGTGCACGCATAAACATATCTACCTCTGCATCTTCTGTCCTAAACCAGGCATCCACCTTCCAACAGAACCTGTGAGCCACGCAAAAAGGCAGGACGTGGTCCATCCCCAAGAGACACAGCGGCTCTCAGAATCAGACTCAGATATGACACAGAGGGTGGAACCCTCCGTCAGGGAAATTGAAATAACTATGATTAATGTGTTCAGGACTCTCATAGAAAAGGTGCACAACATGCTAACTCAGATGGGTGATTTCAGCAGACAGCAGGGAATTCTAATCGAAACGCCAGGAATGGAAAACTGTCACAGAGGGGAAGAGTGCTTCTGATAGCCTCTAAAGGAGACTTGACCCAGCAGAGAAAAGAACCGGTGAACCTGAAAATGTATCCGTATCTACAGAAATTATCCAACTGGAAACACAAAGAGGAAAAAGAAGCTGGGGGAGGGGAAGGACAGAACAGAGCACCCGGAAGCCATATAGGAAAACATCAAGTGGTCTAACACACGCATAATTGGAAGAGCGTGAGGCCACAGAGGGCAGGCAAGAAGAAGTATGTGGGACGCGACGGCCCAGAAATATTTAATAGTCAAAGACACAAATCACAGACTGGAGAAGCTCTGAGGACACCAAGCAGAACAAACTACTCTTCTCCTCCCCCAAAATATTCAAACTTCCGGATACCAACAACCAGAAAATCTTAAAGGCAGCATGGGTGGGGGAGAAAACGTGTCACCTTCAGCAGCAGAAAGGCACAAATCTTGGTGACTTCTCATCACGTGCGTGAGAGGACCACTGGAGATGCCTTCAAAGTGCTGAAGGAAGGCCTATCAACCCCCAGGTCTTTCAGAGAAACCTTTCCAAAATGCCATGCCTTTATGCAGTCATTAAGGAATTTCAAACCTTGCTTGAATAATATTAGCAGGGTATTAATAATATTAACAGAGTATTGTTAATTTTTCATATGTGATATAACTAATTTCTTAAGATTTTTAAATGACTATCCTTAATGGTTTGAAGCTATTATCTGTTACGGACACAGTCTCAAGTTGCATTGCAGATGACATGGGGTTTTTAGGCGGATTGGCCAGGGTGTTGCTGAAGACGGGCCCAGAGCCGGGTCCTGCTAAGCCGGAGAGGATTATTTGCACATTCCTTATGTGGCGCCCTTTTCATGGTAAACAACTTTGGAATTTTCGATGATAAAAATGCATCAGGTTCATAACACAAATGAACAAGGACTTGAGACTTTCTCAGACAAACAAAACCTGGGGGAATTCATTGCTGACAGACCTAGTCTCCACGAAGTCTGTGGAGCTCTTTCAGGCAAGAGGCACAGATAAGTCAGAAACACACATTTCCAGAAAGAAATAAAGAGCATTGTTGGAAATGAAACTAATGAAGGTAAAGTAAAATGCTTTTTTTCCTTTAGTTATGACTGATCTAAAGTAGAGGTAGGCAAACTTCTTAAAGGGACAGAGAGTAAATATTTAGGGTTTGGGGACACCTGGTCCATGATAACAGCTCAGCACCAGTGAAGATGGAAGCATGAAAGCAGGACCGAGGGAGGCCAAAGGCGCGGCAGTGTGTTGAGAAGCCCTTGTTGGCAAAAACGGGCCGCGGACCCTTGTCCTAAAAGGAAGCAGCCTGAGAAAACAAAGTAACAATGTTCTGTGTGTTTACAGAACACATAAAAGTAGAACACAGGACAGGGGCAGGAAAGATGGGCGAAGGCGACTGGGAATATCTTGTCCTCAGATCTTTGCATCACGTGGAGAGTCACATCATTCACGTAAGGATTGTGCGCTCAAGGGTAGACTCAGATTTCTTAAAAATGTACATTGTCAGCCCTAGGGAAACCACTAGTATTTTTTAAAGAGAAATAAAGAATAAGCCAATAGAGAAGATAAAATAAAATCATAAACTGTGCTCAATAAATTCAGAAAAGGCAAAAAGAGAAGGGAAAACAAAGTAGAAGTGGAATGAACAGTAGAGAGCACGATGGCAGATTTGCGTCCAACCATCTTGGTCACAGGCTTCCCTGTGAATAGTGGAAACATGGCAGTGAAAAAACAGAGAATCAGATTGGATCTTTAAAAAAGCAAAAATCAGCTATATTCTGTCTACAAGAGGCCAAGTTCCGGTATTAAAATATAGATGCAGGGAAAGAAAAAGGATGGAAGAAGACACCATGCAGTCACTGATGGGAAGAAAGCTGAATTAGCTGAGTTTACACCAAGTATATCCAGAAGGAGGACTACTATCAGAGCTAAAGAGGAAGACAACATAGTGATAAAGGGGCCAGTTCAAACATGTACGCGCCTAACAACACCCTCAAAATACATGAGCAAAGCGGTGGAACTGGAAGGCAAAACCCACAGTTCCGGGGAAAAATGGTGGCTCTTCTCTCCCTGTAATTGGTAGAACAGGCAGACGGGAAACCAGTGAGGATATATTAGGCCGAACAACAGTATGCCCCGACGAGGTCTAATTAACATTGATGGAACGCTCTTCTCAAGGGCCCGTGGAACATTCACCAAGATAGACATATTTGGGGCCTTAAAACAAACCCTGAAAAATTCAAAAGAATAGAAATCATAAAAATGGTCTAGCAGATCATAAAGGAAGGAAACTAGAAATCAAAGCCAGCAGGTCCTCACTGCACTGCCACAGAGTTGACACCAAGTCCCTGCAGAGAATCTGGATTCAGGGCCCGGGCTTTGAGCAGGAGTGGGTTAGCTGTCATGCTGGCAGCCTGGCACATGAGCCCCATGATGAGGGAGACCCTATATGTTTGGAGGTGGACAGCTCTGGGATCTGTGGTCAGACACAGCAGGAGGCGCAGGTCCCGGCAAAATCCAGTCCAGGTGTGTACACGTGGAACCTCACCCAAGAAGCTTCCTGAGCAAGTAGCCGAGACCTCGGGGCCCGTCATCCTCAGTTCACTCACATGGCTGCAGAGGGCATCCCAGAGGACCCTCTGAAGGAGGAGGGAGAGTCCAAAGCTCAGCCCATGGCTAGTGTGTGGGACAAGCTGCCCTCCACCCTCCCCCGGGTGACAGCAAAAGATAGTGGAGAAGGAAGGCCACCCGTGCAGCTGAGCTCTGGGCCGTGCACCTGCTCCTCCACACTGGGCCAAGGGAGTTGCCCTAAGTTTGAAAGGCGCACAGACCACGGGCAGGGAGCAGTGGTCTAGCGGGTGGGTCAGGAGTCCAAGCGACTAAACTTGGCAAGGGTGAGAGAGTCAGGTTCACGTGGACAGGCAAGCAGGAGAGGACATGAAGCCTGAAGCTCGTGGTGTCGCACACCCATGCCCACGGAGCGTGTCTGCAGTGGAGACGCCTGGTGCATGGCTGATCCCACCAGGCGTAGTTAGCCAGCCCCAGCCACTGCCACCCCTACACTGACTGGAGGACATTTGAATGGATGCCCACGGAGGCTGAGAAGGAGGCACCCCATGAGCCAACAGCGTGAGCTCCCACTTACCCACGCGGCTGCCCAGCCCACACCCACCCGCCGGCAGCATACAGCTCATCCCTCGAGGGGACCAGACGGCCACACAGCTGCAAATGGACCACACTGGGTCCCGGACGGAAGGGTCTGCACGTCATTTCACAAGTGGAGATTCTGGGCATGGGTTGGGCTTCCTGCCTACCAGACTTCAGCCTACGGCACGGAGGGTGCCCAAGCTTTTGGCCCACGGGCTCGGCCCCCCTCCCACCATCACAACAGGCCAGGAAGCCCACTTTCCAGCAGGGAGGTGGGGGGCAGGCCCATGACCACAGGGACCTCTGGCCACATCCCACGCTGACCGCCCGGAAGCTGCAAGTTCACAGAGCATGGGAGCCAGCTGTCGGAGACACTTCTCCAGCAGACGGGGTGCTGCCCCCACAACAGTGTAATGTTTGCACTACACGCAAGACCCTGGCGATGCCCCTGGGCCCCAGGAAGATACCTGGGAACCAGGGAGCCAACAGGACAGCCCATGCCCCACTCCCTGTGCCCAACCAGGCATTTGCACGTCTCTCCCTATGGCTCCAGGCTCTGCGGACTTGGACGTTCTGGTGCTCACAGGTGGGCACGGGAAGTGTCCCATGGAATTGCAAACCGAGGCTGCCCTTGGGTACTTCAGGCTCCTCATGTCGGCGGAGGGCCAGGCAAGGTGGGGGTGGCCATCTTGGCAAGGTGACAGACCCCATCCATGGGGCATGGCGGGGCATGGGTGTGGGATCAGGTGGCCATTTCCCACCCGTGGGGCCTCCTGAGCCGTGGCCATCAAGAGGCAGACCTAGCAACACCCCTTGAAATGTCACGGCGGCAGGCCCCGAACCCTGGTGAAGAAGGGCTGGGTCACCCCTCAAGGTCAGCCGTCGAGGTGGCCGCGTGGAGACGGTCTGGGCTTGGGGGAGGCTCCGTACCAGCCGGGGCCCTGCGGTGTGCTCACACTGGTCCAGCAGCAAGTACCCGTCAGGCTGCTCGTTTCAACGTCATGGCCGGGATCACAGCGCCCGGGGACCCGGCCGGGGCCAGGACTCGATGAACGAGCACACGAGGGAACGAATGGCTGAGGCCCGGCCCACGGCCGCGGAGGGGAAGCCCCAGACGGCCTCGGCCTCCTGCTGAGAGAACTTGTCTGATCCCGTTTTCCGAGCACCAGGAAACCAGATCGCCCAAGTCTGAGGCCGAGTCCCGCCTTTGCCAGCTGTGTGACCCTGGGCCTGTTACTTCACTCTCTGTGCCTCTGTTTCCCTACCTGGAAGGCCTAGATGTTAACAACGCCTCTCTCTGGTAAGGGATCAAGGCATCAGCATGTGGGACTCACGGGCCACGACAATAGGACACAATAAGCAGAGAATGTGGGAACCAGTAATTATTTTTTGTCACTTCTCAGACCAGGACCCTCGGCCCAGGAGGCCCAGTGACCTCGCCGGAGCTATGCGGTGGGCCAGGGGCCAAGCAGGCGGGCTTTTGGGCCTGCGCCGGGGCTGCCCCCAGGCTTGGACGCCAAAGTGTTGCCTTCGAAGGTCACCGTCCCCAGGCATCTGGGTGCTTTCTGGTCCACCCCGGCCACAGAATCCCCGTGATTTCCCCAACACTCCTTGAGCCTGAAGCAGGAGAAGGTATGTCTCAGAGCCACGTCCCGGGTCCACACGTGCCCTCCTGCCTGCCGCGTCCCGGGTCCACACGTGCCCTCCTGCCTGCCGCGTCCCAGGTCCACACGTGCCCTCCTGCCTGGCCCTCTGCAGAGGTGGAGCCCTCTGAGCAGAATCACAGAGAAAGTGTTAGGGTGTGGGTTTGCCCCTGGGCCGTCTGACCTGCACTCCATCCAAAATACTGCGCGGACGGCTGCGGAAAAGTCCGGGGAGGGGACGGGAACAGAGGGGCGACAGAGCCACCAAAGGTCACCTTGGCAGCCCTCTGCCCCTCTCCTCTGAAGAGAGGGAGACACCTGGGTGGGCTTCCCAGAGGGGGAGAGATAAGTGGGATCTCATCCGTGCCCTTCTGCAGAGGGACGCCCCTCCAACCTGCAATCCTCGGCCTCCCCAGACCCTCCTTCTGTGGGTCACCCACCCCCATCTCAGCCCGGCTCACCCTTCATGCTCTTACCCCTCCTGACTCAGGGTCTTTGCACCTGCTGTGACCTCCACTCCATGAGCTTCTGGGGGCCAACTCCTAATCGCCTCTGACTCTCGGTCCAGATATCCCCAGACCCTCCCCGGCCGAAACCAGGAGGCGTGCTGGTTCCCCCTGAGAACACTTAGCACCACAGTCCCGACTTAGCAGTGCACTCGAGAGGCAGTAGGATGGACAGACACACATGCAGCCTCACCAGCACCAGCTGGGGGTCCCGGGGCTCCACCCCCTGCTGTGTGCCTTTGGGCCAGTGGCTGAGCCCCTCTGTGCTTGTCTCCTGGTGTGTGGGACGGGTGACAAGCGCATCCCGTGGGCTTGTGTGTGTGAAGGGCTCCGGGGCCCTGTATGGGCTGTGGCCCCGCCCTCCGTGGCTCCCTCCACTGTGGGCCTCAAGCCCCAGAGGGCAGGTCAGGGTGGCCTCACCAGTGTCCTCAGAGCCCTGCATGGTGCGTGCCACGAAGGAAGCCAGGATGTGTGCATAAGGAGCACGGGCCTGGGGTGACAGGGTAGAGGCGTGGCGGCCCCCGTGCCAGCCCCCTCCATCCCCCACCCCACCTGGGCACCTCCAACGCCAACAGTACTTCCCGGCAAAGCCCACCGAGATTCCTCTTGCACCGTGGAGCTGCGGCGTGAAGCGGTTTACTGAAGTCTCATTAGCCAAATGGATAGATCATCTCACGTGAGCTTAACTCTCTCCAGCCCCGGCGTGCGCTCCTGTGAACGAGGCAGGCAAGCCGGGGCTCTGACCTAGTTTGAGTATCTGTCTTGCCTGAACCTGGCGGGCCACCGAGTTGGCAGGGGCTCCCGAGACACACTGTCATGCCCTCTGAGATGGCGTCCGTGTGAACGGAGGGGCAGGCGTGCCGAGCGACCTTGACGGGCAGCGTGTTCCCTCCTGCCCCAGATTCGCAGGGAGGACAGCCCCGCACAAGGCCACGAGGGCCTCTTTGCTTTCTTCCTCCGCTCGTCTGTGCCACGCAGGTTTATGCTGATCAAAGGGCCTGGGGCCGAGGAAATGCAGGTGTTCAAGACACAGGTTTGCTTTCTAGAAGCTCCTGACCTGATGGCGGAGAGACGCAAGTAAGCAAAAATGAGAGTACTGGAACAACCGAAGAGGAGCCGTCTGAACACGGGGTGAGAGTTCTGTCCTGTCCGAGGGCGTCAGAGAATGCTGCCAACGTGTCGTTGTACATCAGCAGGGTTTTGAAGGGTGGATAGGAGTTTTCAGTTGGGACAAAAGACGCTCGAGCAATGGAACTGCTGCAAAGGCTCAGGAGTAAACTCCCCTTGTTCTGCGCATCTGTGTGAGAACAACAAGCCGCGGGGCCCTGCTAGCGGCCGGGGTTCCAGGGGGCAGGGCGGGTACGGAGCTGGAGGTACGTACGAGGGCCAGACCCCGGAGTGCCTCCCATGCCATGCAAAGGAGCTCAGCCTCTATTCCGTGGGGCTGGGGAGCGGATGAGGGGCAGATGGGGAGTGGGTCCAAGCACGGCAAGCAGGAAGGCAGGACACCCCACAAGGAGGCAGCTCAGACAGTCGGCCGAGGCTGCCGCACCCCTGCCCCAGCATGGGTCAGCCGGGCCGCTGCCTCTTGCAGGAGGCAAGATGGGTAGACCGGAGGCCTGAGCCGGAGGACGCAGGCAGTTGCAGAGAGGTGAGGGGGGGAACGAGCCCTCCTCGCAGCCCCCACCCCGGGAAGCGAAGTGGGAACAGCAACGGTCCCTGCTCGGAGCTCTCGGGCCCCCCATCCTCCAGTGCTCACCGGCTGTGATGAGGCAGGTTCCTCGGGGTGTCGGGCGCGTCTGGAGAGGTGGAGTCTCAGTCCCTAGCCCTGGACTCCCTCCCAGCCTTGTTCCCTCTGTGCAGCCCTACCTCCCCACTGCTTAGACTTCGCTCCGGGCCGCCGCCTCCAGGCAGCCCCCCACCTGCTCAGGAGCCTCCCTCGAACTCCCCTGAGGGGCAGGAGGGTGCTTCTGCGTCCCCGGACTCCAGCAGACAGCCACCTGGACTCGGATCCGTACACGTCCGGCGTCTGCGGAGAACGTGGCAGAGCGAAAGAATGAAGCAGTCGGGACCAAGGGCACGGCCCTGGCCTCTAGGAGGACCACCCGCCCCCAGGCAAAGGGCTGCCCAGCCCTGTCCTGAGCAGCCGAGACAGCCGAGTGATGCTGACAGGAAGGACACCAGTCCTGCACCTCCGTGTCCCAGCACGGCCCCGTCCCCTCCCTCCACCCCCCAGCCGGGCACAGAGACCCCCGTGAGTCCCCGTCCAGAGCGCGGGGTCCAGGCAGGGCCTTCTCGGCGGGGCTCTACTTTGCTCTCGGCTCCGGGCTGTCCCCTCCCGCACGCAGGCTGCCTTCCGGGGGCTTAAGGTGGATTTGTCGCTGTTGTTGTTCGATTATGTTTTGGCAAAATGTGCGTTGTGACTCGCGTCTGTGTTTTTCATTTTGGTGAAGAGCCTCACTTGGGGGCTCATCTTTTTCTCTCTGCGCTGAACCCCTGGGCTCCTCCCACACCCTCCACCCACCTGCTGCCCAGCCGCGGGCACTGCCCCAGCGCCTCCGCCCCATGAAGGGCGCCCAGAGGACCTCCTAGCCCCACGTCGCGTCGCGTGGGAATGCTCCACACTCTTGTGCTGGAGGGCAGACGGCTGGCCCTGCAGACCACGGCCGGCCCACCCGCGGGGCCCCGTCCCCACTCCAGGACGAGCCCTTGTCTGCAGGGGACTTGACTTTAAGAGCCCCCTCAGGCCTGGGGAAGGCTGGCAGTGCCCAGGCCGGGGACTGGTAGGCTGGAGGTCCAGGGCCCTCGCCAGAGAAATGGTACTATTACTCCAAACCGCAACCTCCAGGCCCGGGAGGGGCTGCACATGCAACAAGGTGAGCACGTGCGGGGAACGTGCGGGTGCGGGTGCGGGTGCGGGTGCGGGTGCGGGTGCGGGTGCGGGTGCGGGTGCGGGGAACGTGTGGGTGCGGGTGCGGGTGCGGGTGCGGGTGCGGGGAACGTGTGGGTGCGGGTGCGGGTGCGGGTGCGGGTGCGGGTGCGCACACACAGGGACGGCCGCACGGGCTGGAAATGTGTCCGGTGCCTCTTCCCACCTGGAAATCCACCCGCCCTTCACCCATGTGGCCCGACTCGTCCCCCCGAAGCCTTGCAGGACACCAGAAGCTGGCCGGCGTGTCCACGTTGGTGCCGAGCTGTGACCCCGGCACCCAGGACTGACTCCGGGAACACGAAACCCTGCGCTCATAGGCTGGGCCACCCCCTGGCTGTGTGTCCCCGAGCAGGTCCCTCACACTGCCTGGACCCCTGGTCCCCATCTCAGCCTCCAACCCTGACAGGGCTCGCTCCAAAAGGAAACTACCCAAGTGCCTATTCACAGGATGGACAAACGGCAGCAGGTCAGACAACAGAACCTGCAGAGCCTGAGCCCAGGGACACACGAGGGCACAGAGGATCGCCCGCGGCCACACATGCCACGGCACGCACGGCGCACATGTAGGGTCCTCCCTACAGCGCTGCCGGCTGGGGGAGAGCGGCCCGGCCCCCGTGGGCTCTGGGGTGACAGCAGGTGCTGCGCCCTCACGGTCCTGGTGCTCGTCTCATGTATTTGTCAAACTCGTCAAAGTGCCGCTTGACATGGCGCCTTTGACGGTCTGTGAATCACACCTCGATAAACTCGACCTCACAGGGAGGCGGTGACCCCAAGTCCCAGGACTGGCCGAAGGGTGGGGGCTGTCCCATCCCTCCTAGTCAGGCCTCCGGAGCCGCGGCCAACACCCACAGTCCTTCCGGGGCGATGGTGCTCTGTCCCCGCCGGCCCGGGCCCCGGGTGCACGCTGGTGCGGGGCCTCTGTGCTGTGAGGACTGCGCTCCCACGGGAGGAGTGAGACGCCGCCGAGCCCGGTATCACCGGAAAGTGCGAGCACCGTGACACACACGCATCACAGCGGCACCGACGTCTGGGGGCGGGAGGCAGACAGACAGAGGAGGGGGAGGACAGAGGGATGGGGAGACAGAAGGCACCGATGCAGGGGGGAGGAGAGGCAGAGCGGGAGGGGGAGGGCCATCGGGGACCATTCACGAGCCTAGACGAGAAGCGGAGTGTGCGCAGACGGACGGACGGACGGATGCACGGGGAAGACGAGGCGTACACACACAGGAAGGAGCGTTGCTCATCCTTGAAGAGGAAGAAAATCCTGCCATTTGCGACGGCACCGAGGGGCCTGCAGGAACCGCGAAAGTCAGAGACTCACACCGCAGATCCCCCTCCCTGCGGGACCAAGGACAGACGAGTCCCAGCCGCAGGGGCGGGCGTGGGACTGCGGTGACCGGGAGGCGCTGGTCAAGGGCACAGATTCCGGGACCTGGCGAGGGCGGGGTGGCTGCCGCGAACGGGATTGTGCCAGGAGCCCAGACCCGGGGGGAGGTGACCCCGAAGCGTTCTCGCCACAGCCGCGGCCGGAGGGAGGACACCGGTCACGCCTCCGGGGACAGACGAGCCCATCAGCAGGACCGCGGGGTTCTTGCACAGTATAATGCATGTAACAAACCACCATCGTGTACAACTTAATACATAATGTTTGTATTTGTCAGCTGTGCCCCGTACAGCTGGGCAGCAGGGGCGCAGGGGTGCGGGGCGGCCGGGGGGCCCCTCGGGAGGGCAGGTGGGGAGGACGGCCCTGCCCCGCATGACCTCTGCCCGGTAAGCGGCACAGTTAATGAGGCGCTAATTGGTTCTTGAGCGATAGTTACGGTCTTCACGGATCTGTGTAATCACACGCGTCTTACTCGGTGGCAAGGCTGTTTGCTTTTTTAATAATTAAGTGACATTTGATGATTCAGGAATAACCAAAAGCCTTTTCTTGAGTCACGTGGCTTGGAGGCCCTCCAGCCGTCAGCATCCACCAGCTTAGGGGCCCTGCTTGGGGGCCTGGGCAGGGGGACATCAGCTGTGTCGTGGGGCGTAGCGGTGAGGTCACAGGATGTCGGAGAAGAAATCAACCCGCGAGACCCACCCCCCCGGCATCCTACAGGCAAGCTCAGAAAGGCCCCAAGACACAAGACAAGTTCCGGGGGTTTTGGAATCCCGGCCTAGGCTGCCCAGAGCAGGGCCAGACCTCCACCCCGGTCCCCCCAAACCACGCCAGACCCGCTTGTTCTGGGTCCATCATCACAAGAGGACACCGGGGCACGGGGAGAAGAGGTGGCCTGGCCTGCGGGGACCAGGCTGGGAAGGGCAGGGCCCGGCCTCACAGCCACCCTGACCGCCGCACAGGGACATGGCTGACGGCCCCCAGATGAGGTCCCAGTGCTTGGCAAAGCTGGGGAGGGGGCAGCTGCAGGCATCGCCCTGGTGAATTTTTAATATCTTAGCTTTTACTGACTGTTCAAATGTGCTTGGTACAAAATTCAGAAGATACGAAAGTCCACGGTGAAAATGGAGTGTTCGGTCCTGCTGCCACAGTCTGGAATCCAGGACCCACGTCCCAAACGCCATCCCCTCTGCTAGCTGCTGGGTGGACGGAGCCCCTTCCTGCGTCTCCAGGCTTGCTTTTGGAACACAGCCTGCCGAGTCCCAGCTCACACTCGGCCATGCTCTCTTGCTGTGGGGTGACCTTCGGCACAAACGGCAGACAGGACTTGCACGCAGGGGTGCATGCTGCAGGAGTGGCGCTGGGTCCCCCACCCTGGGCTCTGAGCTAGACCCTGGGGACAGGAGGGGACCTGCCCCAGATGCAGGCAGCAGGTGTGTCAGGGCACAACCAGCAAGGGGAGGGTGTGGGAGACGCAGGGCAGAGCTGGGGCGGGAGAGGGTGTCTCGGAGTCTCCGGAGATGCGGCTGCTTGGAGAGCACCCAGCGCTTGGGAACTGTCCAGGGGTGTCTGGGGTTCTTATTTAAAGTCCCCACACATCATCCCAAGCCAGGCACTCGCTTGGCGGTCCAGCGTGGGGGCTGCGTGCCAGGATGTGCTCGGAGCTCAGAGCCTGGTGCTGCTGCCGGAGCTCGGGGAGACCTGACTGGGCCTGCGGCAGCCTCAGCATCTCCATCTGCACAATGGGGCCGCGGGCAGCACCCACCTCCAGGGGATGCTGCACGGGCTCAGCGGGTGGCAGCGTCCAGCAGACCTCAAGAAATATACCGTCACTGAAGACTCGTTTCTATACCCACGGTTTTCCTGCAAGAAGCCTCCACGGGCTGGGGCCCAGCTGGGTGTGACGATGGGGGGCTCGCTGCTGGCCAGAGGCCATGGCCATGCCCGGGGCTGCACAGACCCAGCCCCCGGGTGAGTAAGTTGCAGGGTCTGGAGTCGACAGGGTCCAAGCGCCCATCCTGGGGGATGCTGAGAAGTACGAGGGACAGACGCAGGGACGCCTCAGCGGGGTGGGGACCCAAAGCCCGGCTCCAAGTGGGCTCCGCCCTGGCCGTGCTGGCCAGCCCCCCGTGTGCCTCAGAGATTGCCATTCAGGGAGACCAAGGGGTTCTCAGCCTTGGATCCCCCGGGGCCCAGAGCCAGGAAGAGCAGGACTGAGGGACGCAGCTCGCCTGGGCGCAGGCCTTCCTGCCACCGTGGCCGGGTCTCAGCGGCAGGACAGCTGCTCCCTCCCCGGCAGTAGGCCGTGTGGACACAGGAAGACGAGCCAAGGCCGGCACCGCCTGCCTCCTTGGAGATCGCCGCGGTTCCTGTCAGAGTTCTTGTTTGGACGAAAGACAAGCTGGAGGAAGGTCCTAAACCTGGGTCCCCGGGGAGGTGGGCCGGGGAGTCTGCCCCCCCGAGCCCCGTGTGCAGGGAGCGCCCAGCAGGGGCGCGTGCAGACCACTCCTGCAGGTGAGAAGGAAGCACGGCCTTCAGCCCATTGTCCCGCATTTCATAACCCCAGGGGAAGCCCCGCCATGCTGAACGGAATAACATGCCTAACATGCGGGGGAGAAAAGAAATCCAGCCTACCAGGCCCTGAGGCCAACCCGGGGTGGTCCCAGGAAGGGAACGGGTCTGGGCTCCACAGGGGCCGCAGCCTGTCCCCCGGTGACCAGGCCATGTGTCCGAGCAGCACAGAGCCAGGTGTGCCTCTAGGAAGAAGTGTGGGTCCAGGGTGAGCCCAGAGCCTCCTCCCTGTCCACCCGGGTTTGGGCCGAGGAACAGCACACAGGACGGCAGATGATAGAGTGACCACCTGGGAATGGGACCTCCCAACCCCGAGCACTACCCTGGAAAGCCACGGAGTCCCTGTGGAAGGAACACTGGGCCCCTTCTCCCACTGCCCTGCACACAGGTATGATCCCCACCTTCCCCCGCTGCAGGGGGCACAGAGCGCCCTGAAGGCCACAGAGCCCAAAGTCCCCAGCCCGGCCCTGGTTCCAAGGAGACCCGTGTGCCACACACCGATCTTGGCTCCCAGGACACAGTGCTCTGTGTGCCGTGGCCACAGCGAGACCATCCAAGCCCATACGCCGGTCGTCGGGCACCACGCCACACTGCAGTGAGGAGTCCACCGTGTTGGACCTGGGTCCGTCCGAGGGCTCGGGTCCCATCGGTGACCTGGCCGGTCAGGCTAGAGAGTTTCCAGAATCTGCAAAAGAGCAGGCAATGGTTTTGGGGAATCCACCATTGTTTTTGGTGAAGGCCCGGTGTCTCTAAGAAGGGGAGGTGACCCGACAAGGACGCAGCCTCGAGGCCAGGTGTGCTGCTCGGAGGACTCGGGGCTGACACTCCGGGAGAAACTGTTTGAGCAGGAGGTGTGAGCAGAGCCCGGGACAAGACCCAGCCCCGCACCTGTGCCTCTCACGCGGGGCCTCAGGTGCCCCCCCCACCAGGCCGGGCCCATCGTGAGTCCCGTAATGATCCGCTCCCCGCTCCTTCACAGGCGCACCCTCAGGCCCGTTTCTGTTCTGCGACAGAGGACGGGACTGGCTGCGATTCATCGCATCACGGGATGAGAGGGGTGTCCCTGGGGCATGAGATCTGAGCGTTGCAGGTTGGTATCCATCTCCCTGCCAGAGATCAGGAAGCCAAGTTCAGCCCATCCTCCGGGCACCAGCGGTCTGTGACCCGCAGGCTCCTGGCCGGGAGGCAGGGCTGCAGGTGAGACCTCCGTGTGTCCCTTGTCCTCGTGCCTCACCCTCACTGACAGAGCCCCAGGACCATCTCCTGGGGGCAGCTAAGAAGCCTGAATCCGCGCTGGGGGGGAGCGGGGAGGGTCGGGCCAGGAGTAGTAGGAGCGTGGCTGTTGGCGTCCCGGCCGCCAGGGCACGGCCCGCCCTGCACAGCGGCAGCCCCAGCTCCAGGCCACGCAAACACGGCCCCGGGCAGAGTGGCAACCTCGTGCTTTGAGTCAACATCAACTGATTTTGCTAAGCCCTTTGCCCGTGTTGTGTGAGACACGAGGACCGCACGCTGTTGGGGAGCCCGGGCCCTGCAGCCTCACCGTGGACAGGTCAGAGCCCTTGGACGTCCACTTCCTCCCCTGGACCCGAGGATAAGCCCAGGTCTGGGGGGGGGGGTCACTGGGGTGCGGTGAAGATCGTTAATTATGAGACAGGCCAGGGACGCAGAAACGGGGCAGGTGAGAAGGGCAGTATCGGGAGAGGGAGCGAGGCTCCCCGCGAAGCCCGGCGTGTGCCTGTCCGTGTCGGTCAGAACCGTGCTGCTGGCGCACACAGCGGGACACGGGCCCGGTACCCAGTCTCTGCTTCTCCCCAGTTTTGGACGGGGCACCTGCCCCCAACAATAACCTGGCTGGTCCCTGTGTGGCGAAAGTGCCACGTGACCTTGCTTGGGTCCTCCAATTGGGAAGTCAGGTGACATGGCCACTTCCGGGTCATGGCCCTGGACGAGGCCTGCCTGCCCCCTCACCTTCGGCCCCCACAGGCTGCAGGGCCGAGAGCTGCAGGGGGCCCAGGCCTGGGGCCTGCCCTTCGGCCCGGTCACGCCTGCCGTCATCCACATGCTGAAGCCACTCAAAATTCGAGTCGTCCACTTCATCCAGAGGAACCCGTGACCCAACAAACACGTGGGCTGATGACATTTTTCCCACAGAAATGCAGAAACCCAACCACGCTCTGCCAATGTCGTCTAGCCCTACTGCCGCCATCTTATTCTATAAACATGAGCCCCGCGGAGCCCACATTTGGCACAGGCTTGGTATGTGCATTCTCAGTATCTCCCAGTGCCCATAGCAAATGTGTGGCACAGCCCTGCAACCCCAGGTGACCCGTGGAGCTGGCCAGGCCCTGCAGATCCCAGGGGACGGGGCAGACGGCCACTGTCTGCCTGTAACCTGATCCGCTCGAGGCCCAGTGGATGCGAGCCTCACCCCTCACACACACGAGACCTTTGCTCGTTTAGGGGATCATTCTGGACCGGACGATCTCTTGTGCCCCATATTCTGAGATTCTATTCCCCTTAGGAGAAGACATCCGGCTTCTTTCTCCTGCTCAGCTTAGCAAACCAGTTGGCTTTGGCTAAGTTTGTCGTGTTTGTCTTCAGTCCGCGTGGACGCTGGGAGCAGACGGCCCGGGCTGCCAGACCTCGGGCAGGTTCTGTAACTTCTCTGTGCCCACGTGTGAGCTGGGAGTGCAGTCGGCTTGTCTCTGAGTGTGGTCAGGAGGGCTCGCCAGCGGGGGTGCTGCTCGGAGGCCCCGAGACGCTGCCCCCTGGCCCCACTGTCACCAGCAGGACCAGGAGCAGAAGCCGCGGCAGCCGCCTCTCACACTGTCCCAAAGGTCAAGGCTCCATGCTGGGTGGTGAAGGCTGCGGGTGAACCAGACATCGATCTTGCAGAACATGAACCCTCAGGAAATTGGGGAACAAAATAAACATGAGAAAGGCCAGATCCGCGCATGCACCACAGACAGCGAGACGCCGCGGGCGCTCCGAGGAGGAAGATCGGCATTGGCTCCAATTACCAGGGGCGCGTCCAGTGGCTTACTGACCGTGACTTTGGGCTCAGAAGGAGAGAGCACTTAGACACTTGAGGCTGGCTCTTGCAAGCACATCTGCCGGCAGCGACGGTGTTTTCCTTTGCTGACCCCCGCCATCGGCCGCGCTCCAGCAGCCAGAGGACCGCAGACCCGGCTGGATGAGGGCAGGGACCCTGGTCCTCATACACGCAGGCCCAGAAGCTTATAGACAGAACTGGGTCATGGAGAACACCTGGGTTGGTTTCCTGCTTTGCTTGTCTCTGTCCCCCTCCCCTGGGCCCGGCGGTGAATGGAGTCTGAGGTCCCAATGAGACACGAGTCATCTCTCCCCACTTAGGTGCTGGCGGGCATCGCTGTAAGGGTCCGTGCAGGGAGCAGAGGGAACAGACCAGGGTCTTTGGGAATTGACAGGCAGAGGACGGCCAGCGTGTGCTTCTCAGCAGGAGGTCCCACGGCTGTCTGTCCCACAACCTCGGGGAGATAGCTGTCTGCTGTGATCCGGGCCCATCATGGCCCTAGACCAGAGAAAAGCTACAACAGGGGGAACCAGGGCCAGGGGACATGCCTATGGGCGGTTTCACGCCCACAGCTCTGCCAAGAGCTCAGTGGGGACCCTTTTGTGGCCCTGGCTTTCTGCAGCCTTCCTGCCCTTGACGGTGCAGGAAGACCAGAGGTTCCTACGGGGCCGACCCGAAGGCTGTCAGAGTGCAGGGCCTCATGATTGGGAGGCCATGGCTCGGGTCCGAGTCCTGGAGAGACATCCATGCTCTCCGGGGATGGGTCTTCTGGGGTCTCTGGAGGGACGTGTGAGGGGCTTCTGGTTCTGAGATGCCCCAGGCAAGGCCATGCAGGTCGGGCCTGAAGTCTCACCGAAGCCATGACACTCGTCCCCCTCAGTCCCCCTTGGAGGCCAGCCAGAGCCCAGGTAGGAACTCGGAGGACGCCGAGCCCACCGTCCAGGGATCTGCCGCGTGTGGCTCAGCGCGGGGGGAGGCTGAGGACATCTGGCTGAATCGTTGCGTTTCCCCCCTTCGACCAGTCGGCGGAGTGCCTCTCTGCTCCTTCCAGAGTCGATAAAACCAAATCAGGCAGCCGCCCCGCAGCCTGGGCATATGCTGGTTGCTCTGGGGCAGGGATACTCACCCTTCCGTGGATAGGTGCTGGCTTACCCTCAGACCGCAGGATGCCCACGGGGCAGGCGCCCTGTGCCTCCCATCCCTGGGAAGCCCGTGGTTTCCCTGGAGACCAGAGGCTCCTTGGGAAAAGAATCCGGCCTTCTTCACCTTTGACCTCCTGCCGGGGGACCATGTGGCATCGGGAGCTTGTCTCCCACATCTGACCATCAGATCAGGGGCTCTGTCTCCACCATCTGACCAGCATAACAGAGGCCATCTGCCCTGTCAGCTTGAACAGTGCCCCCAGGCTGGGGCTGTGTCTGCCCCCGGAGACGTATCCCTGCTCCCCAACGTGGATGCCCAGTCTCTGCCCCGAGAGGGCGGCCGGGGGACAGATGGGGGCCGGTGCATGGTAGACTAACCCTGGTCACTCCGCCGGCCGGCCGGGCTCGAGACAGCTGATGTCGGAGGACTCACCTGAACAACAAATGCGTGGCCCTCGCGGCTGAGCAAACAGGAGGAGACAGTGATGTTTCTCTTCCCAAGAAGAAGACGTCGCTCACGAGATGAGCCAAGAAATCGCGTCGTTTGTTTTAGCCTCCGTGCGCCGGAAGGTAAGTCCATTTCTCACCAGAGGTGCCCCGAGAAAAACAAAGCCAGGAGACAGATGGCTGTTTGTCTCGCGGGAGGCCGTTCCGGGTCCCCCTGAAGGTGCGGAGTCCCCGTCCCGGCCCCTCCTGGCCCCAGGGCTGTCTCCGAGCCCCGAGCCCCACGGGCAGCGTTCAGGAAGACGACCCGCCCCACCGAAGATGTGACCTCGAGTCTGCAACACCACCTTTTAGGAACACAGAGCAGGACAGGCCAGCGGCCAGGGGTCTCATCACACCATGTGCAGGCCCCCGGCTGCAGCTTTGGGGCCTCCCGCCGTCGGCCTGTGCTGTCCCCACCGTGTGACCCACGCACGTCCCCTGGAACTTTGCAGAGCTCTTCACACCGTCCCTCCGAGCACCAGGGCCGAGGGACCCCCGGATGCCTGGAGGCCACTCAGCCTGGGAGGGCACTGGGCCAGGGTCCCCGTGCCTCCACGTCGTCGGGCCCCCAGAAGTTCCTCCTCGCCCCACCGTCCCGGGAGCTGTGGCCTGCCCCGGATTTGGAGGGCGAGCCCGGCACGTGTGTCCCCATCTCCCTCGTCCCTTCACCGGGATAAAGACATCCCAGCATCGATTCCCGCGCGCCGCGGCTCCCGGCCCATTCATCACTGCGGGGGCAGGGACGGATGCAATTATCCTGGTCATCGCTTGTCCTCGGCCGCCTGCTTCAGGCAGGAGCTCACGCCCCCGACGCCAGGACCCCCCCACCAGGAGCCAAAGGAGAGGGGTCGGGGCTTGCCGCTGTGCCACACGCTCCCCAGACATAATCCGCAGGACCCCAAGCACAGGCTAGGGCGCCCGGGGAAGGTGGGGAGGCCCGGGGGCGCTCGCAAAGATGGGGAGCCCCTCCACCAGGCGTCAGGCCTGAGGCCAAGCTGGGTTCCGACCACACGACCGACGTCGCCCGGGAAGGGTGAGCCTGTCTGTCCCCCGTGGGCGGCTTGCTCAGGCGAGAGAGACTGAGGACAGAGGCGGCCTTGGGCCCGCGGAGCACCTGCCCATCCCCGCTGCCCGCGGCTGGCCCTCTGTGCACCCACGCGGCCACCGACACTCACGTGAGGGGCTCCAAGCTTGGCACCCAAGGACTGACAGTGGGCTGGGGGAGGGGAGGACTCACCGGATCTGGCCATGACCTGTGTCCACCACTGTCCCTCCGGCTGTGGCCACACTGGCCTCCTCTCTGACCCGTGAGCCCACCTCCCTCCTGCCCACCTCCAGGGCACCGTGTGCGTGATTCTCTCTGCTGGGGCACTGCCCCCCCCACCCCCAGTGCCTGATCCCCTCTGTCCTCAGACCCCGGCCAAAACGGCATCCCCCGAGGCCCTTCCCGACCACAGGCCTCCTGGGTCCTCAGCTCTCTGGCACCTGATGTGGGCTTCGGGGAGTTTACTGGTCGGGAATGGCTCCTGACAGTCCGTCTCCCTCTCACTGACATCCGTGGGGCGGGGTCCACTCTCCCTCCCAGCGCCTGTCCCTGTGTCTCGTATAGATAGCACCACAGACCCCATGGGGACCCAGGGAACAGACAGGCCCACACCTGTGCCACGGACGGGGACCCAGGGAACAGACAGGCCCACGCCTGTGCCACGGACGGGGACCCAGGGAACAGACAGGCCCACGCCCGTGCCACGGCTGCGCCCTGATGGGACGTTAGTTGTCACGGGATGCACGGAGGCAAGCTGGGCAGGGACGCAGGACCACCCCCGATGCCTCCCATCTCACGGCTCTGCGGTCTACTCATCCGTGACCAGCTGGAGGAGGGGACCGGCTGGCCCCACAGGAGGCCCGTGTCCCCCGCTCACGCCACTGTCCGGAACATGGTTGTCCAGCCACCCCCCGACAGCAAGGCAGGCTGGCGGACCCGGACAGTCCCATGCCCAGGAGAGGGAACGGTTTTGGGAATGGGTGGTGGTCCGGCCGCGAGGGTGGCTTTTGCTGGCGATGTTCAGCGGGGCCTGGGAAGAGCGAAAGACGTGGGCTCGCCCAGACCAAGGCCTCGGGAGTCAGGGCGCTGGGGGTGAGGCTCCTCGGAAGCTGCACTCGTTCCCGTGGTCCCCATGGCGCCTTGTCCAGGAGCTCAGTGAGGCGGGAGAACGGGGACCCACCCTTCCTCTTGGAAGGCCACACAGTGTAAACTCCCCGCCCTCCTGCTTCCTGCTTCCTCCCGGCCGCCACATGCTCCCAGCGCCCTCTGCTGCCCGCCGGGTCACTGCTGCTCTGCGGCTGGAGGAGCGGTGGGGGTGGGCCGAGGGGTCCCCTCCAGCAAGCCCCTGCGGGCACCCGAAGGAGCGGCTGCGTCCAGTCCGGGGCCGGGTGAGGAGGACAGAGGAGCAAGAAGCGCGATCAATCGTTTCTCATTAACAAGGAAGTGACACCGACGCCCCCGCTGCTGCCGCTGAGCCTCCTGTAACCCGGCACGGGAAGGGCGCAGCTGCGATCCTCGGCTCCCAGCGGGCCGGGCGCCAGGCCCCGTCCGTCCTTCAGCCGGCGTCCCCCTGCTCACCCCACGGGCGCCCGTCCTGGGCCAGGCCCACCCCGGAGCCCGCTTCCCGAGCACAGCCTCTCCCTGTGGAGCAGCCAGTGGGTTCACACCCCAGGGGCAGCGCCCGCACCCCCGGCTTAATCCCCTTGTCGCCTACACCCCCCGCCCCCCGCCAGCCAGTGGCCCCACGGTGTGTGCGCCCGCCGGGAGCCCAAGTCTCGGCTTTTGAGGCTCCCACTGTCCCGTGACCTGGGCTGGGCCTCCGTCGGCCCCTCACCACGCAGGTCGGGTGCGGAGGCCGCAGGCTTCGGGGGCACACAGCAGGTGCAGACACAGCGCGCACGCGGCTCTCCCTCCTGAGCTGGGATGGGTTCGTTACCCACCCGCGATTCTGCGAGGGCGACGGACGCGGTCGGCTCCCAGCGGGCAGCTCCTCCGCGCCCGCCCGGGAGGCCCCACGGGCTTCCCCGCTGCTGTCACCCGTTCCGATTACGGCCCTGCCGTCCCCCAAGCGCCGCCAGAGGCGAGCAGGTTCCCACCCAGCTCCCCGATGAGGATTCAGGACTCGAAGATAAGGCAGGCGGCCCCACACAGCAGGTGCACGACTCGAACCCAGGATGCGGGTCGCTACGCTCGGAGGCTGCAGACGCCCCTCCCCCCACTGCTCCAGGGGGGCCGACAAGGGGAGAAGGAAAGGGACGGGAACAAGAGAAGGGGGCCGGGGCCTTGAGGGGTCTAGTCCTCTGCAGCCCAGCATGGGGATGCCCTGAGCCGTGTCGGTCCCCACCCACAGCCCTGACCCAGGCGACATGGGGACACCCACCCAAGGGGTCCAGGGGGGCAGGGGACTGGCCTCACAGTCTCCCGGCCCCATGCTTAGCTGGGTGCTGGGCACACATTCGGGAAGTTTTGACAAAGAAGGCGGGACGTGCCGCAAGCCCTTGAGCACGGCCCAGCTGGACAGAAACAGCGGCAGAGACCATTGTGAGGCCTAGAGGTGACGCCGGCAGCTCCCGCACTGACAGACCAGGGGCAAGTGTCCCTGAGAGGCCCCCGAGTCTCTCCTGTGAGCCAGTCCAAGCCGTCCGGAGCCACAGCCCGCGGCAGCGTCTGCACAGACAGGACCCGCCTCCCTGCCCACCCTCCAGGGGTCCCACATGTCCCACTGCCTCGAACCTCCCAGCCACGAACGTGCTGTGAGCGTCAGGGCCCCCACTGTCCACCAAGGACGCTCAGGCTCCTCCAACAAGTACAGGGACCAGCTGGATGTCACAGGGCCGGCCTGAGGCTCTGGGTCTGGTGGGTCAGGCCGTCAGAGGGCCGCAGAGAAGGCCTGACAAGCCCGCCCCGGACCGGGCACACGGGGACATTGGCCGTGTCTGTCAGCAACTCGGCCGCGAGGCGAAGGGCCTGGACCCCCCGGGGGAGGGTCAGGTGTCTCACCTCAGCCTGCGAAGGACACCGGTTCGATCGGGCAGTGTCCTAACCGACTTAGAATCGATGCAGGTGTAGAGAGATGACCCGGAGCCTGTCCCCGCACACGGCAGGGCCCCGCCCCCAGGGTCCCGCAGATGGACGTCGTCCCACGGACACTGTGCTCGCTCAGACTCCTCGCGCGGGACGCAGGGACACGGCTGCACGTGGTCGCCTGTCCTGTTTCTGCCCCCACCCCCACGGCTGTCGGCCGTGTGATCTACCGTCTGTCTCCCTTCTGTCTGTCTGTCTCCGTCGCATCCGTCCGGCCTGCAGATCCCAGCGTTGGTGCTTTCCCAGTTAAACTTCAAGGGGAGGAGAGTCAATTCTTCATTAACTGCCAAGGCCTTCGTCGTCATCGATTTTGTTTCTGGTTCCCCCTTGGATCCGGTGCCTGGATCCTGGTTTGATCGCATTAAGTCTCCTGAATAATTAATGTGGTAATTTAACCTGAGCCGCAGGAGCCAACCCCACCTTCTGCTGAGGGGGTGGGAGCCGAGACCTCCCGGGAGCCAGTTTTCCCCAGTCCCTGTGCTCGCCCAGCACCGCGGAGAAGGGCACGGAACTCCCAGGGCCCCGCGCAGCCCCTTCCCCAAAGGCAGGGGAAGGTCACCGAGACTGCGGCGCCAGGAATTTCAGGGGCCCGTCGTGGTGATTAGGAAAGAGCCACCCCACCCTCCGGGGTGTGGTCTGGTCGGGTCCCCTCTGACGCCCTACACTGTTGCCCCACGGGATGCTCGGGTCGCCCTCCGCAGCCCTGCTCTTTGAGCCGTGCCCCTGCCCCTGGGTTTGGAGGGGAGTGGCGTCACGTCGGGGCGACAGAGAGGCCGACAGACAGAACTAAAAATCAGGAGGCTGGAGCAAGGAAGCGTCGGGAGAAACCATCCAGGACACAACAGGGAGTGGGGAAAATCCTTCCAGACCCGGGCCTGTGCCCTCTGCGCCCGAGGTGCTTGCTGCCGTCCCGCGTGTGTTGAGACGCAGGCCAGGGCTCCCAGGGGACCTGCCCCCGCCGTCTGTGTCACCAGGAGGCAAACCACTGGTCTGAGCCAGCGTCTCTCTACCTGGGGCCAACAGTGGCCGTGGCGACCCGGGGGAGGTCTGAGGACCTATAGGCCTCACAGCCAGAGGGAGGGTGCCCTGGGGACACATGCAGGGAGCCTCAGGACCCTGACCCCATCCGCAGCGCCCGTCACGGCCCAGCACAGTGGCCAAGGGTGGGGGTCTGTACCCAAGAGTCCGCGCAGGGGGAGGCAGGGGTGGAAGCCGGGGTGCAACGGTGCTGGGAACGGGCCACTGCCGAGCTGAGCCAGCGACCATGCCACGCACGGTGTCTCACGGGTGTTACTGTTGTGCCTGGCTCCTTGGGGACGGGCCGCCTGCTCGCCCCTCCGTGGCCCCGCAGACTGAGCGCCCACAAACCTGCTGTTACCTCAGACCCAGAGCAGAGGCTCGCAACGGATGGACAGCCATGGTTCCAGTAGGACACGCAGAGCGGGGAGAGAGGGAGACTGTGGCCGGCCGGGACCCCTCTGTCCTCCTGACGACCGCGGGCTGGACGGGGGCAGGGAGCACCCCTCACCCTGAGTGTCTGCGGCCTTGCAGACAAGAACGCAAACCCGACGACGGGCGGTGGGGACTATTGTGACGGCAGGAGCGTGTGCGGGCTGGGTGGGGGCTGTGCTCCGGGCCCCCGGGGAGCCGTCGGGAGAGCCCTGTGAGGCTAGGGCTTGTGGCCCATGTGCTCATTTCCCAAGGCCTCCCAAGTACCACAAACCAGCGGCTTCCCATATAAATCAATTCTCCCCAGCGCTGGAGGCACAAGTCTGAAGTCAGGTACGGGCAGGCAGGTGCTCCCTGGAGCCCCCAGGGGACGGTGCCCACCGTCCACACCTTCCAGATCCCTCCAACCTCTGCCTGACCTCACACAGCCTTCCCCCCTCAAGTGTCTGTGGCCAAATCTCACTGGACCAAGGCCACCCCGGTGCTGTGTGACCTCGTCTTGTCCCGATTCCCTCTGCAAAGGCCTCTTTCTAAATAATGTCAGAGGGCGCCTGGGGGCTCCGTGGGTTAAGGCCTCTGCCTGCAGCTCAGGTCATGATCTCAGGGTCCTAGGATCGAGCCCCGCATCGGGCTCTCTGCTCAGCGGGGAGCCTGCTTCCTCCTCTCTCTGCCTGTGTCTCTGCCTGCTTGTGATCTCTGTCTGTCAAATAAATAAATAAAATCTTTAAATAAATAAATAAATAGACATCACAGTCACAGGCTTGGGCATGTTTTGGGGGGGACACAATTCAACCCACCACTGCTGTCTGCAAGAGAAAGAAACATAGGCTCAGAGATTCTAGAATGTTCTCTAAGTCTGTGCCGCTAATGAGCAGTCCCGTCTAGGTTCAGCAGGCTCCCCCACTGCCTGTGACTTGTCTACACCCCATAAGCCAGGTAAGAGCTCCGGCGCCGTTCTCCACAGCCCGTGGGTCGTGCTGGTGCCGGCGGTAAGCCAGACAGAGCCCCTGTCTGCGGCGGCAACTCTCTCGTGCCTCGTGGGCTCTGGGCCAGGCCTCCCAGCAGACCCCACCCGTCTGTCTCTCTCAGGCCTGCGCTCCAAGTAGCCTTCCCTCCTGTCCGTCTGGGTGAGCCAGCGGGGACCAGCCGTGCGCAGGTCAGTGTGGAAGGTGAGGAATTGGGGGTGAGGCCGGGAGGGGTCTGGACACAGAGTCAGGCTCTCCACTTGGTCGCCCTGTCCCCACGAGCCGAAGCTCAAATCCCTGACCCAGGCCCCCGAGCCGAGCCCCCTGTGTCGGGTGAGGAGAGCGCGGTCCACAGGCACCTCCAGGCTTGCTCCCCTTGTCACTGTGAGGGCCTCTGTCACCGAGACCCCAGCCCCTCACGAGCCTCGTTGGTCTGCTAATACCACGAGTGCAGGGCTCTGAATGGCACCATGATTCTGCATCTTGCATGAGAAATGATTCGACGTATCTTTGGGGAGACGGACCCCATGTTAACCCCTTCGTTTCTCAAGCCCTTGGTGCTTCTGATGCTTAGACGCTCACTCCTGGCCGCAGGGTCCTCAGGAAGGTAAGGCAGGAGTCATTCTCGCAAGAGGGGACACAACAAGGGACAGAGACGCTGACACATTGTGCCAGGCCACGGAGCCAGACGCACCAGGGACCGGAGCCCAGGCTGACCCCACGCCCTGTGTTCTCTCTGCAACCCCACGGGTCTCCGCCACGGTCACGGGGCCCCGGCTGACCCAACCACACGTGCGCCCACGACCCACTCGTCCATGTCATTCCCTGAGCTCCTGTTGGGGCCGAGCCTGTGCACCCAAGCGTCGGACCTCTCCATCTCCCGCACGTTCAGCCAAGCACAGCCGTGCGTCTCAGCCATGACACGGGTCTGGCCCATGAGACAGAGACCCACACACCTGAAGTAGGCGCCCCACCCCCTGGAAGAAATTGTGTGGCTGCACCTGACATACGGTGGCCGAGCTCGGCTGCGTCCGTGTCCCTGATGTCCTCATGCCGTCACTCACCGAAGCAAGACTGTCCTACTTCTGACCGGACTGTGAACACGTAGGCCAGGGGAGCGGGTGGGCAGCACAGGCAGACCCGCACCAAAGGGCTGCCACTCCTCACAGCGAAGGGCCTTGGGTCCCGTGATGATCTCGGACCCCACCCCCCCGACCTCCAGGAACCTCGGAACTGCCAAACCAGGGATGGGCCCGGAGGAGTGGGGCAGCAGACCACGTTAAACGCCTTTGGTCGTGGTGGGCTGAGATGGCTCACACTCCCACCTTGAACACAAACACACACACACACACACATTCACGCTCACACTCGTGCTGTTTTCACAATGAAGGAAGCTGGCTATTGACTTATATCCGGGCACATCTTATATCTAGAGCCCCGGACGGCCCCAGCCCCACCCCCACAGGCCCTGGTCTGTCCACGGAGGAAGCAAGTTTGCTCGCCTAGGCCAGCCTCTACTTGGCAATGTGACTGTCTTGGCTTCTCCATCCGTCCATCAACCAGTCAGGAAGCTCTCACAGCTGTGTCCGCCCCCGGGGTCGGGCAGGCACACTGAGCCCCATTCTGATGGACTTGGACCTGGGGGAGCCTGAGGGCAGGTGGCTGCCGGGAGGCAGGCAGTTAAAACACGCATCTTCCCAGGTGCAGTCTGTTCCTGGGCGGCACATAGTAAGTGCTCAGCAAACAGCAGCCGCCTACTGGGAGCCTGATATGTGTCCAGAACCTCTCTGACAGGCACTGGGGCCACCGGCACCCGCCGAACCCCACATCCTTCAGCTCACGCAGAGCAGGCGGTGCAGGCTGTGGTGGTTGGCTGGGGCCCACTTGGGTCCCCCGACCCCTGCCGCCCCCGTCCCAGCCCCCCCGGCCTCCTGGCCCCCACTTCCCCAACTCCCAGCCCCCCGAGCCCCAGTTCTCAGCCCCAGCCCCCCCGGCCTCCTGGCCCCCACTTCCCCAACTCCCAGCTGCCCGACCACCAGGCCCCCAACCCCGGCCCCCCTGCAGGACAGCCCAGGGCCGTGCTGGGAGAGGACCTGGCAGAGGCTTTGTAAATGTTAGCAGGCTCCTGAATGGCTTCTGAACCAGCTCATTTTTCTGAGCCCAGAAGCGCCCGGGGCCTGGTCGGGGAGTTGTCAGAGGTTATAAATGGATCTCTCCCGGAATGAGTGGGGCCCTGGGAAAGAGGTTTTAAAATTGGAAGCATGGGGTTTTTATTTATTTATCTATTTATGCCCTGCCTTGTTCAAAAAGGATTTAAGGCAGCTTATGAAGATACATAAAGTAGAACGAAGGAGAATAAATGGGCAGGCTGAGGGGGAAGGGGCCAGCGCCGTGGCGCGTGCTGTCCAGGGTCAGGAGGCCACGGCACCCACGGCAGGACCCTGGGCCACGCTCCATCCCTCTGGGCCTCAGCATCTCCAGCTTCAGCCAAGGGACCTCATGCCTCCGGAGAGGACCTCCTTCCCAGCGCCAAGAATCCTCATGTGTCACCGCTGGTGTCATACCGCACACGCGTGCTTGTACACAGAGGCACACGCCACACACACGTGTGTGTACACAGAGGCACACGTCGCACGCATCCTTGCACACGCAGACACACACCGCACACATGCATGAGCACAGACACGCTACACACACGTGTGCACACAGACACACGCTGCACACTTCCCACGCTTAAGGAGAGCAGGGAACCCACCTCCACCTCCCACAGAGGCACCTGCTAGAGTCGTAAGCCTGGGCACCGGAGCCCTGCACGCCTGGCTGCCAGCCCCAGCTCCCTCCCGCCAGGCGGCTGGCCTGGGCTCAGGGGCATGGCCGTGAGCTGTGTAGAAGGACATCATCCTGCCACACCCCCAGGGACCCCGCAGGAAAGGGCACGTTGGGACACGTACGCAGTCAGTCTTTCCTGGTAGTGCTGGCATAGAGGACCCCAGACTGACCCTGGGCCTGTTCCCAGCACGGTCTGTGCCCAACTTGCCGCCACTGTCCTGGCCACTTCCAGCAGCGGGTTGAGTAGGGGTCCCAAAAGAAATGCCCTTGCCCTGAACCCCAGAGAGTATGGATGGGCTCTATTTGGAAGAAGAGTGGTTTTAGGTGTAATGAAGTTAAGGGTTTGGATACAAGATAATCTAGGTGGGCCGGGGTCCAACCCAGCCTCAAAGACACGGGCAAGAGGACGACGCAGACCCGGGGATCCTGGTGAGGACGAGGGGCAGCTGCAGGAAGGAACTCCCCATTCCCGGCGCCTGCAGAGGCAGCGTGGTCCTGCCCGCCCGGGGGGCAGAGTCTGGCCTCCAGACGGTGGGCGCGTGCGGGACGGAGCTTCGGCGATCTCCAGCTGTGGGCCTGACGCACGCCAGCCCGGCCGGCCTAGGGCCGTGACAGGCTCGCTCAGCGGGCCTGTCCTCTGCAGAGGGACCCCTGCAGCAGCCACCCTGACCACTTTCGTCCCCCGTACCCTGTTCCCTGACTCCCAGCCAGATGGGAGCAGCTCCTCCTGTCAGTCTGTCCGTCCGGAGAGCAGGAGCACGATGGTCTCTGCGCTCCGGGGGCCGCTCTCTGGTCCTTCGGCTGGACAGTTAGATGCGCCCCAGATGCGGACCTTCGTGGGCTGCGCTCGCATCACACGCCTTCTGCCAGTTCGCACCGGTCTTCTGACCGCCTCCTGGTGGACACGGGGTCACGTAAGATGCGGGGTTCGAAGGACGCAGTGACCGAGTTAGTGAGGGCGGGGGGAGCGGATCTCACCCCACTACCCCAGAGGGCATGGCTTTTCCACCCACATATCACGGCATGGGGCTGTCACTCGGACTCCGTGGGACCAGATTCCTTCCCGTCACCCTAGGCCTGGCTCTGACCTTGCTCCGCAGCCCCCGCCACCCCCGTGCTGGGGAGCCCGCAGCTCCCGCCTGGGGAAGCGCCACGAGGATTACCGGAGCGTCTTACACAAAGCAATTTCTAAGCCTTTTTAAATCCTTCCTGGAACACGGCAGAGTATAAATAAATAAATACTTCCAAAGCAATTTCCACCGCCCTCCCCGAGCTGGGACTCTTCCAAGTCCCTGGCCGCGCTCCTGAAGTCACCTCCTCCCGCAGGGGGCTAAGCCGCGTCCCGCCCATCCCAGGGAGCCCCGGCCCCCATGCCCCGCGGCGGCCTCTCGGCCACCCGCCACCGGGAGCGATTCGGCTCTGCAGACGAGTAATCTCTTTACGGCCCGTTTCATTGTGAATCGTCAGCAGACAACTATTAATCTTCAATCATACTTTTATCAAGTGTTTCTTTTTTTCCCTCTCTCTCTCCCCGAGACTGGGGATATCAATCCAGCAGCTGTCACGGGTGGTTACCAACCGCCTCGTCCCCACTCACCCGGCGAAATAAAGCCACAGAGCGAGTGACGGTGAGAGCAGCCGGTGAAGGCTGATCCCGGCATCCGAGGGAGCGTCCCGCGAAGCGACACGGCGCTGTCACGTCCGGGCATGTACCTCTCCCGAGAACAAAGGACAGAAGACGCCATCTCTCCAGCGGCAGCCAGCGCCCGGGCCGCACACGTGGCCGTCCCGTCCGGGGTGGCTTCCGTGCTATGGTTCAGACGGAGCCCAGCGGTGCCTCTCTGTGGCCGGGTGCTGGCGGGAACTGGACGTCTTTGTCCCTTCCTCCGATGCTGCTGTGGGGACTACATGAGATTCGAAAAGCCCCCTGCCCAGGGACAAAGCAGCTGCACAGCCACGTGCCTGAGAGGGGGCTGCGGCTGGGGGCAGTGGTCCTGCGGGTCAAGATGGCCAGAGGGGTCGGGGAAGGCTGGGGGGGGCACCGGGCCCTCCCCACTACGACAGGGCCGGGGCGGTATCAGTGCGCCACGGGGAATGTGCGAGCCTCTCCCCCGGCTGCCGTCAGTCCCACCAAATGGGAGCTTAAGACAACAGAAACGTATCACCTCGCTTCCTGGAGCCAGAAGCCCGGGCTCAGGGGTTGGTGGGGCTGGGTCCCTCGGGGCTCCAGGGGACGATCTGTCCTGATCTCTCCTGCGGCCTCCCTAGGTGCTCCCGGGCACGCAGACCATCCCCCAGGACCTCTGCCCCTGCTTCCCGGCGCTCTCCTTGGGTGCACGTCCAAACGTCACCTTCTCACCAGGACCCGTCCATGGTGCCCCTCTTGGCATCAGGGCCCACTCTGGCCCAGGATGACCTTGTGTTTTCCTGGGTTCCAAAGACACTATTTCCGAAGACAGTCACATTCCCAGGTGTGGGGCTAGGATCTCAGCGAGTGTTTCCGGGTGACACAAGTCAGCCCATGACGGGAGCCCCTGGGACTCACGTCCTTGCACGGGGCACAGGCAGCCTCAGTGGCACCTTCTCCGTGGCCTGCTCCCTGACCACGTTCCTTGAGGGTCACCCCTGCAGACAGAAAGACAGACACATAAGGGACCAGACTGTAAGACGGATGCAAGGATCTGACCTGAGGTCAGAAAACAGGGCAGGAGCGCTCAGGGCCCCCTGAGTGTAAGAATGCTTTAATCCGGGGCTTGGGTCAGAGACCCAGGGGGAAGGGTTTAAAGTCACAGCAAGTGAGCCGCCAGCCGCCTCCCCCCCGGGCCGGTCCTGCCCACCTGCCTGGAGCCTCGTGCCCTCGTGGGGAGCCCCGCATTGCTTCTCCTCTCTCGGGGCACCTTCTGCAAAGAGAAGGGCCCGCTGGCTCGGGGCCACCTCCAAAGAACCCACGCAATCCTGGGAAAGGCGAGAGCACAAGGGCCTGGAGAAGGTGGGGAAGGAGGTGACGGACCCCCGCCTCCCACCTTTCCCGCAGACGCTGTGCATGGAGCCCCACGGACGAGCCCGTCTTGCTCAACAAGGCGCTGCAGTCGGTCAGCCGCCATCCAGCCATCGGCCCCAGGGCCCCTTCATGGCCGCCTGAGCCATCCCGTGAGAGGGCGGGCGCGGTGGGCTGGAGGCCGGCGGGCCTCCGTCCGGCACGCGGGCTGCGCACACCACCGGGCGGGGCTGGGTCTGGTGCAGTCGCACACGCAGCGCAGGGAGGCAGTGGGGGCTCCCTGGGGCAGACCATGCGGGGCACGGGCTCCGCTTCCCGCACCAGCTCAGGGAAACGCTGGGTGTGCTCTTTTCCAGCCACCAGCCATCTCCACCCCGCAGGGATCCTGGCCAGGGACGCAGAGGCTAAGCGCGCCGCCGCCCAACCCTGGATGCGCTCCCGTCTGCCACTAGCTGTTCCAACGGCATCAAACTTTAATTAACACCATTACGCGGCAGCCCCGCATGAATCAAACATTCATGGGGTCGGACCAGCTCACGAAAGCTCTTTGCTGTCTGCAGGAAGGGCGGGAGAGCCGGTCAGACCCACAGCGGCACAGGCCGCGGAGGAGCGGTGGAGACGGGAGGCTGAGGCCAGGCGGGCACCTGCGCAACAGGAGGCTGGGCTCCCCAGAGGCCGAGGGCCACCACTTGCCTCCCACCAGCCCCAGAGCAGCCCAGCCCCAGCCCTTCTGGAGCCCCGGGGAGCCCGGGGTCCTGGAAACGAGGCACATGGTGTCAGGGACACACTCCCACACCCCTACCCATCCACACTGACGCACTCGCCCACGCTCACTTTCCAAGTACTCACACGCACCCCCACACACACTCACTCACACGTGTGCACACTCGTTTGCTTTACACATTCCCACATTCACACTGAATCCTAACCAAGGCTCCTCTGCACTGCAGACTCACCAGGAAGCCCAGCCCGGGACACGGGGCCAGTTTCCAGTACGGAGACGGCCTCCCCGACCCCAAACCAACAGGGCAGGGGGTCTGAGCAGGGCTGCTCCGGCCATCCTGCGAGCCGGAGGGTCAGCGCCCCTCCAGCCTCCAGGAAGAGGACGAGCCCCCCGTCCCCAGCCCACAGAGAAGACACGTTCGGCACGGGTCACTGGCCGGCACTCCAGGGAGAAGGGCCCCCGGTGTGGGAACCTCCTCTGCTGCTACATCTCTTCTACCCCTTCCTCTGCCTGAATTCCAGGAGTCCGATGCGGGGGGCAGTCTGGGCTGGTCTCCTCTGTGCAGGGATGTCAGCAGGACCAGAGGGACCTCTGAGGAACCATGGAGGGGTAGCCTGGGCCCTTGGAAGGGGTCTGCCTCTCCTCAGGGTTCAGACTGTGGGGGCCGCAGGGTGGAGGCCGAGCAGGGGTCCCCGGGCTGTGCTGCGGGCCCGCCAGCCCACTCACCAGGAGGCTGTGGTGGTGGGAAGCTTGTGGCAGCCCTGAGCTGGGCCGTGGGACCTCGGCGCCTGCTGAATCATGGGGTCTGGCCTCAAGGACCCGGCCCAGGACGGGCAGACACCCATCCAGCTCCTCGGCCGCGCCGTTCCTCTGTTTGGGGCTGAGCGGTCAGCGACCTTGCACAGCGCTCCGACTGGCTGGCTGAGCACGGACTAACACGCACGGTGGTACGTGTCCGCACACGTACCACCGGGTACAAGCTGTCCCCAGGCCGAGCTCGGAAATGCGGAGGCTGGAGGCTAGACCACCCCTGCAAAGGAGGGAGGGGGTCACCGGTTCGAGGGACGCAGCTAGGATTCAAACCCACATCTGGAGTCACCACCTCCTCGCGGAAAAGGAGGGGTTCTCTCCAACAAGTGGCACCCTGGAGAGAAACCGCTTCCTCTGTTTTGTGGGCTTTGGGAGTGACGGGACCCACAACTTACATCCACCATCCGTCGGCCAATCGTCCCTGTCCCATCTGACCCCTTCGTCCGTCACACATCATCGTCCAGCTCACCCGACCACGCAGCGTCCCCCGCCGCCCACCCCTCCGTCCCCCACCGATCTGCCCGTCCGCCCGTCCGTCCATCCGCTGTCCATCGGCCCACACCCACCCACCCCCCTCGCCCTCCGTGCAGCCGTCACTCACTGACCCAACCCCTCGCCCAACCCCCCGGCCGCGCAGCCCATGAGATCGGTAGGTCCAATACTGTTCTAGGTCTGGGGATGAAAAGGTTCGGGAGCCGCTCTGCCCACTGCGCACGATCTAATCTGGGGGGCGGTGGGAGGCTCTGGGCCCTGGGTGCCGAGCTCTCCGAGCCCGAGCCTTCCTGCGTGACGTCACCTCGGACAGCAGCTCTGCTCAGCGCCCCACAGCCGGACTGGACCCCTTCCTGTCCCGGATCGCGGGCTGCCCCTTCCTCTCCCTCTGCTCACGGGCCGGGTGTCTTGTCCACGATGCTCTTTCTCCCACCGGTCTTCCTCACTGAGCGTCGACCCATCGGTCAGTGCCCTCTGCCGTCTGCCTCCTCCGGGAGAGTGTCCCGGATGTCCTCGATGCCATCAGCTGCCCTTCCTTCGCCCCTGCCACTGCCCCGCGGCTCTCCCACGTGGGCCGTCCTAAGCTGGTTTGGAAATGCCCTCCCCTCCCCCACCACACGGAGCTGGAGCCCTGGGGGCCGAGGGCTGGGGCATCCCTGCGATCCGTCAGCCACGGACGCAAGAGCCAGCCCGGGTGTGCAGGGGCAGCCCCAGACTCGGAGCTGGCACTGAGGCCCTGCCCTGCCCTCCGCGGGAGTGGCCAGGCAGCCCCCTCCCCAGCCCACTCTCCTCTGTGAACTGTGCCTCGGTTTCTCTAGCTGTCACGGGGCACACCACCTGCCCCATCTTCCGGCTCGGCGGGAGAACGAGGCCGGCCAGGCTGTGGGCTCGCAGACCCTGGGCCTCCGTCTCGCCTCCTGGGGACCACGCTCACCTTCCCTGCTCCTTCCCGCGTCTAGCTCTGTGGAGACTCGGTGGCTGTGGGACTGACTGTGGCCACTTGAGACCAAGGAGACACTGGGGCGGGGGGAGCCCGTTAACCCCAGGCTCCTCCTCCCCCGGGGGCCAGCTCCGGAATGCCCAGAAGGTTCAAGGACCCACAAAGGCAAGACCCGCCTCCACCTGCCCACACGGATGCCACGAGTGGGTGCTGACGGGCCACATGCTGTGGCGCCCAGAGCCCTGGGACCTTGGCGGGCCGCTCTGCCTCGGAGCCCTGGGACCTTGGCGGGCCGCTCTGCCTCGGAGCCCCCCTGACTGTCCTGTGAAAGGAACAGAAAGCAGCCCTGGGCCTGGGGTCTCAGTGGACCAGCAGCAGCGGCACCCCCGCCCTCCTCCCCGAAAGACAGACGGGAGGCAGAGGCGGCCAGATAGCAGACTCGGGCTCTCCCTTCACCTTCGAGGCAGGACTAAGCTATGGGGTCTGGCTTCGTTGCCTAGACAGCTGGGCACCCCCAATTCCTCTGGCCCCCGAGAACTGGCTGCCCCGTGCCGGGCAGGGTCAGTGTAGCCCCCGACAGCCACCAGTGAACCCGGCGCGGTCATTGCCACCATATATATAGACAAGACTCTGGGCAGACCTCTGTGCCCCTGGGCCCTTCCTGCCGCACCTCTCCCTGCCTCTGGGCCAGGGGGACCCAGTGTGAGCCCAAGGGAGGAGCCGGCCCCGGGTTACGGTTAGGCCTCAGGGGGCAGCCAGGCCCTGTGCCCAAGTGTCCCATGTGAGCACCCCCGCCGGACCCCGGGGAGACAGGGGCTGCCCCGAGCCGCTGCCTCCCCCAGAGGCACAGAGGCTGGGCACAGCTGGGAGGAGTCGGGGGGCTGGAGCGTTGTCCTTCCTTTCCAATGGTCCCTGCGCGTCTCCGTTCTCACATATTCATCACAACACAAGTTATTTAGTGTTTAGGAGCGACTTCCCTGCTCTCCCGTTCTGCCCGATCAGACCCGCCGGGCTCCAGGGCTGCCAGGACCCACGTCCTCTCGGGGGCTGTGTGTCCACCAAACCTGAGTCTTCGGGGGCCCCTGGGAGCCTCAGACAAGGGGCCAGCCCTCCCCTCCATGTGACAGAGTAAGACACGGTCAGGGTGCATCTGCCCAGGGCCCCCGGGGGAAGCCCCGTCCCCCCGACCCCGGGACCACGCGTCGGGACTAGACCATGCAGAAGACAGGGCTCGCTCGGCACAGCGGAGACTGGGGAGGAGCCAGGCGAGAGAGCCCCTGTCGTTTCCACGCCGTCAGAGGCTCCCCAGTGCCCGGGAGACGCTCCTTCCCGCCTCGCCCTCCCGGTGTCCCTCTACACGCTCTCCCTCGGCCCCTGCCCGGGACTCTGACCCCGCTGCCCCCTCCTCCACGGGTGTGGAGCCTGCACGTCCCCACACACCCATGTCCCCAGCACACAGGGCCTGGCACACGTTTCCTGCCAGGGGCCGCACGGTACAGGCTTCGGGCTCTGCTGGCCAGAATTCATCGTATACTTTAATTCCGTGGTCGCAGCCCCAGAGCCATCCTGGGGGACCGGCGAACAGGTGAGTGTGCCGTGTCCCAGCACGACTTTACCTACAAAGGAGGCAGAGACTGAGTTTGACCCCGGCCCTGGGGCATCCCCCAAGTCGCCAGGGTGACCCAGAAGCTTCCAAGGTGAGGTGCGTGGACAAGAGGCATGCACAAGATCCCGCCTGCTTCACCCCATCCCCGACCCCACCCCCAACACCCCGTACCCGAGGCAGGTGCCCTCCCCTCTGCCCAGTGCTGGAAGCTTCTGCGCGCGAGGGTCTCCCTCCTGGACCAAGTCGTTCTCCCTGAGGACCGGGGCTCAATGCTCATCTTCTCGGTTGGTCGCCTGTCACGGAAGGAGGGCCAGCTTCCCGACCCTGGTCCTTCTTGAAGGGCCGCGGCATTTGGGGGGTCCCTGCCCACGCCTGAAACACCCAGTGAATTCTCGTGAGTGTGGGAACAGCACCCACGGCCCAGTACAGGTGTTCGGGGCCCGGGGCCCGGCTGCTCTGCGGCCGGTGCCTACTGCCCCCTTCACTGTCATGGGGTCAGGTTCTGGGGACAAACGGGGCCTTACAGGTGACCACACCCACACTAATTTTGCAGGGGGGAGAGCAGAGGTCCGAGGGCTCCCTGAGCTCAGAACACCTCGCCCGGCCTCCTCCACCTCTGCTGAAGCGGGTATTTGCCCAGGACTCCCTCCCCGGCCAGGTAGCGTGTCCCAGGCGAGGCAAGGGGACCCCATCCCGTCTCCATAACACTACACGCCTGGATACCCCGCGCGGGCTGCACACCACGTCCGCCCCCTCAACCCGTGGGCTGGGGTGGGGCAGGACCCAGGGGTTACCCATCTGCAAACCCCGCCGTGGGTTCATGAACCCCAGCTCCCGATGACCCTCCGTGGACACTCGGGAACCCCGGCTTGCTGAGCTGACCTGCCGTCCACTTCCGCCGCCCTGAGAACCCCCTTCATACCGACTTTGTGACGTCATCGCCACTTACGACCCCTTGTAGGACTTTGTGTTGGGCGTCCCCCACCGGACGCTGAGCTCCGGGGGGCAGGGATCCTGTCCGTCCCCAGCACACGGCTGGCATGCATCAGGTGGACGCTAAAGGCCACAAAGGGAATCAGGAGCCCACGGGACCGGCTGTCACAACACGGTGGTGACAGACCTTCAGCAAGATGCGCTTTCCGCATGAGGCTCCAGTCTGCTCGGCTCATCCGTCAGCCTGACAAGACCCTGACTTACTCAGCCCGTGGCTGGACTGCGTCGGCCTGCGGGGGTGCAGAGGGCTGGCGGCAGCAGGGATCGTGGGGGCGCTGAGGCCTACGGAGCAGACTCGCGGCCCCCATCTCGGCAGACCCTCCCGTTCTCGAGACGCGGCGCAGGCGGTCCTCTGCCAGCTGCTCCCCTGGGCTGAGCCGAACGCCTGCTAGGTCCACCTGCCCGGCAGGAGGCCCCTGGGATGAGACCCACGGTGGCCTGAGCCCTTAGGCAGCGTCGCCTGGAGCACCTCTCCTCGGCGTGCGCTCCGTCGTCCGGCCCACGCGTCTTCCCTGTTGCAGACACAGAGAGAACCGTCCAGTGTCCCAGTCGGAAGGAAGCCAGTACCTGCCTCAATCCCCGTGGGCCTGGAGATCCAGGGGAGATGCGCCCCTGGGTGTGCTCTGCCCTCCCTCTCTGTGCCCTGGCTTCCTCTGCAACCGTCACTGTCCCTGGCAGCGCTGCCCCGACCCCACGGGACCGGACAGGGGGTCCTTCGTCAGCTCTAAGGCGTGAGCAGAGCGCGAGCCGTCATGGCGGCAGCCGGAGACAGAGAGCGGCTCGCCGAGAACGCCGATGGGCGCGGAGCTGCTCTGTGTGCTGGGGGCCGACGGAACTGCGTGTCCCCCCAACACTGCAGGTGACCATGAACGTCGCACTCAGCAAGGCGGCTGTGACCGGGGCCGTGAAAGCCGGTGTAGCAGTCAGTTTCTGCTGTGACGATGCCTGGCGACAAGCAGGCCTCCCAGCGCCGCGTCCTGTGACAGACTCACTCCTTGTCCCTCTCAGACATGCAGGGAGGTGGGCGTGTGATGTTCAGGCTCCCGTGGGTTCCGGTCCGCTCCGCAGGTCTGTTGTTCGGGGTCTCGGGGCCACCAGCCCCGCTCTTCCCATGACCAGTGACAGAAGCCGGAAAGCCAAGCCCAGGCATGCGAAGATGTGAAGTTGGCATCTTGTCTGCTAACGTCCCACTGGCCAGAGCCATCGGACGGTCCGGCCGACACAACAGCTCATGGCAGTCGCCGCCTTTGCTGGGGGAGGCGCTGCTGGTGTGGATGAATGAGTCACGGGAACGCGGGACCAGCGGAGACCCCGGGGTGACAGCAGGCCTGCCGCCACGAACGCCATGGCCCGCGTGCAGCCACGTCAGTTGGCTCCAAGAACATTTCCTCCTCTGAACCGAGAGGCCCTTGAGGCTGGGAGTGGGCGGGGCCCTCCGCTGTCCGGGCAGGACCACCCTGCCGCCCCAGCAGGCATCCGTGCCGCCCCCTCCCGATGCCCAGGCCCACCGCTGCCCCAGTCCCGACGAGCCCACGTCACGGCCACACGGGCCCAGACCCTACAGCGTGAGCACAGCCAGCAGGACGCAGCCCTGGCTGCTGACCCGCACGCTGGAGGGGGCCCTCACCCAGCCCGCCGCCCAGCTGCCGGCCCACAGGAGGGTCCTAACAAACACCTTCCGAAAAGTCGACAAATAAGGAACCTGAGGTCCACCAAAGGGATTTTACCCAAATGCGCACAGCAGGTCCGTCCCCGCTGCGGCCCCGGCATCCTGTGACCGCTTCCGCGCTCTCTTCTTCCGCGTGTCTGAGCGCGCGGCGGCGCTGCGGGGAGCGGGGGGGGGCTGTGCTTGGACCTGCACGTGTGCGCACTGGGTGTGGGTGTGCACGTGCGTGTGTGTGCACGCCTGTGTGTGCACGCCTGTGTGGCCTGTGCTGTGTGTGCCTGTGTTGTGTGCTTGTGTGTCTGCATCTATGATGTATGTGTGTGTGCGTGTGTGATGTGTGTGTGATGTGTGCGTGGGTGTGCGTGTGTGATACGTGTGTCAGCACGTGTGTCATGCACGTGTGTGTCACGCGTGTGTGCATACTATGCAGATGTCATAGAGCAGGGGGTACGTCTGCATCTACAAAGTCAGACGTCCCCCGCAGAGGAGGTTTAAGGGTGACGGTGCTGGGGCTCAGCTAGACACAGGCCCAGGATGAGGGCTCATGCTTCCTCTCAGCGCCCACCGAGGTATGAAATGAAGCCTACGCTGTACTCGGCTGCACTGGTTGCCACACTCCGGCTGCAGCGGGGCGAGGACTGAGTCACGTTGCCACCGCACCCCACGAGGGATGACTTCAGTGCTGGGACCCGGCACCGCCCCCCAGGGGCCCGGCTGAGAGAATCGCGTTACTCACTGTGTCTGAGCCCCACCGCGAGGTGAGCCCCACTTTGGTGCAGCCTCGTCTTCGATTCCCGTCTGGCAGCCCCAGAACCTGTGTGGAGCCTGTGAGAGACACGGGGGAGGAAATCTGGTCCGTGCTCGCAGGGGGTACAGCCCACAGTCGTTCCTGAGGTGACCGAGGTCTTGGCGTGTGGCTGCAGAACACACAGGGAGGGACAGAGAGAGGCCACCTCAGTGAGGGCAGTAATGGTCCTGGTGATGGTGGAGGGGATGAGGAGACAGGAGTAGCACAGCAGTGGTCGCAAAACACCAGCAGGACGAGTTGGCAGTGGGGACGGAGCAGGGCTGGTGAACCTGGGGACTCTGGGCTGCTCCAGCTGCCGCTATGAGGGTGAGCCCCTCCCTCTTCTCTAACCTAGTGCTACGGAGCATTGTGAGTCCTCCTGAGTCGGTGGCGACGCGCTGACTGACGTCCCTGTCATGACCAAGATAGCGGTGATGGCGGAGCCGAAATGCTCAGAGTGGGGAGGACTGGACGGGAAGGTGGTGGCGATGGTCATGGCGATGCTGGCTGTGTGGGTCCCAGGGCTGCGGTGAGATGATGATGGTAATGAGAGAATTGGGTTGACAACTATTACATCATGAAGAGCAGGGGTGATGCGTACGGATGGTGTGGGAGCATGTGCCGGTGCCGGGGCGGTGCTGGTGGTGGTGACGGTGACGATGGTGGTGGTCATGGTGGTTGTGGAGGTGACGAGGTGCTGGTGGTGGTGGTGACGGTGGTGATGATGGTGGCGGTGGTGGCAGTGGTTGTCACTCTGGTGATGCTGGTGATGACAAGAGTAAAGGAGAAAGCATTGAGCTCTCAGGACTGTGAACCTATTCTCTGCATGTCTCTCCAGGCTCTATTACCAATAGGGTATCTGTTGGTCAAATAAGTTAAAAAGCAAAGGTAAACCCTCTTGAGTCGGGGGTCCTCCACCTTCATCTCGTGCGTCTGGCACGCTCTAATGGAACCGAGAGATGGCACGGGTGAAAATAAAAGGACTTCCTTTTTCCCCCAAAACTCCGCTGCTGTTTTCGGGTGTTCTGCTGCTGTGTTTGTCATTAGCCGTGTGCTTGAAGGAGATGAAGGCTCACGATAGTGTGATTAGAAACAAATTTGATTGTGATGATGCATTTTGGTAGATGTTTAGAAAACTCTGTTCCATCTAGACACTTCTGTCTCGCATGGGCGGCACTCGCACCCCCCACGAAGGACTTCTGTCCTACATGGCATCAAAACTGCAACAATTGTGTGATGCATCTTATTTTGTTCCAAGAAGGAAACATTCTGCAAAGTTGACATTTGTGATAATATATTATGTCAGGTGAAATAGGCAAGAAGTTAATTAAAGTCAGAGAGTTAATTAATGAGATCCAGTGCACATTAACGATCATTACCTCATCTGAGAAGAGTAATTAAAGTGGCGTTGCTGGTGTTTTTCTACTCTCCTAGGTGGCGTGTTGACATATCACATAAGTCACTCCATGCTGGAGAGGTAATTCTCCCTCTGTGGCAGCTGGGACAGCCAAACCTGTCACCCTGGGCAACTCGGGTTTGAAAGGAGCATGGCCCTGGCGAGCCCAGAAGCGAGCCCAGAGGAGCAGCCGCAGACAGGGAGCCGTAGCCAGAGCCGGGCACCTTCAACCAGCCGCTGCCTCTCATGGAGCCTTCCCTCCCTCGTCTGTGCAATGCAGACTCATAGCGTCCCCACTGCGCGCTGGGCTGACGTCCCACATGAAGATGAAGTCAGACGACACCTGGGCTGGACTGAACCCACAGAGTTAGGAGCTCCTGGAGTCGGGAACAAGGTCAGGTTCATTCCCATGGTCCCAGGGCTCCCTGCAGGGTGCAGGAGCATCTGAGCAGGCCGGCCCCGCAGAAGGCTGGGGTCCTGGGACCAACCTCCAGAAGACAGAGCTTGAACTGAGCCTTGGAAGGACTTGGGACAGGAGGTAGCAGAGGGAGGGTGAGCAGTATTTGCAAAGGTGTCCATGGCTGCACCCTTGAGGGCACAGCCAGTTCGGCTGATGCGGGCACACAGGATGTGCGGAGCACCACGGAGGGGGCACCTGGAGAGCTGGGGCCTCAGGGACGGTGGGAGGACTAGTGCCCGGCCATATCCTTGAGCTTTGAAGGACCCACTCTGTGGGTCCAGAGGAGCCATGGAAGTTTCTTGAACGGGAGAGTAACTGGGCAGCTACCTACTTATAACCAGCCTGGCGGAGTGGGGAGTGGGAGAAGGGGGTGCCTCAGAACCTCACTGCTGACCCTGCACTCTAGGAACTCAGGACAGTCCTCTCCAGGACACCCTGAGCAGAGGCTCTGCCCACCCCACCCCCTGTCTGGAGACTTCCTACATTTCTGAGCTGTCTTCTAGGCTCTCGGACTAAAATGACAGAGATCCCAGTGCTTGGATGCTGACGTCCAGCGGGGGACGCAGGGCACGAGCCCCTCTGCCCCACCCTGCCCCTGCAGGCCCGCAGAGGTGTCCTAGCCAAGACTGCGGGAAGGACGACCGTGCTTACACCAGGCCTGGAGTGAACCTGCCCCCCGCACTGCAGCAGGCACGCGCACGCCCACATTTCCTGGGCTGTGACCCAGCTCCCCCTCCGCCCAGCCCGAGCTCCAAGCTGCAGGATTTCAGCCCTCGTTACGGCCCCAGAGAAATCCAGGCGTCCTGGGGACGTGGGATGCTCTGAGGAGAAGCCCCAGCGTCCAGGAGCCCTTGCCTCAGGCACCACAAGGCCCACTTCGCAAGCTCCTATCCTTCCTAAAAGTTTCCCATCCAGGACACTGCCTGGCCTCCCCCCTGGGATGCATTATTCTCTGAGGCTACGGGCAGAAAGCTCAGGCCCAGGGAGAGGCCAGGCTGCCCCCACCACTCCCCAGTCCTCCAGGGCAGAGAGCAGGTCCCGACCTGGAAAGGAGCCTTGCTCCTTGCATCTGCCCCCAAGGCTGCACCCGGGCAGCTCCCCCCAGAAAGAGAGGACGTTGTGATAAGCAAGCCAGGCAGCAATCGGGGGCAGGGAGGCCGGGTCCTCTCCTGCCAGTGAGCAACCGTGGAGACAAGCCATCAGCAGTGGGGAGGGGGCTCTGCCGGGAAGAAAGCTGGAAAGAAGCCCAGAGCCAGAGGCAAGAGGCTGCCTGTGCAGGCCCGCCCAGGGGAGCCCCGAGGGGCACCCAGGACCCCACCTGATCCTCGGGCAGCTTACCTGGAGCCCAGTTAGAAGTCCTGCCGCACAGACCCATCTGCAGAAAGGGCCCAGACCAGACTCGAGAGTGTGGTGTGCACGACCACCGTCCCGCCCCTCAGGGATCAGCCGCTCCGGGAGGTGGGGTCTCCCCTCCAAAACCAGAGGACCGTATCTCTCCCCCGAGCTCTGTCGGGCATGTCCCTCTCGGGCCAGCTGAGGGTTGGACACTGCTGACCCCCACCGAGCATGGAGCCACCCCAAGCTCCTCCCCTGTGTGTCGCTGCCCCTGGCCTCGGCCCCTCCCTGGAGCCGCTGGGGCTCGGGACCCCGTGGCCACAGAGGGGCTCGTCCACAAGGCTCCCGGGTGAACAGGACACAGCGATGCCCTGGGTCCTGACTTCTTCCTACGAGAGCTTCAGCTCATCAGACGACCCGCACACAGCCCCGTGAGCAGCGATCCCGCGTGACAGAAACTTCCAGAACATTGGGGTCTCTTCTGCCACCTGGAGGATGGGGACTCGAACGGCCACGGCTCTGACCTTGCCTCAGAGGGCGCGGGGGACACCCAGCACGTCTCCTTGGCCCCCCCATGCCCAGCCTGCTCACCCCCCTCTCCCGTCCCCTCCCCAGGGTCTGAGCAACAGGGCAGGTGTCGCACACAGAGCAGCCGGAACCGCCGTCCTCAAGCTCTGTCCCCAAGCGGGTCTCAGCGCCCTTCATGTGATCCGGTTTGTCTCCGTGAGTCCACTTTCTGGGGACGGAGGGGGGCGAGGGGAGGAGGTGGCTGGGGAATGAGATCGCCGCGTGCAGTGTGGACGGCAGGCTGGGCAGGGGCAGGGATGCAGCCGGGGGAGGGCAGCTCCACGCCCGCTCAGCACGCCCGGCAGGGGTGAGGAGATGACCCCCGCACCTGGCTGGAGAGCATCTGGGCAGAGGGAACGGAAGGCCCACGGCCCAGCCTGCTCGTAGCCCGGAGGAGGCCCCGCGTGGTGAGGCCGTGAACACGGGATGGGGGTACTCTCTGTGGGGGGCAGCCCCGGGGCCTCCCGAAGCCCGGGACAGGAGTGGCCGCACCTTGGGTCTAGCCCCTCTGGTCTGGGGAGGCAGCCTGCCTGCCAAGACGTCCGCAGGGGAACTCCTGCCCCAGCCCAGCCGCGGTCCCCATGGCCCGACGGTTCAGCGCCTGCTACACCTTCACCCCCTGCCCCCAGCCCCACAGGGGACGTGTCACCCTCCGGGCGCAGCCACCAACGGCAGGGGCTGGCTTCACCAAGAGGCGGGCTCCTGCTCGGCCTCGTCTCCCTGGGCTGCCTCCCTCCTGCCACCCCAACCCGCCGCAGCTCCGGGACTGGTTGTCTTCCCCCTTCCGCCGGAGGCCTGCCCAGCGGACCCGCTGACCAGAACCTGCCGAGGGCTCCCGGCCTCAGTGGCTCTTCCCCTTGAAGCCCTTCCTGCCTGGCCCAGGAGTCCCTCAGCTCCCGTAATGGCTGTGCATCCCTGCCTGGACCAGAGGGGACCACGCTCTCCCAGTCAGCCCACCTCTCCAAGCACTAAAGGCCCCAGGCGGTCCGTCCCCAGCCAGCCCCAGGCCCAGGACTTGGCTAGGCCCAATGCCCCCACACATCAGCTACTTTTACCTTGTGTCCCACGACCTTCACTCTGCCCCCTAAACTCCTGCCCCAGGGCCTTTGCTCTGCCGCTCCTGCTTCTCAGATTCTTTTTCTGCACATCTCCTCACATCACCGGGGTCTCAGCCCAAACAGTCCCTCCTCAAGAAGCCGTCCCTGCCACCCAGTCTGCGGACGCCTCCCTGCCAGGCGGCCCGACACCCATCTTCACAGCCCCCGGCTCCTCTAGGAGGTGAACCTGGGGGCAGGCCTTGCCTCTCCCGCTGCTCCACACGGCATCTTTAGCATCTGGAACGGGGCACGCCGGGCCAACCCGCTGACCGCGGGAGGAAGGAGCCGGCGAGGGGACGAATCGCAGGGAGCTCACGCCTCGCTCACCTCCCGGCCCGTCAGGAAGCTTCCGAAGTTCAGGGGGCTCCCCTCCTCTCCACGGGGCCGCATCTCCACCTCACTCTGCCCCGGGCCTGCGAATGCCCCTTATCCATCCCTCCATCCCCAAGGCAAAGCTCGCCCTGGGCCATGTCACCAGCTGTCCCCTCACAGCCAGACGGGCCAGCCGCGGCCCTGGGAGGCTGGCCGGGGTCTCGGTCTCTGTGCTGTGGTCAGAGGACCAGGGTGTGGAGGGACAGCTGACTCTCATCTCTCCCCGAGCCAGCCTGGCCTCATCGCGAGCTCTTGACCTTGATCACACCTGCGAAGGCCCAGATTCCAAGTCAGCTCGTACCCCGAGGTTCGGAACGGACAAAAATTTAAGGGGGACTGTTCAACCCGCTGGAAGAGCAAGAGAAAGGTGCAGCGATGGGCAAAGCGGGTCCTTGGGGAGGTGGGGCTGGTGGCAGGCTGGCTGCGACCCCCCCAACACCAACACAGTACCGGGGTTTCCCTAGGTTCCCGTGCAGCTCGCCTCCCCGGGCAAGCTCAGTGGATGTCTGTCCTGCTGTGAGCCGGGCCCACCACTGGGCTCTGCTCTGCCCCATGGCAGCTCGGGCACAGCAGAGGGGAGGCGGCTAGCAAGCCGATTAGGGGCCATGGCTGCTGAGTGGTGCCCAGCTCAGGAGGATGCTTGGGCTCCCGGGGGCTGCCCAGTGACTGCCGGGTCCAGCCTGTGAGCCTTCTGTGTTCCCCCTCAGAAATGAGCACACTGGTCCGAGAGCGGGAGGCCCGTCTGGAGCCGGGGGACCTGCCCCCGCTCTGCATGGGGCAGGATGACCCCAGACCCCGCAGCTCTGCCAGGCTCCGTCTGAGGTCCCAGGAGGGATCGATTCTTCCGTTCGGGTCTGTGGAGCCCCCGGCCCGCTCACCTTCACTCCTCCCTGGACCTTCCCAAGCCCACCTGTGTCAGGATCCCCCCAACCCCACGTACACCTGTGACTCGCCTGGTGCCCTTTCTGGGGCCCTTTTAAAGCTGCAGACACAAGGCCGAGAGTCTGATTCCGTTGCCCGAGCACAGGGAGAGAGGGACGCAGGCCTGGCCGGGCAGGGGTGCATCTGATGCCCGCAGCGGACAGCAAACAGAAAAGTGGCCACCCGTGGGTCTACCCGCACCTCACACCCTGGAGAACACGAAGAAACTCCCTGCTCACAGAGGGTCCGGGCTGCGGCCGTCGTGCACAGCGGCCGACGGAACACGGACGGAGGAAGAGAAAGGACAAGACCGAGCCAGGACCCGCAGGCCACCGGCCGCCCCTCGGGCGCTGGAAACCAAGCGCGGGCTGCCCTCGCCGGGACACGCGGGCGGAGGGACAGCTGCTGGTCGTGGAAATGATTTGAAATTCTCTGGTGCGGTGTTAAGCAGCAGCTCAGCCCCGGTCCTGTTGATTCTCTGCTTCTCTAGGACGCGCTCATGCATAGCCAAGGAGATTTGAAATGTTTATGCATTATTTGGGCCGGAATAAAACAAGCGGGAGCTCTTATCACCGGGCGCTCAGACCCCTGAGAGGCTCCTGGAGGAAATACTGCGGAGAGAAGACCCACAGATGCTGGGGGCACTTTGGGAAAAGCCTGGAGACGGAGAGACAGCGTGAGCCGCACACGCCCCACAGGGCCTACGTCCCCAGGGCTGGCCTCCGACCCCCGGTGCTGCCAGGCCCGCTCCCGCCGTGGCCCGCACCTTCCATGCGTCTGCCGGCTCCGGGAGCGTGCGGAGCAAGAGGCAGGAGGGGCTGTTACTCTGTGAATGTCCCTGTGAGCCGGCCGTTCTCACGAATGTTCTTGCATCCAAGACCCACCTAGCCGTGCCCCCATTTTACAGGCCAGATAACGGAGGCTCAGGTGAGTCAGGGGACTTTCCAAAGATCACATGCTGAGACACAGAGTGGGTTCAGGCCAGCCACGCAAGCCCTGCCCTCCAGGAAGTCCGCGTGATGCCCGCCTGCTCTCCGAGCCGCCTCGGGGCCACCCCTCCAAGGGGGACATCGGGGAACCAGGCAGGAACCCTGACAGGGGAGATGTGATCCCGTCACCTGCAAAAGGAAGAAGTTTGGGTGTGCGAGACCACAGAGGGCGGGGGCGGGGTGCAGGCTGGCCGCCGTGGGGGTGCCTGGGGGGACAGCGAGGGCCCCATGGCGGAGAGCGCCCGAGGAGTGGTGGGGCACCCAGAGGGGTGTTGGGGAGGGCCGAGGCCCCCAGCTCTGCCCTGCACTGGACCTTCCAGGCCGCTCAGTGGGGGTGACGGCGCCTCACCCCACCGTCCGCGGGGAGCTGGAGACGGGAGGCTTCTGCAGATCAAATGTGCTTAGACAGTGAAAAGATTTTTAAATTCAACGCCCTAAACCAACAGGGGAGATGGTTTTGTTCCTGGTTTTGTTACCGTCCATGTCTCATTCTGCGCAACGAGCCCGGAGCCATAAGGTGCTGGGAGCACACCCGGGCATCGAGCGGGCGTCCTCACCCTGGAGGCCCAGGCTGACGGGAGGTGGACGTGGGCGCGGACGTGCGGCTGGCGGCTCGCCCCACAGGGCTCCACGTCGGCCCCTCTGGAGCGCCTCTTCTTCCTGGGCGAGGGGACCTACGGGGCCGAGGTGTGGGGATCAAAGGGAGCAGATCCGTCCCCTGCCCGGGGCAGGCAGAGTAGAGACAGGTCAGGGTCTGTCCTCCGTCTCCAAGGTCTACAAAACACATTGTTCTGAGCGGGGAGAGTCGTCAGACTGGGGCCCGGGAGCCCCGAGAGAGAGAATCCTTGGCCAGGGGCCGCCTCCTGCCACTGCCTGGGCCTCCTGAGTCCGCCGCCTGCTGAGAACCTTCCGCCTGTCCACCTGAGGCCAGCCCAAGGGTCCACAGGGCTGACAAGCCTCAGCCAGAGCCTCTCTCCTACCGTCCTGGGTCAGGGGACATAGAAGTGTGGCCAGATTTAGCAAGCCTCACACAGGAAACATTCCTTGTTTGTCGAGAGCTCACATGGAGCTGGCTGTCCTGTCTGCATGGGCGGGCGTGGGGAGGAGTGAGCCCTTCCCAAAGGCCCCTGACGGGCTGGCCTTCCCACGCACACCCCGTCCTGGGCACTGTGAGCCCCTGCAGCCCCTCCTCCCACTGTCTGCACCAAACAGCACCCGGGGGTTCCAGTGCCCCCACAATGAGCCCCAAGAGATGTTAGCATCCTAGATAGTCCAGCATTGGCACTCGCTTTCCTGAGCTGGGCACTCGGAGGAAGAAGGCGGAGTGGTCCAGAGTGATCTAGAATGATCTGGAACTGGAGTGATCTGGAGTGATCCAGGACTGGCCCTATCAACCACCTTGGAGGGGCCCAAGCTACAGGGAGAGGGCAATGGTGAGGCCTTGGGGCAAAGGTATCGTCTCCAGGCAGGGCACCTCCCTTCGGACCTCCAGGCCCAGCTGTAGAATCACCCACCTCAACAGCCCGCCCCCCTCCTGGAGGCTACAGGGGCCGGTAGAGGCTGAGAGGGGAGGAGCCGTCCACACACCTCTGGGCGTCCCCTGTCCCCAGAGTCTGCCCTGAAGCTGCCGTAAGCACGAAATCCTAAAGGAAGTGCCACCGTGACCTCTTGCTGACTGGGCTACTGTGCCCTCGTTGTATAGGATGTCAGCGTGCGGAGGCTGATGGCGGTGCTCAGAGTGTCCGCTTGACATGTCCTGCTGCGCGGGAGCCTACAGCCGCCCCACGCTTCCGACAGGCCTGAGCCTTCGCTCTCCGCTGCACCTGCTCACACCCGCGGCTCCTTCCCCGTTCCCACTCCTCATGGACTAGCCTTCCTTCACCCCTCCCTCCTCCCCGCTCCCTCCCTGTCCGACGGGTGGAACCTATCAGAACAGGAAGGAAGTAGCTCACTGCCACATGCTCTACAGCTCAGACACAGATCAGAGGAGCGCAGATCTGGAGGACCCCATGGGGAATATCCAGTCCAGGGATGGTGGAGCCCGTGGTGATGGTGGAGGTGGTGGTACCCACGGTGATGGTGACGTGGAGGTGGTGGTGCCCATGGTGACGGTGGAGGCAGGGACAACAACGATGCTGTAGCTCTCAGGCTTGCTGGTAGTCAAGACAACAGTCAAGGTAACATTGATGGCCTCTACTGAGACAAAGCATGGCCTCGGCGAGCGGGCTCTGTCCGTCCACCGTGAGACCCTGGAGCACCACGCCCGACAGCCTGCTCCAGGCCCAGCCGAACAGTTTACGAGGATGGGTCTTGAGTCTGGGAGTGCTCCGTGCAGGAGGACAGTGTGAGGAAAGCGGGGCGTCTGCGTGGCCGCCACACTAGTCAGGCCCCACCCCCACCCTCGTGGGAAGAACCGTCCTTTCCACGGGCTCCTTCAGGCTGTAATCTGGCTAATTAGAGCCAATTTGCTTTGGATCCAAACAGTGTTTACTGTCACAGGCAGGCAGGCAGGGGACAGCGGAGAAGAGCCCCGCAAACTCCCGGGAGAGGGCAGAGGAGGGTGCGCCTCCGCGCAGATGCTGGCCGGGTCCTAGAGCCCTGCGGAATCAGGGCCCCGTCCCCACCCCTGGCAGCCAGCAGCGGCCCCAGGATGGCCCCTGCACCTCCACCTTCCACAGGGGCTCCTGGGCCCCCTCACAGGGCCCTGAGCGTGCATGAGGCTCAGGGCTGCAGAGTGTGCTGGGGGACCCGCCTCACCTTCCCCTTCTGCCCCTCCCCTCCTCTGGCCCTGCCCCGCAGCACCCACGTCACTGACAAGAACCGCTCTGCACTCAGCAGACCCTCAGCAGGGGACGTTTGCCCAACACGGCCCCTGAGCCTGCCCCTCCCAGGGCTGAGGGTGCCCAGAAGATGGCGGCAGCGGCCAGGCTCAGGGCCGGGCTTGGCCACGGTCCGGGCACACGGTCCACCGTGCAACCAAGCGGGAATACTTCGGAGCGTTCCCATGAGCCCGTCCTCCCTGGCCAGCTGGGAATAACCAGCACAGGAGGAAACCCGCTCTCAGGATCAGCAGCCCCTGCAGGGAGATGCACGTCCGTCGCACCCTGGAGGTGGGGTTGGGACAGAAACACTGCCTCACGTGCTGTGGGACTCAGAAAAGTAACGCACCGTCAGAGTCAGAGCGGGCTTCCTGGAGGAGGGGGTGCCACGGGCGGCCCTGAGCGGAGATGGAGACCTCTCTCGCGAGAGCCTTGTGGTCGGGGACCAGAACACGGGGGTGGGGGTTGGAGCTCTGTGGGTTCTGCCCCTTTCCTGCCTTGGGGTTCGGGGGAAGTCACAGGGTCGTCGATAAAGGGAAATATCCCCAGAGCAGAGCACATGGTGCACCTGAACGCCCGGGACGGTCTGCACGCGGAGGGGCCCGGCAGACGGCCGCGGCCGGCATGGACGTCACCACAGCGGCAGAGAGAGGAAGGTGTCGGTGTGGCGAGCCCTGGAGCTCCCAGCCGGGCCAGCGGGACGTACTTGAACAAGCCCCTCGACTCTGGGAGAGGCGTCAAGAATCCGTCCGGGGCCCAACCGCACTGCATAGGCCACTGGCCCCTGACAGCCCCCCACGGGCAGGCAACGGGGCCATGAGGGGGTCAGTGGGGATGCAGGGACTGAGACGGTGCTCGGAGCTTCTCCTCCTGGTCTGATGCCAGACTTGGAGCCGCTGGGACCGCCAGACCTCCGTGCGAGCCTCGGGGCATGGCCGGTTCCTGCCGCGCAGCCCGTGCGCGGATGACGGAGCCTGGGCAGGGCCCCACCTGCCTTCCAAGCCAGCTCCCGGGGGCGGGGCTGCCAGGGAAAGTACGGGGCCCGGGTAGGTCTGGATATCAGGTAAACAATGTCCCAGGTGGGGCGATGGCGGGCGGGACATACTGATGATGAGAATTATTCACCCTGCTTCTGGAGTCCACACTTTCTCCGTCGTCCTAATCCGGCACCTGACTCAGAGGTCCCGCATCGAACCAGAGTCAAGCTTTCCCCAGGGAACCTAGGAGAAGCTCTATGTCCCTCATCAGCATGCAGTGTCCCTCCAAAATGGGGTCCTGTCTCTCCCATTGGACGGGGCACCCCGAGAGGGAGGACTTGGAACCCGCACACACCTGTTCTACTGTGTGAGGGAGCTCTGCGGCCAGCCCACTCCCAGGCATGAGACCGTGACCCCCCCATGGGCACGCGAACCTCCCATCACTGTGGGGACACCGGGACAAGAGGCTGGCAGGGCACCTCGACGTCTCCCACCCTCAGTTCCCTGGCTGCTTTGCCTCCCCCCAGCCCTCAGCCCTGCCAGTGCCGGGAAGCTCCCACCTCCAGAGCCTCAGACCTGAGTGGTGGTCGCTCGGGATCGTAATCCGGGCCAAGACCCATGATCTCGTGTCTCTTCTGCCACCCACTGTGAGAATCCCTGTGCCGTGCCCCCCACGAAGGGCCACCCAGCACCTATTCACCTCTGAGAACAGGAGCCTCCCCGACACGGCCCGTTCCTTTTTGGAACAGACCTGACAAGCAGCAAATTATTTCCTGAATTGGACTCCAGCTGGCGAGCCAGTGTCCCCCACCTCCTGGCCCCCGTGTCCTAGGAAAGCCCTTCGTGGCAAGAGGACAGTGGCATGTGTCTTCCCTTCCATCGTGTTCCTCCGAGCCCCTCAGCTGCCCCCACAGAGCTGTGTGTCCGGCGGGGACCCCAGCGTCTGCAGGTGCGGCACCCAGCCTGGCAGCCTTGGCGGTGTTCTGGAAGACTCCACAGCTCCGAGCCCCTAGAAGTCCCCGAGAGGCTCGCGGGACTTATCAGGGTGAGCCCCGAGGAGTCTGCGCCAACTCCCTCAGCCTAATAATGGGAGGGTCGGACACCCACAGCCGGGGCCACCGGAGGGAGGGGAGACTTCGCTGTGGTTCCCGCCATCGCCCGTGGCCCGTGGACCACACCGGATTCACACAGCCATGGTGCTCCTGTAGGGAAGGTCTGTCTGAGACAGAGGGTGAGAGGCAGCGGGTAGGCTTGTGGGTGCGGATGAACCTGGGGAGTGGGGCCAGGCAGAAGAGCCATCCGCGACCCACGTGGGTTGTGCCCAGCCTGTCCCCGCAGTGGCCAGGAAGACCGCTGGGCAGAATGCACGGGGGTCCTGGGCTCGAACGAGGCGGCCTCAGAGCCGGAGAGGTCCCTCTGTGCTCTGCGGGGTGGGGTGGGGGGGGCCGCGGCAGGTCCCGGGCAGGGGGCGATGGGCCCAGCTGTTTCAGCAGGCAGGGACGGGAGACAGCGGCTGGGGCCCGGCAGGCGCAGCCACAGCAACAGCCGGAGGGGCAGAGGGGAGAGGACATGAGAGAAAGCTCCGGGCCCTGGGACGATCACCCCAGACAGGGCGGGGAACAAAAGTCCAGGACCTGGTGGGCTCTCAGCCCTGCTCAGCAAGAGGGGAATGCCGGGTGGAGATGACAGGACGGGGGGGGGGGGGGTGTGGGGTAGGGCTGCGGGCAGAGGCATGGGGGGAAGGGGTGGGGAGGGGAGAAGCCAGTGAAGAAAGCAGTTCCAGGCTGGGCAGGGCCCCCCCTTCCGGCCCCTGGAGAAGCAGGTTCCAATCACCAGGACCCACTCCTGGCTTCCAGCTGTTGTCAGAGCCTCGGGTTTGCTGAGCACTTGCGGCATGACCGTCAGGGTCCACCCTGAAGTTGGGCGCTCACGCCCACCACCACGGAGACCCCCTCCCCTTGGGTGACCAGGGCCCCTGTGAGGGGCACCCCGCACACCCCGAAGCAGAAACCAGCCAGGGTGGGCTCTCAGCCTCATGGACCCTCCCCGCCCCCTGCCCCACTCCCCCACGCCCCCACCCCCGGCATCCCGCAACTCCCGCGGGCCCCTGCAGGCCTGTACCAGCGTCGGGGCTGCACAATGTTTGCCGAGTGAATAACGGGTCAAGAAGTCCGCAGAGAGGCCGGCACTTGGGGGCCGGGACCGTGCACGGCCCCGACCACTGGGGAGGGGGACGTCTCCCCCAGGGAGAACCGCCCCTCCCCTTGGCAGCCAAAGGCCAGGGCTGCGGCGCCTGGATGCTGGGGAGGCGCGGCCCCTCCCTCAGACAGGAGCAGAGAAATGATTCCGCCGGGTCAGGGCAAGGGAAGGGCAGAGCACTCGGGAAGCAATAATGACACAATTCTGCATAATCGCCTCTTAAAAGCACTTATATTCCTCAGAGGTGTGGGGCCTTTTGGTTTAATTGCGCTTCGGGGCACGGGACCGATGCTAGCGCAGGAAAGGGGTCCTGGCCCTGGCTCCTCCAAGCCCGTCACCTCCCGCTCAAACCAGGGTCGGAGAGGGACACAGTGCTTGGGGACAGAGACCAAGCGTGGGGCACCATCTCTGCTGGCCCCCCTCCGACACCCCCGGCACCCTGGGCACCACAGCGCACCCACCAGACACGTGGGCGACCCCACCACCCCCCTCCCTGCTGCGGAACATAATCTCCCTGTCGTTGTGAGCCCCAGGTCAGGCGTGGCCCCCCCCCATCCACCTGTCCTCTCGCAACGGGGCCCTGGGCAACGCCGCGGTCTGCCCCTTCACAGCCCCAGAGCCGCAAACAAGGGCACTCAGGATGAGCTCAGAGTGGCTGGGTGACCGCAGCTACGGGAACGCCGCGCTCGAAGCCGTGCCCGCCCATGGTGCCCTCCGGACGGCCCGACCCAGAGGGACTGAGCGCCACCAAGCTGGGCGGGGGTGGGCAGGGGTGAGCCGAACTGTCACCAGCTCGAAGGAGGGGACAGTCTCTGGCCGAAGGGCCCCCACAGGGGCGTGGGGATCTCAAGTCTGGGCCAAAGACAGTCAGTTGCTGATTTATTCTTGTGATTGATGACCGTGATTATAATGTCAAAGAAAATGAGTATGAATGGCCCTCGGGGAAGGGGAAATGCAGCCCTAAGTTTGAGCTTTAGGAAGGAAGTCGGATACAGCTTCCAGTTGGAGGGGCCGCCCTGCGGTGAGGGGCTGAGCGGCCCGGGAAGGAATGAGGGGGGCCCTGAGGGAGGTCGAGAAAGTGGTTTCCCCGGTGCGGACTGCGCGAGCGCTCTCCACGCCGGCCACCTGCCTCCCTTCGAGACCAGGGCTTCTCCCTCGAGAGAGACGGGCTCTTTGCCCGAGTCTGATTGCTTCAAAAACAGAGACCGAGTCGTCGCATCTTGGTAAGTCGTCCTCCCCCTCCATCTCCCCGGGCCGTCCGAGGTCAGAAAGGTGCGCAGCGGACAGGAGACCCTCAGAATAACTGACGAGTGACTGGACGGGGGGGGTGGACGGACGGACGGTGGACAGGTCAGGGAGTCGGGGCCCTCTAGTCCAGCCCCTTCCAGACCGCCCACAGTCACGCACCAGGGTCTACATTGACCTTCTAACTCCGGTCCCTTCTTCGTCTGCCCCACACTGAGGCTGGCACAGCAGCCCTGTGGCTTGTCTCCTGTCCCTTGGCCTCTCGGGCCCCTCCGCCCTGACGGCGACCTGCCTTCTGTCCTGCCCTTCGTTTACCTCCGGCACCTAAAGACCATCTGTCAAGGACCTCTCCGAGCCTGCCTCTCCGACAGCCACTGTCCCGGAGTCCTCGGTCAAGAGCAGAACTCCACAGCCACGTGGCTTGAATTCCGCGTGACCTTGGGCCTGCCTGAGCCGTGCTCCCATTTGAAGAAGGGGATGAAGATGTGGCGTGCCCGACTGTTGAGGACACCAACCACCCGGGGGAGGGTGGCCCGAGCCCGGCAAGTCCCCTGGGCCAAGACGGCTCCATCTCCTTGCAAAACGGGGCGACGGTGAAGACCAGGAACCAGGGACCCAGCCCCCCCGCGGCAGGGTGCCCTGAGCGTGGCTCACAGCGGGAAGAGGGAGAGGGCGGCCTGCGTGGTGCCGGCTCCAGCCCCAGGATGCGCTAGAGAAGCAAAGGAGAGAAGGGGAGGCCGGCAGGAGGGCGAGGCAGGGGCCCCCCACGAGTCCTGGCACCCCAGGCTCCCCGCCCCAAACTCTGCCTGGGCGGCCCCCGCAGACACGGCAGAGGAGGGTCAGAGCGGCGAGGGCTGCAGGGGGCCTGCCCACCGCCCGCCTCCACCTGCACCCGCCCAGCGCCCCCAGAGCCCCGGGCAGCCTGTGGTTGGCGTGCGGACCCGCAGGGTGGAACCGCAGGGGTGTAGCTCGCAGGCGCGTGTTCCCCTTCAGCATCCTTGCGTCTCCCGTCCGGGAAGTCCCCAGAGTCCGTTGAGGAGGCGTTTGTAGATCTTGGCTGGAGGGCGTCTCCGCGGCGGCACCGACTGCGAGGTATGCTTGCCGGAGACACGGCTGCCGGCCGGCACCAGGAGGCAGGCAGGGCCGCCGTGGGGCCGAAGCTGCCCCGGAGAGGCAGTTCCCCGTTCCGGGCCCACCGCGCCCCAAGGCTCGCCCCCGAGCCAGCCCGCTTCACTCACAAGCCCCGTCTTCCCGGCGCTGTGTGAGCTGGGTTTCACGCTCTCGCGCGCCCGCGGGCAGCTGTGTGACGCCGCCACACCGTCGGGACCCGTCGGGACCCCCTCGATCGCCAGCAAATGCTGCCGTTTCAAGCCCGTGGCGGCTGCACGGATCAAGCGAGCTGCAGGGGAGCCGACGTCCCCGCCCTTCTCCGTCCTCATTTCTGTGTTGTTACGGCTTCGATCGGAGAGGCCCAGGAGGCCTGGGTGTGGGTCGCTCGGCTGCAGGGGAGGGACAGCTGGTCCCCACGGGCCGGGCTAGCTGGCCACGCAGGAGCCACGGGGACGGGGACGTTGCTGGCCCCAGGGCCCTGGCCTTGCCGTGGAGTGCCCAAGCCGGGGGCTTCACAGCCGTGGGCAGTTGCGAGAGACTCTCCAAACCTCTGAGCTTCACAGAAGCGAGCTGCGGACGGCACACGGCACCTGCCGGTCGGAGGGCGTGGACGGCTGTCCCTCGTGGGTGCGGGGGTCTGGGGTTCAGCGAAGTAACAGAGCCCTGGGCCGGGAAGGGTGAGAGCTATGTGGGCCTGTGGCAGGCCAGGCGGGTGCCCGAGCCTCCGGTCCACCAGGCAGGGACTGAGACCCTCCAGGGCAGGGCCACCTCCCACCCACGGCCCGTCCAGTGCCCCACCCATGCCGAGCCACCAACAGGGGACAGGGTGTGACGGCGAGCAGCAGGCCCAGGTCATGCGGACCTGTGGGGCCCTCTCCGCAGCCCCCAGCACTACCGCGCAGGCTCCCTCTGCTTCTCCGGGAACCCGTTCTTGAGTTTTGTAGTCCAGGGGGTCACCCCAGGTGCCCGCTGGGCCGGAGGGGGGCGAAGTGGGCAGGAGCCACGCCTACTCACCGCCTCGTGTCCCACACTGTCCCCTCTCTGGCCGCCGTGGCTCAGGCTCAGGGGACGCAGAGGCCAAGGATTTTGCTGGAGCAGAGCCGGGGCTCAAACAGGTGCCCCTCGTGGGCCACCTGCAGGCACCGTGCCCCCCGAAGCCCCCCTGCCCCCGCGTCCTTGATGGAGCATTCAGCACTGTTTCGTGGTCCAGGGTTTCCAAGAAGGAGGGATAAGGTCAGTAAATGTCTGACGGATTAATAAATCAAGGACAAATTAATGAACAATGTTCTCTTGTCTCAGAGTTTCCCACAAAAAGTAACAGATATTTGTTCGTGATAACAACCAAAATCAAACACCAAGGGACACCTGGGGGGCTCCGCAGGTGAAGCGTCTGCCTTCCGCTCAGGTCATGATCCCGGGGTCCTGGGACCAAACCCCGCATCGGGCTCTGCTCAGCGGGGAGCCTGCTTCCTCCTCCTGCTGCTGCTCTCTCGCTGTCTCCGCCTGTCTCTGCTCTCTCGCTGTCTGCCTGTCTCTGCTCTCTCTCGCTGTCTCCGCCTGTCTCTGCTCTCTCGCTGTCTGCCTGTCTCTGCTCTCTCTCGCTGTCTCCGCCTGTCTCTGCTCTCTCGCTGTCTGCCTGTCTCTGCTCTCTCTCGCTGTCTCCGCCTGTCTCTGCTCTCTCGCTGTCTCCGCCTGTCTCTGCTCTCTCGCTGTCTCCGCCTGTCTCTGCTCTCTCGCTGTCTCCGCCTGTCTCTGCTCTCTCGCTGTCTCCGCCTGTCTCTGCTCTATCTCGCTGTCTCCGCCTGTCTCTGCTCTCTCGCTGTCTCCGCCTGTCTCTGCTCTCTCTCGCTGTCTCCGCCTGTCTCTGCTCTCTCGCTGTCTCCGCCTGTCTCTGCTCTCTCGCTGTCTCCGCCTGTCTCTGCTCTCTCTCGCTGTCTCCGCCTGTCTCTGCTCTCTCTCGCTGTCTCCGCCTGTCTCTGCTCTCTCTCGCTGTCTCCGCCTGTCTCTGCTCTCTCTCGCTGTCTCTGCCTGTCTCTGCTCTCTCTCGCTGTCTCTGCCTGTCTCTGCTCTCTTGCTGTCTGCCTGTCTCTGCTCTCTCTCGCTGTCTCTGCCTGTCTCTGCTCTCTCTCGCTGTCTCTGCCTGTCTCTGCTCTCTCTCGCTGTCTCTGCCTGTCTCTGCTCTCTCTCGCTGTCTCTGCCTGTCTCTGCTCTCTCGCTGTCTCCGCCTGTCTCTGCTCTCTCTCGCTGTCTCTGCCTGTCTCTGCTCTCTCTCGCTGTCTCTGCCTGTCTCTGCTCTCTCTCGCTGTCTCTGCCTGTCTCTGCTCTCTCTCGCTGTCTGCCTGTCTCTGCTCTCTCTCGCTGTCTCTGCTCTCTCACTGTCTCTGCCTGTCTCTGCTCTCTCTCACTGTCTCTGCCTGTCTCTGCTCTCTCTCGCTGTCTCTGCCTGTCTCCCCCTTTCTCTCTCTCAAATAAATAAAATGTTTTTTTAAAAAATCAAATACCAAGAAGTAGAAAGAGGGAGGGGTTCGCCCACCGTCCCACCCCCCCAAAGATAAGGGGCTCTTTCTCCAGGCACTGCTTTCTCTTAAAAAAAAAAAAAAAAAAAAGTTGTCCTTATATTTGATTAAACCCTTGATGAACCCTCCCCAAGACAGAACCTTTGCCACAAGGGACCCGTGTGTCCTGCTGCAGGGCACCCCGTCGGGGGTCCGGCCCTCCCCATGCGCACGCCCAGGCCCGTCAGGGGTTTCATCAGAGGGGAGCGCGGGGTTTCGGCTCCTGCCGAGGGTCCCCGGTCTCCTCGAAGGTCCTTCCCTGCCGTGACACACTCGGGACTCAGAGAGCCCATCTTCTTTCCCAGCGGAGCCGAGGGCGCTGATGGCCGCGGGGGTGGGCACACAGCCACGTGGCTCGGCGTCCGCCGAGGGGCCGTGTCCCCCTCGGTGTGCGGGGGGCCACGAGACCAGAAGTGTGGACGAGTGGATGCCACGGAAGGCACCGGGGAAGGGAGCCGCCCCGCCCCCTGGACGCTATAAGTGAGGCCCCAGCAGACGGGGACCGGGGTGCTGAGTGCCCCCAGGCTGTGGCACCCCCTAAGGCGACGCCACCCAGCTGGAGCCCAGTGACCCTGAGCTGCACACACCCTGACCATCAGAGCCTCGACCTCCATCACGGCGCCAGGTCGGGGAGCAAGGGCGATGCTCAGACTCTCCGCTCGCTGGTTCGTGGCGGGAGGCTTTGCCTCACAGAGGCTGGGATCTCCGAGTGTCGGAAGGCCCTCCGCCTGCAACTTCAGGAAGCAGCACGGTGGAAGTGGTGCCTCGGGCTTCAAACACACTGACACCTTAAAGCCACCTGAGCCACCTGCCGCCGTCCCGGGCACACCCTGAGGCAGCGGAGCCCCCACATCCTGGAACAGGCCCCCCCACCCCATGGTCCCGGCTGCCGTGTAGGCAGGAGCGATGGCTGTTTCCTCTCGTGCCTCTGTTCCGTGGCTGTTTTCACCCTGAGCGTGGCTGAGAGGCGTGGCCTCCACCTCCTCCGCGCTGCCCCTCGCCCCTGGCTGCCCAGGGCACCGATCTGGGGGCCCACCCCAGGGAGCCGTCCCCGGTGTGGGGACGCAGGTGTGCGATCCATGGGCCAGCCCCAGGCTCAGGGCATCGGTCTGTGAGCAGGTGGGGAGGCCGTGCGCCACGCAGCAACCTGCCAGCCGCCACCAGGTCGGGGAGAGCCGCAGCCATGACCTCCGGGGCAGTGCTGGGACCCCGGCCTCCGCAGCAGGGGTGCACCCGGGCGCACGCAAGCACACACATGGTGAATGAGGAAACTGAGGCACGGAGCAGCAGGACGCCCGTCTCTGCCACAGAGCTCACAGTGGAGAGCAGGACGCGCCAGCACTGACTTGGCACCTACTGTGTACCCGGCCCTTCTGTCCATGACCTCTCCAGCCCCGAAAGCAGCCCGCGAGGCCTGTCCCAGCTCCTCACCCCCTCCACAGACTTGGGGAGGGCCGGCAACTCCAGGTCAGCGGTCGGAGAAGCGGCCAGGGTCTGCCTTCAGTGGCCGTGCTCGCTTGACCCACCGTGCTGCCTGCCCCAGGCTCGGCGCCCCCACGCCCCAGGCCTCACCCGGTTGTGCCGGGCCACCCAAGCCCCAGCTTGTCGTCCTGGGGCACCGAGATTGTTTGAAGATTCGAAGCTGGAAATGAAGTAATTTCCCTGGTAAGTGACTCAGAACTTTCCGGTAGATCTGAACCAACATGGCTGGATTCTGAGCACAGAATGGGCTTTTACGATGTTGTAAGACGGCAGGTAACGTCGAGGCACTCGCACAGCCCCCAGCTGCCCGCTCTTCCACGTGCCGGGAGCAGGAGTGACCTGGGGGATCCCGTGACGCAGGCATTATTACATCTAATTACAGGGAAGTGGCAGAGAACCGGAGACAGCAAGCTACTGGTCCAGGGTCGCCCAGCAGCTAATACGCACATTCGGAGCTCGAGCACATCCCTCGTGGCCCCAAGAGCAGGGCGTCCAGAAGGTGTGACGGCCAGGGCAAGGCTGGGGCAGGGGGAGGCCTTGCCAGACACAGGGACCGGAGCCTCCCTCCCGGACTCTCACACCTGCCTTGGCTCCCACTGCCTCCCCGCCCCCCACTGGGGCATCTTATCCCCTCTGGGCCTCAAGGACTTCACCTCTACAGAAGGAGTGACCCTTGTCACATGGGTCTTTAGGAAGGCTGAGTGGGGGGACGTGCAGCTGGCCTGCACCCAGGCGTCCATAACTCACCACCCTGTTACTCGGCCCTATTGCGTCAGCGCACCCATGGTCACCCCTTGTCCACCCGCTGGTCTCACAACAGCTTTTTGCCCACAATAGCCCTGGCAACGCCTTATTCTCCGGTGTGGACGCAGAGCAAGTCACAGGTCACTGCCACTATTATGGACAGAAGAATGGGTGAATGGATGGATGGCGGACAGATGGATGGACGGATGAATGGAGGATGGACGGATGGATGGACGGACGGGTGGATGGATGGACGGACAGACGGATGGATGGACGGATGGACAGACGGATGGACGGACGGATGGACAAACCAGGGGTGAGGAGGGGTGAGGAGATCACGTGCAGGGGATGATGAGGAGAACACGCCCTCTCCTAAGACTGCCATCCACTGGCCCCGTGCAGACCCTCACCCTGAGGTCATGATGATGAAGAGGCCCCCACCCCCACCCTTTGTGTGGCTCCAGGGTCTCCCAGGTGGCAGAGGGGGGTGTGCCCCAGGAGCCAGGGTGGCACACAATGGGTCACTTCTGAATCCCTAGTCCGACTGTGTCCCCACAGGGAATCCGTCCCAGCTGCGGAGAGGGGTGACCTGATGGAGTCCCCGCCCTCCCACAGCACCTGGCCAGGGCTCGGCACCTGCACCCGTCCCTAGGGATGAATGGCTTTCTTTCTGGACACCGCCCTGAGTTCCCGGAGGGGCAGACAGAGGCTCTGGGTTTGGTGACGTCAACTCTGTCCTAGAGAAAACCTCAGGCAGGGCCCAGACTGCCAGAGCAAGGCCGAGAGCCAGGGGTGGGTGGTCACTGCTGCAGGGGGAACAACTGAGGGAAACCAGACCCTGCCACACGCCCCCAACCACCGTGAGCAGGGGTCCTATGGACACGGGGTTCCCCAGAGGCAGCCTGGCCTGGTGGGCGAGCCCCAGCCGCTGAGTTCTCCCAGCCCACCCTTCCTGGCCAAGTGAGCTGGGGGGCTCGGCCTGTCCCCGCCCTGGAAGTAACTGGGCCCACATCGTAGCCCAGCCCCCCACACACGCCGCTGGGCTCCCTCGGTGCCCAGAACGTCAGCTGTTGTCATCACCATGGAGAAGAACCAGGCCCTGGCGAGGCAGACGTCCCTGTGGTGTGGACCCCAGAAGGTAGGTGTCGCTCCCAGCCGCTGCTGAGCCTGCCCCCAGGTAGACCTCCCCCAGCCCGCAGCGACCCCCCAGCTGAACAAGGGGCTCAGAGCCAACTCCAGTGGCATGTGTGGCCAGGCTTCCTCGCTGGTGGGTCCTGCCAGCTCCCGGCCCTGGCGGGCGGGAGCGAAGACCCGGAGACCCAGTCCGCGGAACCCGGGCTCAGCGCGACCTTGATGGAGGGACCGGGCAGGGGAGGGGCAGGGAGAGCTCGGACTCCCACCAGCACAGGCCTGGCCCGTAGTAGACGCTCAATAAATGTTTGTTGAACTGAACTGAAGGGGAAAATTGACTTTCTTTGCTGAGTGCCGCCCAGAGCCCCTGATCGATGGTGGCCATCGCTCCCTCCCGTTTTATCAAGTGGCCGCACTGTCTGTGCGGGGGACTGCCGGAGGGAGTGCAGGCGCACTGTCAGCCCTGGGAAAACCAGGATCCCACCTCACCGGTGGACGGAGCCCCAGACTGCATCGGGCTCCCGGAGAACAGGGAGCAGGGCTGGGCCTCCCGATGCAGGGACAGGGCTGGGCCACTGCCTCCTTGAGGTCCATCGCTCTGAGGCCAGCAGAGCTGCCCCTCCCTAGACTCCGTCTCAGAGCAGGAGAAGGAGACGTGACCCGCACAGCCTCCTGGCCCCTCTTGGCCTGCACCTCCAGCTCCTTCTTTGTCCCCCACGGCCGGTGCCCAGCCGGCGGCGCCTCCCTCACCACGACCCCTGAGCCCATGCCTGGCATCCAAGACCTGGGGGTCCTGACAGACGCGTTCCAGCAGACCCTGGGTCCCTCTGGGCTCCCCCGGCCCCCTGCACGCGAGGCCACGTGCCAGGAGGTGGGGAGGAGCTGGAGGCCGACCCAGACTGCGGGAGTTGGGACCCCAGGACAGGGACCTGGGGCCACATGACTAGGGCCGGAAAGGCAGCCAGCTGGGGACATGAAGAGGAGGCCTCTGCTGAGGAAGGAGGGGTGAGACGAGCAGCACCCTCGGGGAAGGCAGTGGGGGAGGGGGTGCTCCACAGCGGAGGACCCTGGCTGACAGCTGAGGGACAGCTGGCCGCAGCTCCGCCCCAGACTGCTCTGGCTCCAATATCACTCCAGGAGCCCGCAGCCCAGGTCAGGCCTGTGCGGGGCCTGGGGAATTCTCAGGGATTCCCAGGGGGGCCTCTGCCTCTCTCCCGCTCTCTGTCTCTCTGTCTGCCCCTCAGACCACGCGCTCCCGAGGGAGCCTGGTCCTTCTCGGGACCTGTGCCCGGATGCGGCAGACAACTCGTCTATCTCCCTGTCGGGGCCGTAGGAGGAAAGGGCATCACAGGAGACCCACCCGGGACTCGTCTCACCAGGGGCACCCTGGCCCTGGACCCACTGTACCGTGCCCAGACGCCCGTCCACACGGCCACCCCTGCAGGGGGAGATCCTGCAGGGAGCAGCCACCCCTCCCAGAGCTCCTGTCTCTGGTCCGACCAGCTTTTCCCCACTGCCTCTCCCACCCAAATTTATGCAAATCCAGCTCTGGACTCTTCTTTAACGTGGACCTGGTGGATGATGTCCGCTTTGGTCTCAGCTCCAGTCAGAAGCTGCACTTGACAGGAGAGATCGTTGTCCCCACCACCCTGCCTGTCACCGGACTCCTCCGATGGTGACAGCAGCCAGGCCCCTTACCGCCGATCCACACCCACACACGGCCTCTGAGAAACCGGGGCTCAGGGTCAGCGTCCACTCTGCTCAGCAGGCTGGGGTCACGTAAACACATTGCCGTCACTTGTCACTTTCCCCACCACCAGCGATCTCTGCCAGCTCACTGGTTACCACCACGGCAACGTCACTGTCCCGACCATCACCCCACGCCCAGGACGCCCAGCAGCGCCAGTGCACGAGGTGCCCAACGCCCTTCCCCCCGTCCTGGCTCGCCTCTGCAGACAGCGGCCCTGACCCGGCCCGTACAGCTGCATGAAGGTGACGGACACACACCACAAGCCCGGCTACAGCCGACGGACCCGGCCGCTCTCCAAAGCAGACGCACTGCGGCCGCTGAGCACGCGGCTGGGCGCTCCCCAGCTCATGGGGGACACACACCAAGCGACCGTGAGACACCGGCCACCCCTGCAGGAGAAACCCAGGACGAGTGTGTGTGGGAACGTGCGGGACGGGGGCCGTGTTGCTCTCGGGAACGTAACACAGCTCAGTCGCTCGGGAAACAGTCTGGAGTTTCCTCAAAAAAACTGAATTACCTCCTGATCCCACAGTCGCCCTTCCGAGAGCGGAGCTGAGAGAAAGCCCGGCAAGGACACTCCGTCTTCACAGCAACGTGAGGTGGAAGGAACCCAGGTGTCCATGAGCAGACGCGCAAGACGTGGTCCATCCGGGTTCAGCTAAAGAAGGAGCAAAATGCGGACACGGCGACCTCGTGGCTGGGCCTGGAGGACAAGACATCGCGTGAACTGAGCAGGCCACGACAGACAGATCCTGCGGGATTCCACACGTGGGAATCCCTGGGAGTTGTCCCATGAGGAGGGGCCGGCGGCTGGGGCCAGGGGCTGCTGTTTTCCAGGGACAATGTTGCTTTGGGAAGACCGGAAGAGCTACAGGACGGCCACACGGCGGTGTGAGCCGGTCAGTACCCTGAACGGTCCGCGTCAAGATGCTTCACAGGGTAAATTTCATGTCAGGCCTATTTTGCTTTAAGGAGAGAGGCTCAGCCCATCGGGCTTGTGACATACAGATTCACCCACAGAAATTACAAGGAAAACCCAGTGAACGTCTGGGGTCAGACAAGGGCGGTTTCCAGCTGACCCAAGGAGAGGTGACCTCACCTCTGTCCTGAGTCACTCGAGGCTTCCCAAAGGGGGGAAGAGACACCAGCCCCAGACGCCCAGGACCGTGGCCCACCTGCCCAGCCCATCTGGAAGCTCCGTAGCCCAGTAGGCTGGGGCCCCTAGGGTCGCCCCCGCCAGGTCCTGCCTGTAGCCCTTGCAGTGTACAACCTCGTGATCAGCCAGCGGACTGTCCTGGGCGTCAGAGTGCAGGGGCTCCGTCCCAGCTTCCAATGACAAGAGCAGAATCCGATCGCAAGCTCGTCAGGCCCCCCAGTCAGGCGAGTCCTTGGAGCAGGTGTGCGCAGCAGGCCCTCCGTCCATGGGCTCCTAGGTCCACAGCTCAAGCCTCTGTCCTTGCTGTTGTCTAGGCCTGTGTCTGCCTCCCCTGCTAGGGCAGAGTCTGGGCCCTGCCTCCCTACTGGGTCCAGCACCCTCCCCTCCCACTCCATGGGGGCCCCGAGCCCAGAACAAAGGCCCGGAAGGTGCCTGCCCGAGGAGCGGATGAGTGAACGTGAGACACGCTCAAGTCCGAGGTGGGAAAGGGGAACGCAGGGGTGGGGCTCCAGGGAGAACGTGGGACAGAAGGAAGGATCCAGACCCACGGCCCTGTCGGCACGGGTGGACACCTGCTGGCCATGAGCCCTCGGACCACCGCACGTGGCTAGTGCACGTGTTAGTACATACTATCTGAACACCTACTGTGCGCAGAGCCTTGCTGGGCCGGCCCAGAGTCTTGCCAGACGACACGAGGTGTGGTTAACAGCAGACTCCAGACTCAAGAGGCGCCACCAGCCCCGCCACTCATTGGCCAACCAGATGACCTTTCTGAGCCTCAGTGTCCTCCTGTGTAAAATGGGGACAACAGCACCCACACCGTAAGGGAAGGCCAGGGACAAGGCCAGGTGCAAGGTGCAGGTGTGCCGAGGGCCCAGCGGGGCAAAGAGGAGCCGTGCTGAAGTCCTCGCGCCTGTTAGCAGTGGGAGCCGCGGGGGCACTGGAGCAAGGGAGGGGCACAGGGAGCCTCTTCCCCAAACCCTCCCTGGCAGCTGCAGCCCCTGTGGTCGTGCCCCCAGTCCCATGCCCCATGGGACCCCTTCCCTTCTCTGGAGCACAGGGAGGGGCGGCCACACAGAGCCTGGGTTTTCTCCAGGGCGACAAGGCCCAGAGCCGGCCGGAATGAGCCGTGCACCCCGCACAGCCCTGCCAGGAAGCGGCCCACAGGGGCTCCGAAGGGGGCCAGCTGCGCGCACCATCTCGTCCCTCGGGCGCTCCGGGGGGCCACAGAGGCTGGCCAGGCAGCAGCACAGGCCTGAAGGGAGGCTGCCGGGCCAGGAGGGGCTGCTTAGGACAAGGCCACAGCTGGGGGACGCAGGAGGGTGTTTGTGGAAACCCTCAGGGAGAGGCCAGGAAGGACGGATACATTTACGCTCCGGAGGCGTCCCCAGGAATGGAGGCAAATCCACCCAAGTGCCTGGGGGTGGGGGATCGGGGCTGCCGGAGGCTCCGCACACAGAGCCCCTGCCGGGCTGCGGGGGAGGGGCCCTGGAGGACCCGCCCACCCTCTTCCTTGTCCCCCATGAGGGCTACCTCGGGCATGAAGGCCGCCACCTCTGGGAGGCCCCGCTCCTGTTTCGTGCCCTCGCCGCCGTGAGGACGGGGGCTGCTGGGGTGCCGGCCGCCCTCCCCCGCCAGCATTTACCACGTGTCTCTTCTGCTGACCATAAAGCCCTAAAGGCAGGACCCCAACTGTCTTGCCCCCGCTGTCTGGGCTCCCAAGACGGCCCGTGCCCCAGGGAGCTCAGTGCGCATGGTGGAGTGACAAAGGGGAGGGAGACACCGCGGAAGCCAAGGAGGGAGGCCCCAGCCGCCACCGCTCTCCAGGGCACCATCCACTGTCTCCCCCACACCAGCTGGTCCGAGAGCCCGCTCTGCAGGAGAAGCTCGGAGCTGGAGGCTGAGCGGCCGCAGTCTCAGCCCCACAAGGATCCGGGCTCCTGGGACTGGGGCCGCGCAGACACCGTCCCGTCTGCCCTCCCACGCTTGCCCACGACTCCCGCCTCCCGCAGCCTCTCCGACGGGACCGCGGTGGCTCCGCCCTCCGTTACCTGTAGCCCCACCACGTCTCCCAAGTCCCGCTGGTCAGTCCGACACATCGGTGGGTGTGACTGTGTCTGGAGATGGGGCTTTACGGCGGCGACGAAGGCAAATTACTCCCAGTGTCAGTAGACACGTGGCCAGCCCGCAGACGGCGCAGTTTTAGTGACTGTTTGGGGACGGCAGCGTGGCCACGAGGGGGTGGAGCTGGGGACCAGTCGGGACCTGGCCATGACGTTGTCCAGTGAGATGCCCCCCACCCCAGGCCTCGGTGGAGACCCAGCCAACCACAGGCCAAGCACCTGAGCACCCACACGGGGCCGTCCTCAAAGCAAGGGGACACTCGGTTCTGCAAACCCAAGGGGCGAGACCCAGCATCCGAGGAGTCTCCAAGCTGCCCTCCCCCCGAGTCTCCACACAGCAGACCCTGCTCTTGGGGCGTGGTGTGCGCTGGCCTCCCCAGAAGTGGGGGACGGGGCAGGAGCAGGGGGAGGGCAGGGGGAAGGGCCTCAGCAGGCCACCGCCACCTTGAACGCTGACGCCCCGCCACCCCAGGCGCTGCACTCAACACAGAGCCGTTGACGTATAAATAACGCGGCCGTTGTCATAAACACCCCGCGGCCAAGTTATTTATAAAGGGATTGGTGACCACGACGTGAGGGTACCCACGGCTGAGCGTGAGGTGGGGACGCTGCCCACATCCCTGATCAGAGTCTCTGGGGCAATACTGAGCCCGGGAAGGAGACAAAGAGGACCTCCCCGTGCTGTTTGCAAGCGGACCCCGAGAACAAGGAAACCCACCCGGGCCGTCTGAGGGAGACCTGGTGACAGAGGTGGCCAGACAGGAAATCCAGCCTCGGCGACGGGCCTGGGGGGCCACACGGACTTCGTCCTTGCTCTGGAACGGGATGAATCCCATGAGCCCTTGGCCCAAAGGGTCAAGTGCTGTCGGAGAATACAAAAGCCCAGACTACTCAGAGGTGGGGTCGGCAGGGGCCGCGCACGAACCCGAGGCAGACGGGAGATCGGGGGACAGGGGCTGAGGTCCGGGGTCACGGTATGCCATGGGAAGAGGAGCCAGACTGCCTAGGGGCGGCCCCTCGCCCCCACGACCAAGAAGGCCACCTCAGTTTACCTCTGCGGTCGAGGGCTGGTCCCACATCAGGACCAAGTAAGGACCTTCCCGCGGGGAATGTGGCTTTCCGGATGCCAGCCTGCCACCAAGGCTCCCGTCCCCTCCAGGGGTCCTTCCCCCCGGGACCCTGGGGCCAAGCTTCACAGGCCCAGCAGCTTCAACCCTCTGTCTCCGCCCAGGAGGCCGGGCGTCCCAGACCATGTGTCACCGGACCGGCTCCTTCTGAGGCTTTGAGGGACACTCTGTAGGGGCGCCTCCCGGCTCCCACAGCACCCCGTCCTTGGCCTCCCTTGCCTTAGAGAAGCCCACCCCAATCTCTTCGTGCTCACATGGCAACCTCCTGTGGGCACGTCTACCCGAATGTCCCTTTTAATAAGGACACCGGTCGTAGGGGACTGGGGCCCACCTGGCCCCGTGTGACCTCGTCTTCCGTAATCACTCCTGCAATGACCCTGTTCCAAATACAGCCACACTGTGAGGTACTGGGAGTTGGGACCCCACCATGAATTTGGGGGGCCACCATCCAGCTCCGGACACCCCCATGGACAGAGCCCCCCGGTGACCATTGGAAGGGGATGCCGGTGACCACCGGTGGGGGAGGGCCGGGCTGGCGGGACAGCTGGGTGCCGCACGCCCTCTGCCCCTGCACGGGCTCAGAGCTCCCGCCCAGCCTCACGCCAAGGGCAGTGGTCAGGTGGGCTTCCTTACTCACTTGTTTGTCCTAACTCCCTGCACACCGACTAGGAGCAGAGGCCCTCGGAACAGAGACACGTCCCTGACGCGGCCGCGTCCAAAACGCCATCCAGGAGGGATCGGGTCCCCAGGCTGGCGCATGGCACTGTGGGGACGTGGGACAGGTGGGCGGTGTCATCCGGAAATCGGGGTCACAGCATTCACTCTGCTGGCAAGGCTCGGGCCAGGACGTCCCACTCCCTGCCCTGGATGGCCTCTCAGAACCCCGAAGCGCCCCAGGGACTGCAGACAAGCCCAGGGACTTTGCCCGTCAGGGAGCCTTCACGGAGCTCCAGCGGCCTCGGGGAACCTTCCCAGCCTTCAGGCCGCAGCCAGGCCTACCCGGAAGGGTGAGACCCAGAATCCGGCCCCTCCCCTCACCTCCCCTCGGGTACTTGGTCCCCTTCCCTGGGCTGGGCTGCGCCCCCCTGCTCCAGCCTCCTCCCCAGGCTCCCAGCAGCTCCGACAGCCTCTGTCCCAGCGCAGGCGCCGCAGTCGGAAGCTGGCCTGCTCCCAGCCCCCCGGCAACGCGCCTGAATGCTGATGAAAAGTGATTAATGATACGCGCGGAGCTCCATCCCCGCGTGGGCGCTCTGGCTCGCCCTACCCGGGCCCAGGGCCCGGCTCTGGGGCTTCACGCTTAGCTAGTTTTACTCTCACAGACAGAGCCTTAAACTGGGAGCCCAGCGATGGGCTCAGAGCCCTCCTGCCCCACTCAGAGGCTCCGTTTCCTTCTTTGCCAGGAGCGGCTGCCCCCAGGGCCTCTGGGATTGGGCCGCTGGGGTTCCCATAATCCCGCTCCCGGGACAGGTTCGGGCCCGTCCTGCCACACTCGGGCGCTCGGCCTTCCTCTCGGGCCCCGTTCCCACCAGTGCACACGTACCTTCCACCCATCTCAACACACCGTGTTCCAGGATTCTGCTCCCAGGTCGCCTCCTCCAGGTAGCCTGCTGGGCTTCTCACCTCTGCTCCACAGTGGTCACCTGTCCGGCCTGACCTCTCGTGTGGCCTTCAACCAGTCCCTTGGGTGTCTCTGGGGCTTTTCTCAACTGTAAAGTGGGGATGGCTGTCAGGGCCAGCTGGTAGGACTTCAAGGGTTCACGAGGTCACACCAAACAGAGTTGCTGACGAGCGGCAGCGAGAGACGCGTCCGTACCCGGCTCCCAGCCTCCAACCCCAGCTCAGGACCGGGCTTTTCTAGAGCTGCTTTCCGCGCTGCGGGCCTGGGGATGACTGGGTCACTGAGGACCCCACCAGCCCCAAACACTGGGGCTCTCAGAGAAGTCTGGGGGTGCAGTGCCCCGAGGCTGGGGCAGCAGGAGCCACAACCCATGGGAACTGAGTGCAGCTGCCCCCGTGGCAGGACAGTTGGAGACCCCCCCGCAGGGGCCGGCGCCGGGCCGGGACAAGAGAAGCCCCCGGCGCCCGTGAGGGCCAGGCCAGCGGGGGCCAGCTGCCTCAGTCGGACCTCATCCCCGTGTCCAGAGCTCAGAGGGGCAGCTGGCCGCAGACCACCATCCCTGATCGCTGACCACCAGCCCTGATCGCTGGCGACAAGGACCGACCCAGCAGGCACCGGAGACACAGCCCGTCTGCTGCCCCCCAGTCCCCACCACACGCGGCACACGCCCGAGACACAGACTCCATCCTGACGATGCTGTTGCCTCCACAGCACGGAACAGGCCTTCGCTGTGCCCCTAATTACAAGTGTCCTGAAATCCTGCCAGAAACACAACCTTTGAGACTTTCCCTCATTTAAATTCTTCCTTGACATTTGCACGACAAGGAGCAGAACAAAGCACCAGGGAGGGGACCAAAGGAGGCTGCAGGCTCCTCTGGCCGGCAGGAGAACCTCAGAGAGGCAGGAGAGGGGGCTGGCAGGGGCCCGAGGCGCTGGGGCAGCCACAGGGGGTGGCCACGCTGGGATTCCCTCTACCCACCAGCCCACTCCGCAGGCAATCGACCCCATTCCGCAGTTGGGCCGTAGGCTCCCAGGGGCTGGGTGGCCGAGGGCACACGGCTGAGGAACCTGTCCTCTCATTCTGATTCCGCAGGGCTTGCCGTGGCGCCAGGAGGGCTGTGTCGGACCCAGACCAGCAGGACCCACCCAGCCCCGCACCCAGTCGCGCTACCCAGAGCACGGAGACACCAGCTCCCCGGATGCGCCCCTGAGATTCTAGGGCTCTGTGTCCCCAGGGCAGGGACAGGACAGCGGGGTCCCATACCCCCTAGCCCATCCCAGCCGTGTGGTCTCGGGCCAGCTCCCCCAGGAACAGAGGATCCCGGCCCCTGGAAGGGGTCAGAAACCCCCTCCCACAAATAGCCGTGTCCAACAGTGAGGCTCCGGGTGCCAGAGACCCCCAGGGAGGGGCTCCCCAGCCAGCAAGACCTTCCCCATGACAGTGATGCCGTGTGTCTTCTGATCACCGTGAACGTGCAGAGGTGGGCTTGTCCGGGGTCACGGCCCGGGGAAGAGGAGGACGCAGCCGGGGAAGGCTCTCTGCGTGGCCCTCCTGCGCGCGGGCTGGATTTGGACAACGAGCTGGTGCAGGGCCCCTCCAGTGTGCGCATGTCGCTCGGGGTCATGGCCTGAGGCTGCCGCAGTGCACCGGCTGGGCCACAGTCCCCCAGCCCATAGCCCACACTGGAAAGTCACCAGGGACTGTCCCCCCAGCCAGCCCAGGGCCCCCTTTCAGATGCCGGCCTTGCATTCGGTTCAAGCTCCCAGCACCAGGTGGATCCCAGGCCCTACGGACCCAGGTCCCACGAACGGCCCTGCTGTCGCCCTGGGCTTCCACGTCCAGCCTGACCCACCTCTGCTTTGGGAAGTAGCCGAGGTCCTGGGGCCTCTCTGACAGGTGTCCCCGAGGAACATCCTCAGAGCTCTGCCAGCCACCATCAAAACACCATCAAAACCATTCTCCAGGGGAGTGACTCTGGTGAGAAGGGCCAGGTGTGGATGAGTCAGGGACACTTAGCCAGAAAGGGGCTGTGCCTCTCCGTCCACAGCCCGCTGTCCCCTCCCTGGACAAGCGCCAAGCCCGGCGTGGGGCAGGACAGCAAGGGGACTGGGAGAGGGGCCCAGACTGGCTTGTCGGGCTTCATGGGGCGCTGCCGGGACCTTGGGGGCCGCGGGGGAGGTTTGGATGGAAGAATGTGATCTGATGTCTGTGCTGACCAGACCCCTCGGGCTCTGTTGGCAACGGACAGAACGGAGTGCCAGGAGGCTATGCAGATGCTGAAGGCAGTGTAGACGGCGTGGACGGTGTGGACGGCGTGGATGGTGTGGACGGCGTGGATGGTGTGCACAGGGAAGGCACAGGCAGGGGAACAGAAGCCCTCTCTGAGTCTCCTCTGAAGACACAGCCCAACCCACAGGGTCTGTCCACAAACCAGTGGCAGGGCGAGTCCACTCGGCCCCCAGGCTCCTGAGTCTCTGGAAGGACAGTCCTGGAGAGAGGCCTGGCTGGACACGGACAGTAGGGAGCCAGGGTGGGTTTGTGGCTGAAGGGGGTGTTGCACACAAGGCCATGGGAGCAGAGACCCAGTGCTGCAGGAGGACCCCTGGACTCTGGTCACTGCTAATGGGGGGGAGAGCACCCTCGGGAGGTCAGACAAGAGCTCGGGCTGGACCCCAGACCTGGGCGCTCCCCACCAGCCAGGGCGGGCTGCCAGCCAGGGCAGGAGCTGGGGGGATGGGCGGGTCTGAGGAGGAGCTGGTCCTTCACGGAGCTCCTTCCCGGAATGCCCGTTCCCAGGCCCCGCGGAGCACGCTGCGGGCTTGCTTCTTGTTTTCCCCTTCCTTCGATACAATTATAGATTAATTAGCTCTCGCCAAGCAATATCTGACCTACATCAGCGCCTCAGTGAGACGCAGAGCCAGAAGCCAGAAGCACCGGCTATTTAAAGAAGAGCGATCTATTTTAAAAGCGGGCTGTGTGCGGGAGTCAGCTGTCGCAGCGTCCTCGTTATGTAAGGCTCATTTAAAGGCCGCACACACTCTGGTGCCGCGCTTCACGTCTCGGCGGCTCTGAGCGTGGGGTTAACTGCCCGATGGCTTCTGGACACGGGGCCGAGACCGCGGGGCGGCCTCCCCAGGCACATGGAGGCCAGGAGCACCTGCGCCCACACGCCCCTCCTCCCTCCCCTCCCTGTCCAAGCTCCTGCCGCCGCCCTGTGCTGAACCATGGGATCCCCTAGCCAGGGGCCAGGTCTCCTTGGTGCCAGGGTCCTCAAGCGTCAGGGAGAGCCTGGGGCGCGGGAGGTTTCGGCCCCAAGAATTAAGCGAGCCGCGGGCAGGGCTCCTCTCGCTGCTGCCGTGCGCCAGGCACTGGGATAAACAGGCGCCTAGTTTCTGAACCGCAAGGGGCTGCCGCGGGAGGTGGGCTCCCCCACCCCGGTGGGCCACCTCTGAGATGCCCTCGGTGACCCGCCTCCTGCTACTCGCACCCCTGCGTCATTCCCTCCCCTCGGTGTGGCCTGCCTGCAGGACTCATGACTCAATTCAAGGGAACAGAAAGGACAGAAGCCACGATATCTCCCTTTCAAGACTGGTTCCTGCATGTGCTCTCTCCTCGTTGGGCCGTGGGACAAGGGACAGAGGCTGCCGATGACCACGCGAGGGTGCTTGGGTGCCAACCGCCCCACCCAGGCCCCCGTCGGATGAGACCACAGCCCTGGACCCCAGCGACAGCAACCTCCTGAGGGCCACCAGCAAGGCCACGCCTGGAATCCCGGCCCAGACACCAGGGGAGCATAAGGTCCTGTGCTGTGGGTTAAGTCGTCTCACACACACACACACACACACACACACACACAGAAACCAATAGCCAAGACACTGTCTCGTTTCAGAAGTGGGGGAACTAGCACCCCACAGTGTTGACTCAGCTCGGGTCCCAAGCCACGGCCAAATCCAGATTCAGATCTGGGGTGGCTGGGGCGGGTGCCCACAGCCCTGACCTCTGGCCTCCTGCTCTCCGTGCGCCCGGCCTCGTTCTCAGAGCCTCTGCAGAGACCCATGCTGCTCGCCCGCCGCTGCCCCGGGAGTCATGCCAGACTTTTCACCGTTTTCACTTATTTATGGAGAAGGAGGGAACCCCTGTCTTTCATCTGTGGACAGGCTACAAGCGTTTCAGGTTAAAAAAAAAAAAAGTGCATTTTAGGAACAATGTGAGGCCATTTACATTTCTGGAAAGACCCTGGAGCAGAGGTGGACCCCCTGAAGGCCGCTGGGAGGAAGTGAGCCTGGAGGTTCACTCTGGTCCAAGCCGGCCCTGAGCAGTACAAAGACCCGGGAACCCCCTCTCCAACAGGAAGACTCTGCTATTGTCCAGGGAGAGCACCAGCTGGGGCAGGGGCCTCCCAGCTCCCCCGGGGCACCCAACCTGGCTCGGGCTCTGTACCTCCAGCCCCCAGAGCCTGGCCAGACCCTCCCAGGATGGAGGCCCGCTGCCCCCTTCCTAATGCAGCTCTAAGAATGAGCTCCCCTGTCCAACCTCACTGTGACATTCCCAGGGATTTTCTCTTACGCATTTTCTTATCTCCCTCCCCGGAACTATGCTTAGGCATCACTCTAACATAGTACTCAGGAAAACTATGCTTGGGTATTACACACTCCACGCACACGAGAGGAGGAAGGTCTGGGGAGGCCAAGTCTCTTGCTGGACACACAGAGCAAGAGGCAGAAGCAGAGCCTGAACCCGGAGCTCTAGGGTCCAGACCCCTACTCTTCCCAGGACAAGCCCGGCCTCAGACTCAGAACCTCCCCAGAGTGAGCCCCAGCCTCTGGCAACCCTGAGAAGGTAGACTGAGGCCTGTGACACATTTTAAAAGATGGGCAGCACCCCATCCAGCAGACAGAAGGGGGCCCTGCTGGGTTTCGCAGACGAACGGAGGGGAGCAGGAAGACACAGGAGGGGAAGGGTGCGCTTTCCTTCCTTTGGGGTCGGTCGGAGTCTGTCGGGCCCGTGACCTGACACTTGCCGACCAGACGAGTCCTGTGTGGTCTAAGCCTCCACTCCGGGAACCGGTCGGCTCGGCTTGGTGACGTGGGGCTCAGCCTAAGCGACCGCATCTGGGGGCGTCGTCTCGAGGCCGCTTTGGCGCCCTCGGCTTTAGGAACCGCCCCCACTCTTCCGCCTGACGGGGCTGAGCTGGGAGACACCGATCGCCACCGGACTCCTTCTCCCCGAGTTCGCTCTGCGCCGTGAGGTCTGACCCCCAGCAGGGCCGGGGGCACCGGGAGTGGCGGGAAACGCAGAGTGTCGGAACCAGTAAGAGACCCCGTGTCAGCCGGGTCCTCCGCCGTCCTGCGCCCCGGGGAGAGAAGGGCCCCCAGCAAGGCCGCACAGGGTGGCACTTGCCGCCCGCCAGCCGCGGAGTGTGGGGCACTCGGGAAAACTGGGAATTCAGAGGGGACCGCCAGAGTCAGCCGGTGCCACACTCTGCGGGTGGCAGCCCCCCATGGCGCCCAGAACCTGAAAGTGAGCCTCTGGCCAGATGGGCCCTGCACAGGCCTGGTTCTCCCTCAGGCCTCCCTGGCCCACAGGCCTAGCCAGGCTATTGACGGAGTCTGGGCTCGGGGCCAAATATCATTTCTGGCTTTGACACCACTTAATGGTCCTTCAACGTATTATTCATGCCTATGAATTGCAGAGAGAACTCTTCAGAGCTCTTACACACACACACACACACACACACACACACACACACTCTAACCTAGGAATCGGGATTTATCTCCAGCCCATCCGCACCCCTCCACGTCTGACCCCGAGGCCCAAATACTCTGCCCAGCTTCCAGGGAGAGCTGGGACTAGACATTCCAGTGTCTGGCTCTGGTTGTGACTCTGCAGGGGGACAAAGTGGGACTTGCTTTGCTTTGAGAATCTGAGAAGCTCACGTTGGAGGGAACCTCGGGACTGCCCTGGGCCACCAACCATAAAATGCATGAATGCCCTCAACGGCAGCTAGCTCAGAAGGAGAGCCCCGGAATGCTTGGTTATCTCTGGGGACGTGGAACCCACTACCTGGATAAAATCAGAGATTGCACAGATAACTGAGGCCCCCCGGCTGTGACATGTGTGACTCTTGATTCTCTCCCACCTTCTCTTTCTCTCTGCCCAGAGCGAGACTCTAGAATTGGTGGGTTGCCAAAATACCAAATAAAATCGGGATGGGTAAGTGATAAGGGAATTGTTGATTGGGTTTCTTATCCTTTTTTTCCCTTTCTGACACTTCAATTATTTCAGTTATGACTTTTTCATAAAACAGTTCATAGATTGCAGGGGAACAAGTAACCTTTAAATCTCCCATTTAGCACATTACAATAATTTCCTTGGAAATGCATTAGAATATCACAGGTGCTCACGTTCTATGACCTACCGCAGGCACTTGATCAGCAAATTAATGTTGAGGTTAATTCAAACTTTGGGGGAAAGTGCAAACTTGACAAAGATTAATCCAGCCATTCCCAGGAACAATGGGGCAGCACAGGCAGGCGGCTGGGGGTGGCTGCGCCAGGAAAGCAAGCCTGGTAGGCGAGCGAGTCTGCTGGGTTCCAGCAGAAGTTTTTGTTAAAAGCAGGCACTCCAAGGTCAGGGGAGCAGAGTTCAAGTTCTGCCTCCAACACTAATAGCCATGGGATCTTGACCAAGGGACTGTGCCTTGCCAGGCCTTAATCTCTTTATCTGAGATATGGGTAGGCAATAGCATGCATCTGGTTGTGGGAATTAGATGAGTTATTAATAGCAGTGTTTGAGCCGTCATTTATTTAAGGACAATAGCTGTCATCACTACAATCACCATCATCCGCACCATTGTCACCATCACCATCATCAGCACCATCATCATGTGACATCATCACCATCATCACCATCACCATTATCTCCGTCATCACCATCACCATCATCTCCATCATCTCCGTCATCACCGTCATCATCATCTCCATCATTACCATCATCACCATCACCGTCATCATCATCATCTCCATCACCGTCATCACCATCATCACCATCACCATCATCTCCGTCATCACCATCATCACCATCACCATCATCTCCGTCATCATCATCTCCATCATCACCATCATCATCATCTCCATCATTACCATCATCACCATCACCGTCATCATCATCATCTCCATCATCATCATCATCACCATCACCGTCATCATCATCATCTCCATCACCGTCATCACCATCATCACCATCACCATCATCTCCGTCATCACCATCATCACCATCACCATCATCTCCGTCATCATCATCTCCATCATCACCATCATCATCATCTCCATCATTACCATCATCACCATCACCGTCATCATCATCATCTCCATCATCATCATCATCACCATCACCGTCATCACCATCATCATCATCTCCATCATCATCATCTCCATCATCATCATCACCATCATCATCATCTCCATCATCATCATCTCCATCATCATCATCTCCATCATTACCATCATCACCATCACCGTCATCATCATCATCACCATCATCACCATCATCACCATCACCGTCATCACCATCATCATCATCTCCATCATCACCATCATCATCACCATCATCTCCATCATCATCATCATCTCCGTCATCACCATCATCTGTGTCATCACCATCATCACTGTCACCATCATCACCATCATCACCATCATCACCATCATCACCATCATCACCATCATCATCATCTCCATCATCACCATCACCATCATCATCATCATCATCATCTCCATCATCATCATCTCCATCATCACCATCATCACCATCACCATCATCACCATCATCATCATCACCATCATCTCCGTCATCATCATCTCCATCATTACCATCATCACCATCACCGTCATCATCATCATCACCATCATCACCATCATCACCATCACCGTCATCACCATCATCATCATCTCCATCATCACCATCATCATCACCATCACCGTCATCATCATCATCTCCATCATCATCATCATCTCCGTCATCACCATCATCTGTGTCATCACCATCATCACTGTCACCATCATCACCATCATCATCATTATCTCCATCATCACCATCACCATCATCTCTATCATCACTGTCACCATCATCTCCATCATCACCATCATCACCATCATCATCATCACCGTCATCACCATCACCATCATCACCATCATCACCACCATCATCATCATCTCCATCATCATCATCACCATCATCATCATCACCATCATCATCATCACCGTCATCACCATCACCATCATCACCATCATCACCATCATCATCATCTCCATCATCACCATCATCATCACCATCATCTCCGTCATCACCATCATCTGTGTCATCACCATCATCACTGTCACCATCATCTCCATCATCTCCATCATCACCATCATCACCATCACCATCATCAGCATCACCTCTAGCACCATCACCACCATCATCATCATAAGCCCAGTGGCTCCTGACAGAGTCCCCACCAGCCTGTTGCTGCCTGGCCCACCAGACCCCTACAGGTCTGGATTCAGGAATCAGCTCAGGCGTGCCCCAAGCAGACTGCGCATGGCATAATCACTCCCGCCAGCCGTCACCAGCCTGCGCTGGCGTACTCTCCGATGGCTTGTTTGTAGCCAGCTTCTTTCCTCTCCCAGTAGAGGGAGCATCCCCAGGACCAAGAACACAGCAGACAGAGGATGTTCGATGAAGATTTTGAATAAATTAATCAGTGAGTGAATAAATGATCACATGAGTGAACAAATGGGAAATGCCATTGCTACTCCAAGCAGAGGCTTACCTGCCTCCCCACCTGCTTCCCCCCGCCCCCCCAGAGGAAGGAGCGGGAGGCTATGTTCCCAGAGTCTACAGCTGTCCGCACACTCCCACATTTCCCTTTCCTAAGGCAAACAACAGGCCAAAGAGCCCACTTTACAGATCAGGAAAGGGGGCGCCTGGGAGCTGGGGGTCAGGAGACCAAGCTCAAGCTCTTTGCTAATAACTGGCAGAGCAAGGTTGTCCTGACCCAAAGCGTCTCTTCCTCTACCTTAGTGCCCTCCCCACCTCTCCCCAGACCCAAGAGCTAGGAGTCACGATCAGTCTAAAGGGCTTCTATCCCCTGCCCTCCTGCCCTCCCCATGTGCCCTAGACTCTCTAAAAGCTCCCTCAGTCCTTCTAACCCACCCCTTTCTCACCCTGTCAAGGGGCTGTTCTGTAACTTCCCCCTCCACAGGGCTGGCCTCAGGAGGCTGGTGGAAGTATGGGCCCACCCACCTAAGTAAGGTCATTGGTCTGTCTCTCCCCATCAAATTCCCCAGGTCCCTTCCTGAGCCCCCAGACTGTCCCCACCTGCTTCTGTGTATGGTCTCACCCGTGTGGGCTCGGCGAGGCAGGGTTGCTAAGTGGTGATGGTCTCCTACGCTCACCTGGGACGAGGTGCCTCCCAGCTATGCAGATAGGGAGGGTGCTGGTACCCAGGATCCTGGCAGGGGAAAGGAGCCCTAGGCATGGAGGAGTATTGAGAAGGCCTGGGACAGCCCAGGACCTCCCCTCAGCCCTGCCTGCAGAGCACAAAACCCTGCCTGGGCTCCCCAGTGCCTGGCCCACGTAAGGTTCAGGGCCCACCTTCCCTCGGGTGCAGGTAAGACCATCACCAGGACGTTCTCCACAGAGAGGAGTAGGACAGTTCTGCCTGGGGTTTGGGGTGAGGATCTTCTGGGGTTGCTTGTACCCCCAAATGTTGACTGTTGGTGAACAGTTGCCCTCAGCGCTGTAAGCCCCTGGAAGGTGAGGAGCTTCTCAAAAGCCAGGGGACCCTGGGACCACGTGGGTTCTGACTCTGTGGGTCCGTGGCAGCCAGGATCCTGGGTGATGGGACTCCTGCAGGGCCCAGAACCCCACAGACTAGCAAGGCCTGGTCCCCAGGAGAGCAGGGCCAGCCTGGGTCCACACACAGGACACTCAGGAGGAACAAGCTGGTAGGATTAAGGGTACCCACAGCCCTTCACAAGGGAGGGAGCTGGGCTCCCCTGCATCCCAGGAGCGTGGGGCACAGGCAGGGGTCCGCGGACCATCTGGCCCTTTACCTTCTAGGGACATAGGCCCCCCAGGGGACCGCTGGCAGGGGGAGGGGAGCCCCAGTGGTCCCTCTGTTCTAGGGAGTGCAGAGGCCCCACAGGATCAGCGAGGACGGGCTCCAGGGGCCCGGGGCTCCCCAACATCAGCAGAGTTGAACAGCTTGGCTGCATTCTTGGTCCTGACCCAGGAGAAGGCTTCAAACGCCTGATTGGGTTTGGGCTGAGGCTCTCAAACAGACTGCACTGGGGTCCGAGCCCACGGGGCCCCTGAGACCGGGTGGGACCCACCAAGGCCCATGTTGTGTTGGACCCAGGGAGGTCCTTCCCCCGCTCAGGCTCCCCCGCTCACAGCTGCCGCCCGGCGCGGCCTCCGTGGGCTCCTTTCCTTCCTGCCCTTCCCTCCTCGGGACTGGCTCGGGGTGAGGGGACTGGCTCGGGGTGCATCTCACCAGGGCAGTGGGGAGTCATCGTCTGTTGGCGATGGGAGCGGCTCAGTGACCAGCACCTCTGCATGCACACAGGGGAAGAAGAAATTTCCAGCTGGCGCGTAGTATCAGTCATGGAGACATTCCTACCAGGTTGGGGCGGAGGTCCAAAAACCAGAGACAGCCAGGGGTGCCTCCCGCTCCTCCAAGGGGCTTCTCCAGAAAGACAAGAGGCCTGGACCAGGGCCAGCTGAGCGGAAGCAAGGTTGGGACCAAACCCTGCCTTCCCCACCCCTTCCTTCCCAGCACCGCTAACGGCACAACACTCGGCCCCTCATCCAACAACAGCTCCAGGCCGGTTCTCCATGAGAAGAGACAGCTGGGTGGCGTGCCGGCCAGTGTTTGGGCAAAGGACCCAGGGACGCCCAGCTGTGCCCCAGCCTGAGCCGCCTTGCGGGGCTCACGGAGGGGAGGGGCCCCCAGAAAGACAAGAACGGTAAAGGGCTGATTGTGCCTGACCAGGTTTGTGCTTGGACCTCCTGCTCGGGGCGTGTGGCTGGCCTCTCTCATGCCCCAGCCCAGCGTGCGGAGTCTGGACAAACCACAGACCTCATCACCCGATGAGAGGTCAGGCATCCAGGAGGACAAGGGCGGGGACAGGGAGGAGCACCCACGGCCACACGCCCCGGCGTCCTCGTGCAAACCGGCCTGCAGGTCGACGAGGCTTCTCCCATCCCACACGGAGCGAGTCCGGGGGATTCCTCTCCCAGTGGGAGGCTGGGCGGGGGCAGAGCGGACTCAGGGCCTGCAGCGTCTATGTTCCAAGCCCCTGGTGACCGTGAGGTCACCATGGGCTCGGATCATGAGGCAAGGCAGCTTGAGGACACCCAGCCCACCGCTGGAATCAGCCGCTTCCCAGCCGGAGGAGCTGCGGGGCTTCGGGAGAGAGAAGAGCAAGGCAGAGGGCGGGCCTGGCCGGGACAAGGCGTCACCGTCTGGGGACATGTGCCCTGGAAGGCAGCACCCCAGCCAGACCAGGAAGGATGGCCACGATGTGTGTAGGCCCACGTTAGGTGAAACGGCTTCTTCCAGGAGGGAGCCCGGGGCTGACAGCAGGGAGTGTGGCAACGGGCTGAGTGTCCAGGTCCTGCTGAGGGGCCCTCCCGTGAGCCTGAGGACACCAGAGCTGGGTGAGCAGGAGGGAGGCCCGGACCGGTTCCTCAGCCCCACTGAGTGAGGCCCAGAGGGGTTTAATGGCTTGCAAGGCACACAGCACAGGGCCGGGTGGCGCGGCCCTGATGGCTCTCCCCACCCCGCACCCCATACTCGGACAGCCTCTCCCCGGATGAGGCCCCCCAGGAGGCAGGAGTTGGAGCCCCATGGCAGCCACCACCTTGCCCCAGGAAAGGCTGATCTGTGGGGTCAAGTGCAGACCACCCCACCTCCCCGGGTGACCACCGTGGCCCGAGGAGACCACAGAGGAAGTTGGGTGCTCTCCTGTGGGTCCTGGGAGGGTGGCCAGGGCTGGAGGCGGGTGCTGGCCCAGACGGGAGAGTTGTGGGGACAGAGAACCCCACGCTCACGCTGCGTTCACAAATATGTACCCCCACGCCCCTGCTCACGCATGCACGTGTATGTGCTCAGCCACACAGCCTCACCCGCGTGTGCAAACACGTGCACACGCACACACCCAAACAGGCCCCAGGGCGCCATGCTAAGGGACGTGGTCTGAGTGGAGAGCCGGACCCCCCTCCCTCCTGCCCGCACGCCTGCACCTGACCTCGAGCGGATCGGGCACCAGGGGCCTCCGGACACACGGCTCACCCCGCAGGCCTGGATCCACCTGGCCTCCTGTGTGGACGCCGCCTGCTGTCAAAATGCCCCCGGTTCACCAGCGTGCTTCCCCACCTGGAGGTCAAAGGCACCAACTGTGCCCCAGACTCTCGGCCAGGGATGGCGGACCCTCGGGATCCCACCTGCTCACGTCTTCACTTCACGCGCAGGAAACACAGGCTCGAGTGAGCGGCGGGAACCCCTGGGTTGGGGCCTGGGCACACAGCGTGAGCCCCACCGCCGCTCCGCAGCCTCAGCTCCTGTGCACCCTCGGAGGCCAGTCTCCTGCCCAAGGCCACGCACTCAACAGGCGGCAGCTGGCCTTAGCCCCCCCACCCCCCAGCGCCACCAGCCAGGGCAGCCCTGAGAACGGGGAGGACCGCAGGACAGGGCTGCAGGTCAGCGTCAGGGGCGCCTTGGAAGCCAAGGCCATGACCTGCACCTGGGGCAGAATGCCCTCAGCGGGCCGCTGGGGCCTCAGCGGGCTCCCCTTTGCTGACGGAGCCAGGATCCCAGTCACCATGGGCAGGTGAACCACCCTGGACCAGGGCAGCCCCTCAAGGCCCCGTGTCTCCCTCCATGTTTGCTCGTGCTGACCCTGCACGCCTCCTCTCCCCAACCCTCTGCACCTCTTCCCAGAGTGTCTGCTGGTCTGGCAATCCAGCTGGCCTTTTGACTTTGAGAAGGGACAAAGAGGAGGTGTGGCTAGTGCCAGGCGCTAGTCAGTACATTGACAGCAGAGCTCATGGTGGACTGGCATTCGAGCTGGGGTTTTGATGGATGTGTAGGAGTTCACCAGCGGGTCAGGGAGCGGGGAAGGAGCACTTGGAGCCGAGACACAGAGGTGTGGAACGTGGGGGGAGGGGAGAGGGAGGGGCGAGAGTCCCGTGGAGAGTCAGGGAGGGGGAGGCTGGAAGGCGGCTGGGTCTCCGAGGGCCTTGGGGACGAGGCTGCGGACTCTCCCCAGCAGGACTGCCAGAGGGGGCCTCAGAGGCCGCGGAGGGCTGGGAGGAGCAGGATCACCTGGCCGCTGCTGCGAGATCAGGCTGGCCCCTAGTCCCGTCCGGCGAGGGCAGGTCTGGGCCCACCAGAGCTGTGAGGGGGAGGGCGAAGCATGAGGCCATTCAGGAGGCAAAAATAAATGAATACTTATTTTTGGTGCTTTTTATAGATTCAAAGTCACTTTGTTAGCTTAAGAACATAAAAATGTATAATGCATGGCTTGATTTGTTCATAAAATTACCATGTTTTGGTCTATTTAGAGAAGGCCAGAGGGAGGGAGCAGCGTGGGAGGCGGCTGCTTTCTGCAAGCGTTTGTTTAACTGCCTCCCCGGGGACTGGCTGCACGGCCACCCTGTCCATTTGGGGGATGCTCCCCGCGTCCGGGTCAGAGGTGGGAGGTCAGCCCAGCGGCAAAGCCAGAGCCCCGGGCCCCGGCTGGCGTGGGGACAGCGGAAGAAGGACTCCTCTCAGAAACAAGCGTGGGGTGGACAGACGGCTGGAGAGGGCCCCCCCTTCTGCAGGTGCCGACGGGGCCAGGGGGGGAAGACCACACCCCCCACGCGCCCCAGTCTCGCTGGCCTCGCTGCCGGATCCCAGGCTCAGGACAGCTGGGTTCTGGAGGAGCCATGGGGGCACTCTGGGCCTCTGCTCAGTTTCTCTGCCTGGAAACCCCTCCCCTTGGGGAGGTCCTTGTCCCACACCCTCCCTAATCCTGCCCTGAAGGCCATCCCTGCACCCCAGCCCCTTGGATCCTGCCTGGGGGTTGTGTCTGATTCCTGTGGAGATCCCTGTCCCCCCATGGGGCCTGCCTCAGAGGGGGCGGCATGCCGTGATTGTTGAGTGACTTCGTGATGGACCCACGACTCAGGGTCAGTCTCCTGAGCTCCAGCCAGGAGTCTGAAGGAGGATCGGGAATGAGAGCTAATGGCCATCCCCACGGCATCTGAGTGTAAACGGTGACAGCGACCTGTGCTAGCCAGGCCTGTGTGCGGGGTCAGGGCCTGGTAAGGACTCTCTGCAGAGCCTGTGCAGTCAATGGGGAGACCCGGGAGCTTGGGGGGGCATGACGAGCCGGGCCCAGGGTCCCCACCAGGGTTTAAACCCAGGCCCTGCTCCCCACCCCCAGCACAGACCCTCCACTGCTCCCAGCGAGGGTGCCCCGTGGTGAGCAGCCTGTCCTGGGGGGCGCCCCGGGGAACTGGGTCAGAGGCTGCGGGCAGATCAGGGCCTCGGGCGGGCGGACGCAGTGCATTCTAAGTGCAGAGCAGCCCTCTGTGCGCCGAATTGTGTCCCCCAGAATGCAGATGCTGCCGTCCTTGTCCCCAAGAGCTCGGGACGCGGCAGCATCGGGAGATGCGGTCTCACCAAGGTGCGATGCTGCGGTGAGGCCCTGCGGACCTGATCCCACCCGCCTGGCGTCCTCATCAGAAGAGTTGAGGACACAGACACACAGAGGGACGCCTGACCTTGAGGCCAGGTGGGCAGGCTCCAGAGTGCCTGGGTTTGGTGTCTGTGCCGAAGCCACCAGCCCGCGGTGCTCTGGGTCTGCTGGGTGACGGCGGCCCCAGGTGATCAATCCCAGCCCCTCGTGGGCACGGGGTGGACACGGCTAGAGGCTCCTCTGGGTGCAGGGCCCAGCGTGGATGGCAGAGGCCACGGCGGAAGCAGGGAGCCGTCAGGGACTTCCCGGGAAGCCAGACCAGGAGCAGCCAGCAGGGGGATGGGGGATGGGCCAGCAGCAGACAGGGCAGGGTGTGACAGCTCGGGGACCAGGACAGAGGGTGGGATGGCGGGCTGGAGGCAGGGGTAGGCGGCGCGGGACATGGGTGCGGAGGTCACACCCTGCCGCCTACAAGAAACCGCAGGTCATCTGGGCACCAAACTGGCCATTCTGTGTCCGGCACCGTCCCCCTGGCCTGCACCAGGCCCCCCATCCAGGGCCCCCACACCAGCCGTAGAACCGTCCTGACCGCGCTGCCCACTGCGGGGGTGGCCCAGGAAGCTGGCGGGGGTTGGGCATGTGGTGGGCGCGCGCTCGTGTGCTCGGCAGGGGGGCCGGTAAGGCAGTAAGGGCAGCCGTCGTGGGGAAACCCTGGTCCCAAGTGCCATCCAGGGAGATCTCACAAAGCCGTCAGGAGCCCCCTTTGCAAACTGGGGAGGGGGCTTCCGTGTCGGGGTGCACGGACAGACGGACGCCCCAGCAAATGCAAGGGCAGAGGCTCCAAGAATGGGGGCAGGTGCACAGGGCAGCCCTGCCATGGGGGCGCCTCCGGGAGGGGCCGGCTCGCCATCTGGACACCCCGAAGATGCCCTTGTTGGTCTCCACAAAACCACAGCCCGAGTCCGCTCACGGGCAGGACCTGCCCTTGTGTCAGGGAAATGAGAGAATCGCTTCTTGTCAGCCAGGACTTTGTTCTGATTTTTGTGGGCAGCTGCGGCTCGGTGGGATCTGGCCCGGACTACCCGTTGACAGGGCAAGCCCCACACCCCCACAGACGCCAGCGAGGAATTGCCGGTCCTCCTGGGGACTCAGGGCTCTCCAAGGAAGGGGTGACCTCCCTATCCCGGTCCCTGGGACTCTGCTGGTCTGGAAAAGCAAGCCAGCGCCCAGGGCCCATCGGCTCCCCCGACGAGGGAAGGGTTATTAGGCAGAAAAGCCATAAATGTCATTGTATTCTGCTGGGTGTCTTGCCAGCCTGTGGAAGATCAATTATTTCTGGTTTATGGACAACTTAGCCAGGAATGTTGCTGCAGCCCGTGACGCCCCATTGGTCTGTCTCTGCCTCTCCTGCCCCGGGACCCGCGGCGGAAGCCGAGACGGATGGTGCGGGCTGAACAGAGAGCGAGGGATGCTTCCCGGGAGACAGGAGCGCGTGCCGCAGTCTGCAGGACGCCGAGGGGCCCGGGCCAGGGAGGTGCAGGCTGCCGTGGGGGCCACTGCCGGGGAGGGGGACTGGGGCCCAGGCTCTGCCTCTCGGGAGCCGTGTGGCCCCAGACACGCGCGTGACCTCTCTGGGCCACTCTCGGTGACGAGCCCTCCACCTCACCGGTTGGGCTGAGGGTCAGTACAGAACCAGGCCCCACGTGCCAACCTTGCCATCGAGGCAAGCCGCCCACAGGCCGGACTCTTTGATCCAGAACTTTCCCTGCTTCTGCTCGTTTCGCCCTCGGGCAGCTGCGCGAGGTGAGGGCGACCCCCCATGCTGCCCAGGTGCCCAGCACAAGCAGGCCGCGCGGCGGACTCAGGCCCGGATGCCATGCGTCTCGGAGACTCCCGTTCCGCAGGGGGCAGGCGGGATGGAGGGCGGGAGGGGCCTCGCCCGGCTCATGACCCCGAGGACCACCGTCACTGTTGTCACCCCCCCGCGCAGGGCCACGGGAAGGGGGCAGAGAAGGGCCACGTGGCCAGCTCCACCCCAGCGGGGTCACCCCGCCTGGATTCTGGGGTGCGGCCTCTGCCTCCAAGGCTCCCGGCCACAAGCACTGGCGGCCTTCCAGCGCGGTGTGAACCCCCCCCCACCCCGTGCTGGCCCCTCCCAGGCCGACGGCCCCCTCAGCCTCAGCCCTGCTCTCCCTCTCCCCGCGGGCTTCTGCCCCATTCACGCGGCTCCCTGGTGCCCTCAGCGGCTCTGGGCAGTGGAGCCAGTTCTCAGGAAGGGCGGGAGGAGGGCGCCGGGCCTTTGGGGCCTGAGCCATTTGCCCACGGGCAGCTGCTAAGCGGGAGGCCTAGATGGGAACCCGCAGTTTCCACAGCAGGAGGAGCCCCGGAGCGATTCTGGATGAGGCCAGCCTCCTCCTTCTGCGGTTCCGGCCCGTCCCTGCTCCCCTGGGGCCTTGCTTTGCAGCAGGACGGAGCTTCCCTGTTATTTAATAAAGTTGTCAGAACAACCGATCTGTGCCGTGTACACAGCTCCTTCCCCGTCTCTTACCAGATTCAATAACCCCTGGGAGTGTTCCACAAAGACAGGAGAGTGAGAGGAAGCCGCAGTCTCGTGGGAGCCGCGACGCCCTGCGTGGGCAGCACCTCAGGCCAGCAGGGAAGAGCTCCCCTGGGGAAGCTGGGACAGCTGCTCTGGGGCCGGGGGAACTGGCCAGGGGCAAGGGCAGGAGCTCACAGGGAGCCCGTGCAGGTGGGATGGATGCAATCAGGAGAGACTTCCTGGAGGAAGCAACACCACAACTGGGTCTCGAAGCATGAACAGGAGCTTGCCTGTAGAAAGTGGGTGTGAGGGCCTTGCACACCAAAGAACACTGCGTGTGCGTGGCCACAGGCCAGACAGCAGGGGCTGTGGGAGAACCCTCGGTGACTGAGTGAGGTACGGGGGAACAGTCAAGGTCACAGGCCAGATGCCCGGGTGAGGTCCTCGATGTCACTCTGAGGTCACTCAAGAGCCACAGGATTTCACGAGGGGGGTTGCTTTCCACGACAGGCTCTGGGCCCCGTACCCCGCAAGGCGGGAGGCAAGTCTAGAAGCCCTGGGGCCTCCCGCTCACTGAAGAAGGCAGTGGGGGTGTGCATGCCCTGAGGGGGTCCCTCCGCACCCACAGGGCTGCCGGGTGTCAGCCTGATGGGAGGCCACATGCCAAGGCATGCAGGTGCTCCAGAAGCCAGGAGGGGTGGGTGCAGCTTCTGCCAGAGCCTCTTGGAGGTGCCGACCAGGATGCTGGCCGCTGACCCTCACCTCGTGCTTCTGAGCCTGGGAACTGGGGCGGCGAGCACGAGCTGCCCCAGGCCTGCGCCGGAGCGGGGCGGACACAGGGACCTGAGAACACGAATCAGCAGAGGCTCGCTCCCAACACGCCCTCCACCCCACTTCTTCCCATTGGACTTCTCATGATCAGACTCTGCTGCCCCAGGACTGCGGGGCGGGGGGGGGGGGGGGGTGGGTTCCCACCCCGGTGGACACGGGCCCAGGGGCCAGGATGCCTTCCTGCCACGCTGAATAGGGCCTGGGGCTCCTGTCAAAGCCTCAGGGGCCATATCAGCAGCCATGGCCGGGTGTTTTATGCTGAACATTAAAGATATTTTACACGGGAGATTTAATACGGAACATTAAGAACCATTGAGATCACTCATATCAATTGAAGATACAGTAATTGAACCCCATAAAGATTACTGAGAAGCTGGGGGAGCGCTGAGGAGAGGCAAATGGCGATAAACGGGCCCTCCCCCGCTCCCACCCCCAGATCGGTCGCTGCACACACGCACCGGTCTCTCTCGGAGACAGAGAGGGAGACGGGGACCCACAGCACGGCAGGTGGGCTGCAGGGTGCCCCTCTCAGAGGGCCTGGATAGGTCCAGGAGCTTTTGTGCTTTTCTTGGGTTTCTTGATCAAATATTTGACAAACACAGCAAAGGCCCAAAGATGCTAGCAATTTCATCTCAAGAGCCTGGATATCTCACTCTGTCTCAGTGCTGTACTCTGAACCCTGGTCTCACGCTGGCCGTCTGAGCCCGGACCCCGGTCCCACATGGAGCCCTGACTCCAGTCCCATGCTGAGCCCCGACCTCCGTCACACTCTGAGGCCTGACCCTGCTCACACACTGAGCCCTGATCCTGGTCACACTCTGAGCCCTGTGTGTCCTCATCCCAGGGATGGAGAATCTTCCTAAGGTCACCCACCAGTTCTCTCGGCCCCTCCCTGAAAACCGTTTGTGCCGGGCCCTGGCTGGCTGCATACGCCCCAAGTAGGCTCCCTGACCTCAGAGAGTCTGACTGGCGGGGGGAGGACCAGGAGCCATGGAGGGGCGGGGAGCAGGAGAGGCAGGGGCGGGGAGCAGGAGAGACAGCTCTCAAACAGCTGCCACGCGTGGAGCGCTGCACCCCCCTCACCTCCCAAGCCCAGGGCCACCAGCTCTGACCCTGGGTTTCATCACTACCCGTCTGAGGCCCTTGAGCACAGCCGAGTTCTGTTCCCAGATGTCTCTCCAGGGATCCTCGGTGCGGGAATCTCTGCCCTAATCGGAGTGTGTACAAGCCAAGGCCATTGAGACCAAGCCCTGCGACTGGGTCCAGTCCCTCCAAGGACCCTCGCTCGGCTGCCCCTGACTCTAGTTCAAAAAAGCTAAGAGGAAGGAAAGTGCATGGCCTGTCTGGTTTTGAAACCCTCGTCTGTCCCCGCTCTGCGAGACACGGGGCATGTCACTTACCCTCCCCGGGCCTGCTTCCCCCCAAACATGGGATGATGATGCCCTCAGGTTCCTGGGGGTGAGGGTCATCACAGGGGACCCCGGTCAGCTCTGGACAAGTCCCCGGAGCAGGCAGCTCTCACAGGTGGGTTTTCCCAGCTCTCCAGGCCTGCGTGCCACCCAGCGGCAGGGACCACGTCAGGCGAACGGCCCGAGCCCCGGCCACCCTGCCTGAAAGACGTCCTCCCGGGCTCGCAGCTCTGCCCCATTCCCCTCGGGCCCACCCCCAGCCTGGCTGCCTGCACAATCTCATCTATTTCATTTACAAGCTGGTCTATTGCCTGATTCATCACTGATCCGTCACCCTCAGGGATCGATGCGTCGTGGGGCACCACATACATAACACCTGGTGTGTAATTGAATTCGGGCTCCCTGGCATCTCCCCGCTCGCCAGCCGGCTCGGGAGCCACTGCACCCCTCCCCGCATAGGGGACAGGAACGCAGGGATGGTTCCTCCTGGCTGCAGCCTCCGGGAATGAGGTTCGATCCCAAGGAGGACCTACAGGGTCAGGGTGGGTCAAGGGGCAGGTGACTCGGGTCCCCGGGTGTCCCTGCCGTTCTGCTCTGACCCTCGCTTGGAAGAGCTCCAGAGGCCAGGTCCCCAGGCCCACAGCCTGGCGAGTAAGGGCAGAGGGCGTTGTGCTCATCGAGTGTGAACCTAATCATCTCATGCCATCAGCTCAGAACGCCGAGGGAAAGCCATTACTGCCCCATTTTATGGATAAGGAACCCGGAGTTGGAGCACGAACTTCCCCAAGGTTGCCGTGCTAAGGAAACGGCAGAGCCTGCTGTGAGCCGGGGTTCAGGGTCCCAGGACCAGGCTCTCGCCCCCATGGAAATGAACCTGACCCCTGCCCACACCCGCAGCAGGGCATCTGGGCAAGGGCCAAGGGCAGGAGCCCGGCAAAGCAAGGCCGTTAGGTCTCCATCGGGGTGCAAGTGCGATGGGGCACTGTGTCCTCTGGCGGGCATCTCTGTGACTGGCCCGGGGCCTGCCCCTTGCTCGGCCGCAGCCCCACACCTCCCAGCCCAGGGTCCCCAGCATCCCCGCCGGCCTCGCTTGCCGCAGCTTGGTGAGGCCAGAGCAGGCCGGAGGATGCCCTCCCCTCCCCCAGGTCTTTCTGGAAGCACACGGGGCTGACCTCCCAGTGCCAGGCTCAGCACGGGGCTCCCTCTCAGGCCCCCTCCTTCCTCACATCCCGTTATTGATTCTCTTCCGCACAGACCTGGCACACGCGATGATAATGGCATCTTGGCTGCTATGGAGATCTGTACCCCAAAATAGCAAAACAATCCCCATCACGCAAGAATTTTTCAGGCAGAGGCAACGCAGGACGGTGTTCTCGGCTGCTCCTCCACAGGAACCTCATTTACGGACCCGGCTATTCCTGGGGCCGCCCAGCAAATCTGCTCGGGGCCCTGGGAAGCTGTTCCACCCCCAGGACAGGCCCGGGCCGGGGTCGGGGGCGGGCGGAGCACGGCGACCAGAGAGACCAGACTCTGCGCCGGCTCGGCCGCTGCCCCCGGCTCTGGATCTTCATCTGCCAGGTGAAGGGGACCGACCCCTCGCCCCACACATGTGTATGGGTCAGACCACACCCCACATCACAAGAGAGGCAGGGACACAAGCTGCCCAGGTCTCCCAGGGTGGGCCAGATGGAGCCAGGAGGCCTTTCCCGCAGGCTTTGAGAACGGTTTTCGTCACACATGTGCACGCACCCAGAAAACAGTTTTGTGTCACATTTAGGTGAGTGGCCGAGGAGTCATGGCCTCTTGTCACCTGGTGGCCCGCCTGCAGGGTCGCCGCTGGCTGTCTGGGGGCCTGGCTCCCCATCCCTCCCACCAGACGTGCTGGGACAGAGCACAGGGCTCGGCTGGAGAGCGATCTGCACAGCCACCCCAGTCTGGGCCCCAACCTCCGCTCCAGGGCCTCCCAGCTGTCGGCACTGGGCAAGTTCCCATGCCGTCCGGTCCCTCTGCCCCTCTGTCCCTCCGTGTCCTGTCTGGAAAGGAGGGCTGGAGATAACGCCTGCCTCCAACCCAGGTGGCCTGTGCCTGGCACAGAGTCCGCCCCCAGGCCCGGACCCCAGAGCAGACAGTCCGCAGGAGGGGACAGCGGGAGGGGAGGAGCAGAGGGAGCTTTTCTCAGGCGGATGCATGGGAGCAGGAAGGGCTCTCCGGACACGAACCCATGGACGGGGGAACCCAGAAGGCCGAACCAGCACCACGCGTGGCCCACTCACAGATTATCCCAGCTGCGAGCCCCCGAGACCTCGGGCCCACCTTGCAGATGCAGAAACTGAGGCCCAGAGAGAAGAGCTCCGTGCAGGCGTACGGCCTCCCGCCCGCCTCCCTCCCAGGTGGGGACCCCCGAGCGGCACCCGCAGGGCAGGGTTCCCGCCTCTCCTGGCGCCCTGGCCGCCCCCCACCAACCCTGCAGGCAGGGTCGGAGGGCGATGGTGGCGCCTGCTGGAGGAGACGGGGGACTGGATCCTGGGGCGGAGGGACCTGGAAGGGAGGACAGAGGGAAGGGGAGCCCGAGGCCCGCAGCTCCTGGCACAGCCTCTGCGAACGGCGGCAGCTCATTACCCTCCTCCCCTTGATGCGATGACCTCGAGGACAATTAGTCTCAGAATTACTGACGGAGGAGAACGTTGGGAGAAAAATAAATTAAAAAGAAATGCAATCGAGCTGTAATTGTAATACAGTGTATCATAGTCAATGGAATCACAGATACAAGCTGGTCCCTTGTCAATGGATTTCAGCAAGTAAACAATTTGGGTATTTAAATTGGAAAGTCACAGGGGAAGGGAGCAGGGGTTTGGCTAAAGGGAGAGCGGACAACTCCAGGCCCAAAGTTGGCTCTGGGCCTCCGAGGCTGCCCGGCCGAGTCAAGCACTCGGCCGGAACGAGGTCCCCTGCTGCTGCCCTGCCTGCAGCTCGCGGGTCGCCTCCCCCGGGTGCCCTTGGAGACCCCAGCCGCCTGCTCCGTGACACCCCGGCCCCCCGCGTTTCCCCTGCGCCTCCCACAAGTTCTGGCTTGTCCGTTTACAAGGACGGATCTGCCACCGCCCAGGAGAAGGCAGGGGTCCCGGTTTACTGCTGGAGACAAGCCCAGGTGGGAAGACATACGGCTGTCCCGGGGACAAACGGATGGATGAGTGGGTGGCGGGGACGCAGGGGCAGATGGGGGTGGGCTGGATGGCTGGGCGGGCGGCTGGGCGGGCGGGCGGGGAGACAGGCAGATGGATGGACAGATGGGTGCGCGGACAGACACCCCCACAGGTGAGAGGGTGGTGAGTGTTTTCTGAGCAATCGATACCGTGGCCCCTTCTCGTCTGTAAGATTCTGCGCAGACTCTGGAGCCTTCCTTAGCTTCCGACCAAGAAACCCTTTCCAAAGCCGAGAGGGGCAAAGCCACGCCTGATGCTCACGGGGCCCACGGGTCTCCACGTCACCTGCAGCAGCGGGGCCTGAGCGCGGCGGAGGCCCGACGGGACCCCCAGCGTGCCCGGGACCCGAACCGCCTGCAGCAGGGGTGTGTGCTGGAGCGTCTGCTCCCGCCCTCAGAGCCCAGGGACGCTGTCCCCCAACCGTACGCCCTCCAGCCCAGGGACCCGCCGCGTCCGTGCCTGAGGGAAGACTGTTCCCGCTCGCAGTGGCAGCACGGGCTCTGGGCCGAGAGAGCCGAGACGGCCACCTGCCCGGTGCCATCCAGGGATGTGATCATGCCCAGGTGACCGGCCCTGACCATCAAGGGCATGGCAAGGATGGAGGGAACCCAGAGCCGGTCCCGGAGCAGCGGGGGTTCGGGCGGTCGCACCGAGGCCCTCAGAATGAGAGCCGGAGTCCCACCACGGAGGAAAAACCTCCAGCTGGCTGAGGCTGAATAAAGGGGTGTTGAGGCAGATTGTATGTTCCCAAAGCAGTGCCCTTGCCCCTCCAAGCCATGGACCGGGTCTCCTTGCCCTCCCCGGGACCGGACAGCCCCAGGAGCACTGCGGGGCAGGGCGACAGAGACGGTTGTGTTTTCTGCCCTCACTCCCTCCGGGTTCTCCCTGGACGCTTGCCCAGCCAGGGTGCCAGGCTGAGAGGAAGCCCTGACCGCGCGAGGAGCCCTGGGAGGGTGTCCCGCGGCCACAGCACCAACCACCCGCATGCGACCCGGCCTGGCTTCGGGGGACCCAGTGCGGCCCCACAGGGCGTGTCCCCCTGCAGATTCGGTCCCTGCCTGACTCAGGCAGGAGGGGAATGCCTGGCACCCAGCCGTGAGTGCCGGGATGGGAGCTGGCTGTTTCCCTTCCTTCCTGGGCCCCTCCCCACCCCACCCCAGCACCCAGGGCCCAGCTGGGGGCTAGTGTGCTCTCAGCCCTGAACCACAGGGTGTTGTGAACACAGGGCCGGGGAGTTCGCTGATGGCTGGCAAAGAGCACATCCCGGGGGAGAGGCAGGTGCGCTTGGTCTCCTGGGTCAGATTCCTCAGCATGTTGGCCTGAGCTGTAGAGGAAAGGTCGATGGGGTGTATGTCTCTCACTGTGTGCAGCCTGAGCTGAAGGGACCCCTTCCTGCGGCCCCCAGGAGTCTGGCTCAGCTGGGGGCTCTTCCAGACCCGTGGCCCCTAGCCAGAGGGGCTGGATGCACCCGGAGCCAGGCCCTGGGCAGAGGGTCCCCACGGCATGGTCCTTGTGGGCTCCCGGATCAAAGACAGTGCCAGGCCCAGCCAGGCTGGGAAGAGTCTGAGCTGGACCCTCCACACTCAGCAGACCTGCCCTGCACCCCCACAACCCCTATCCTCTCGCCCCCCCCCACCCCACAGAGGTGCTAATAGCCCTGCTTTGCAGAAGAAGAGCCAGAGGCCCTGGGGGGGGCGCGCAGGATGGGGACCCAAGGGGCGGCCAGGTATGGGCTGATGAGAAATGGGAGAGGGGCTGCCAGGGGTTCCTTGAGATGTGACCCCAGCACCTCATGTCCTCCCGCTCTGGGCTGAAGCCCCTCCCCCAGCCCCACGCTCCCCCAGAGGCAAGTGTGACAATTCCACCCACCATGGGGCTCCCATAAATCCTGTCTGGCCGGGGAAGGGGAGTGAGACAGACCCCAGTCCTGGCTCTGCCGGTGTTCCCTCTGTGGGCCTTGGGCTGGGTTCTGGGAGGTGCGTCTGCAGGCGGCCTCCCTCGGGCTGGGGCTCCTCTGTCGGCCAGTTCTGCTCCTGGCCTGCCTGCCGCGCCAGACCCAGATGCTGGGGGCTGAAGGGCACGCTGACACCTCGCCCTTGAGTGGGGAGGCCCCGAGTCCCGCCCGCTGGTGGCAGCGGCCCCCTCCATCAGCACCGCCCTGGGTGCCCTCTCCCTGGCCCCTTGCTGCCCTGGCCCGCCCACCTGAAGTCCTCACCCCAGAACACTTGCTCCCATCAGGGGTGCCCCAGGAGAGCGGACCGAGCTGCGGGGGCTGCCTGGGACCCTGTGTACCCCACGGGGACGCTGGCCGGCCCCCCACGCCCATTCCCGGAGGCGGGCATCCAGGAGCGAGGCCCAGCCTGTCTCCTCCCCAGCAGCCAGGTTCACTCCCCACCTCCCCGCAAGCAGCTCATGGGGAGGGGGCGCCAGGGTGGAACCTCAGCCCAGGGCCTCACCTTGCAGCACCTGAGGGGGGCCGCCCACCAGGATCTCCTGGTCCCTCTAGCCCCAAACCCAGGCTTCCCCTGCCCCCAAGGCCCAGCCAGCAGCTGCCAGCCCTGGGCTGAGCTGCTGGCCGGTGTCTGGCAGCTGCCCTGAGACCAGCTCCCCACGCCTGGAGCTGGAGGTGCAAATTCAATTTGCTCCTGACACCCCCGCAGAACTCCCCTGGGGCCGGGCAGCCGGCCAGGCCGCTGCTGCAGGGCGGAGGAGGAGTCCATGGTACTGGCTGGGGTGGGGGGGTCTGTCCACTCCCGCCTGTCCCCACCGCTGCCACTGCTGCCCACACCTCTGTGGTACTGCGTTCCTCAGCCCCTGGAGGAGGAAGAGCTGAGAAATGCAGAGCTTCACAGAACGGTTAAAATCCCTGAAGCCGTCTTTGGAACAAAGCACCCTGGATCCCAGAGGCTTTGGACCCTCTTCTGTGGAGGATGGGGGGCTGGGGGGGGCAAGTGGGGAGGGGCGGGGCCCTCTGCCCCTGGCTCCCTGCTCCCCGCAGGCCTTTCCAGAATGCCCCTCCCAGGCGAGGGGCATCTGGGGGGCAGCCACACCCCTAGGAGTCCTACTGGGGCCTGGGAAGGGTGCTGCTGACCCAGTGCTGTGCCCTGGGGGCCTCGGCCTGCTCCCCCCACCCCCACCCCACGCCTGCCTGGCACCCACTCCCCGTACCATGAGAGCAGCTGCCTCTTGCCTTCTCCCGCCCACAGGGGCCAGGCCATGGGCCAGGCCTAAAGGCCTCTTTGACTCTGGTCCCTCCCATCTGGGGGTGCCTCCCCCGCTCACTGGCCCCTGGTCCATGCCCCCTCAGCTGGGCATCAGGAGCCCAGGAAGCACCTCTCTCCCAGAGCTGCGTCCAGCCACACCCCCACCCAGCCACTGTTTCCAGAGTGGGGACACCGAGGTCCTGGGAGGGCTCGTGCTGGGTCCTCAGGGAGAGAGGCCCAGGGCCCTGCTGTGGTGAGAGGTCAAGGCTCCGACTGGGAGAGCCCCAAGGGAGGGGCAGCACTGGAAGGAGAGGCAGCCCTGGACCACCCCATCTGTGTTTCACTCCTGCGTCACCACACCGCCTGGCACACACACTCATTGTGCGTGCACACTCACTCACACATTTTGTACGCGCACACTCACACGCTTGTGCATGCATGCACACTCACATTTGTGATACAATCGTGCGTGCACACACACACATTTGTGCCATGCACATGCACTCACTCTCACACTCACACCGCTGCTGCGGCCTCTGGCCCCCCCTACAGATCAGGCTCCTGCTCCAGGGATCCCAGAGCCGGAAAGTTGCCCCCCACTTGATGGACAGAGGCCAGAGAAGCAGGGAGTTTATTAGGGATGGGGGGGCAGCCAGAGGCCAATGTCACGGTGGCGGGGTCAGCGTGCTGGTGGGAGACAGACCAGTGGGAGACTCTCCTGGGTCGGTGTGGGCCAGGTAAGGGCATTAACCTGCAAAACAACAGGTTCCATCAGCTCCCACCTGGGCGCATCCCTGTAGGGGGGAGGCGTGGCTGCCGTAAGGTGGGAGGGGGCCGGCTCTGACTCCCACCTGGCTCTCTCCACCATGCCCTGCTTTTTTGGGGGAGCTGACAGCTGTCCCGCAAGGCAGAGTGGGGTTCCTGATCCCAGGGAGTACAGCAGACGGCACTTGCCTGGAATGTTCTGAGCACCTGGCATACACCTGGGGTTCTACCTGAATTATCTCATTTGTCCCTAAAAAGAGCCCTGTGGGGTGGGGACCCAGTCTGTGGGGAGGGCAGGAGCTGGGACCCAGCTGGACCCAAGCTCTGACCTGCTCGGATGCTCCCAGGGAAGAGAAAGTGGGAGTGGAGGGAGTTAGGCTCTGAGAGCCCCACCCCTGCCCCCACCCCTGCCCCCCCCCCATCACCCTTTCCTGCGCCTCACCCCTTCTCCCTGGCCTCCCAGCTCCAAGCCTGGGCTCCTGTTGAAACCCGGCCCAGCTGGAGGGGCCTCCGAGCAGGGCTCCAGCGATGACTTCTCGTCCTGCCAGGTATCTGGGACGCCAGCTGCCAGGGGAGCCCCAGGAGGGGCGGGCGGCATCCACAGGCAAAACACAGGCCACCAGCTTCCATCTCACAGAGGCAGCGAATGACCGTTTCAGTGTGAGATTCCCCAGATACTGCCCGGGACGCTCGCACACTAGATCACTAGTTCACGGGTAAGTTCACCGTCCACTGGGCTCTGCTGGGCCCTGCTCAGGCCGGCACTTAGTCAGGGGTGTCCACCAGGCTGGGCTGTGCCTGGAGCCCCTCAGAACCCACTGTGCCCTGCCCCCACCACATGCGGTCACGGAGCCCCGGCGCTGAATTCCGGGGAAGAGCCAGCTGGGCCGAGCAGAAGGCCAAGTGGCCGAGTGGGATCCGAGCCCGAGTCAGTAATGCTCGCGGCCAGCCGTGACCAAGAACACAGAGCCTGGCTCCAGCACAGCCTGCACCCACCCCACGCAGACCTTCTTGGGGACCCACACCGCTCTGCGCCTGCCCCTCAACTCCCCTCCCCTAAGTTCACAGCCCCTCCTGCTCTGTGCTAGTGTCTCAGCAGGGGTCACGGTCACAGGGCCAGCACATCCACACCCCAGGCCAGCCATGGCCATGCCCGGCTCCAAACAGCCCACTGCCCCGCTGACACTGGACTGAGACTAGACCCTTAACCTGCATTCAGCCCCCCTAAAATGTGGCCCTGGCCTGCCTACTTTCTCCACCATGACCAACTTCTCGCTGCAGCCAAACATAACTTTCATGGCCATGCTCTCTTGTCTCTTAAGGAGGGTTAGGTTCCGGATCAGCTTCATCTTGTGACCAGGGTCAGGGCTCAGTGTGTGACCAGGGTCAGGGCTCAGAGTGTGACCAAAGTCAGGGCTCAGTGTGTGACCAGGGTCAGGCCTCAGAGTGTGACTAGGATCAGGGCTCAGTATGTGACCAAGGTCAGGGCTCAGTGTGTGACCACGATCAGAGTTCAGCATGGGACCAGGGTCAGGGCTCAGAGTGGGACCAGGGTCAGGGCTCAGAGTGGGACCAGGGTCAGGGCTCAGTGTGGGACCAAGGTCAGGGCTCAGTTTGTGACCAGGATCAGGGCTCAGAGTGTGACCAAAGTCAGGGCTCAGTGTGTGACCAGGGTCAGGGTTCAGTGTGTGACCAGGGTCAGGCCTCAGAGTATGACCAAGGTCAGGGCTCAGTTTGTGACCAGGGTCATGGCTCAGAGTGTGACCAGGATCAGGGCTCAGAGTGTGACCAGGGTCAGGGCTCAGTGTGTGACCAGGGTCAGGGCTCAGTGTGTGACCAGGGTCAGAGCTCAGTGTGGGACCAGGGTCAGGGTTCAGCATGGGGCCAGGGTCAGGGCTCAGTGTGGGACCAAGGTCAGGGCTCAGTTTGTGACCAGGGTCAGGGCTCAGAGTGTGACCAAAGTCAGGGCTCAGTGTGTGACCAGGGTCAGGGTTCAGTGTGTGACCAGGGTCAGGCCTCAGAGTATGACCAAGGTCAGGGCTCAGTTTGTGACCAGGGTCAGGGCTCAGAGTGTGACCAGGATCAGGGCTCAGAGTGTGACCAGGGTCAGGGCTCAGTGTGTGACCAGGGTCAAGGCTCAGTGTGTGACCAGGGTCAGAGCTCAGTGTGGGACCAGGGTCAGGGCTCAGTGTGTGACCAGGGTCAGGGTTCAGTGTGTGACCAGGGTCAGGCCTCAGAGTATGACCAAGGTCAGGGCTCAGTTTGTGACCAGGGTCAGGGCTCAGAGTGTGACCAGGATCAGGGCTCAGAGTGTGACCAGGGTCAGGGCTCAGTGTGTGACCAGGGTCAAGGCTCAGTGTGTGACCAGGGTCAGAGCTCAGTGTGGGACCAGGGTCAGGGCTCAGTGTGTGACGAAGGTCAGGGTTCAGTGTGTGACCAGGATCAGGGCTCAGAGTGTGACCAAAGTCAGGGCTCAGTGTGTGACCAGGGTCAGGGTTCAGTGTGTGACCAGGGTCAGGCCTCAGAGTATGACCAAGGTCAGGGCTCAGTTTGTGACCAGGGTCAGGGCTCAGAGTGTGACCAGGATCAGGGCTCAGAGTGTGACCAGGGTCAGGGCTCAGAGTGTGACCAAGATCAGGACTCAACATGTGGCCAGGTCATACTCAGTGTCCACCCTGGAACATTGCCTTCTGATTGCCTGGGGCCAGTCCCCCCAGGAATCACCTGGCTGCACAGAGGTGACTGAGAGACTTTTGGGAGCACCGGTGCAACACGGACCCCGTGGGCCCGAGGGGAGAGTCCCCACCTCTCAAGTCACTGTCAATGTCCTTCAGACATGTCAGTCTTCATCCACTAACCAGTCCGCTACCCTCCCGTGATGAGGGGACCCCAGCTGCTGGGGAGATGGGGGCCCAGATCCCGCAGGTGCCCTGCTCTGGTGATGTGCCTGATCCCAGCCTCGTGGGCCTGCCGGCCTCCTGACAGAGTGACCAGGCCTGACAATGCTCCGAGGGCTGGCACTCCAACCGTCCCCCTCCTGGACTGAGGCTGGTACAAGTCAGTCCTGTCCCAGGAGGAGGGGTCTGGGGGCCTGGCAGGGGGACACCCGGGCCCATACGAATTCTGCGGATCCTTGCCGGTGACACTCTCTAAATAGCTTATTAGAAATTAATATTTAATTCTCTTCTGTGGATTTAACTTAATTATTCAATTTATTATTGCAATTACTGAGAAGCGCCCAGAAGCAAAACCGCTTGCTTTGAGCAGGGAGACAGCAGAAGGGGAGGCCTTGCCACGTGCAACCTAATTCGCAGACTTTGCCCCGGGGGGTTCCCCTGGGTCCTACCCAAGGGTCCTTCTCTTCAGAAAACACTCTCTCCTCTGGCAGCATTGGGTGAGGCTGCCCCCTTCCAAGTGTCCTCCCTTTGGTGGGCAGGACCCCAGCCTCTACAGGGGTCCTGAAGGCCGAAGCCCATCTCCTTCTGCTTCGATCCAGAGGCCACAGCCTGGAGAAGCCAGATGAGGAAGAGCGGGAGGCAGAGCGCCGTCAGCCCCGCCCACATGGTCACAGCCATAAGGGAGGGACTGTCCCACGGACAGAGCTGACGCCCACACTCTGCGAAGCTCCGTGGCTGGAAACAGCAGGGCAGGGACCCAAGCGGTCCCACCGTCACAGACAAGGTCTCTCCTCAAGCAGCGCCACGGGCAGGAGGCTCACACTGCTCCAGTGAAGCCCCAGGGCCCCTCCCTCATGCTTCCGCTGCGGCATGTTCCCTGGGGAAGAGCAGGGATCCTGGGGTGGGCAAGCTCGGGCCTCCTGCTCCCTGGTGAATAAGGGTCACTGTGAGGACGGTGTGGCTGGGAAGTCTGACCCTGAACCCTCCCCAAGGCTGAGGTGGGCTTGGCGGTCAGGCCTGCCTCTAACCTTCCCACCTGGGATGAGCCCCTCAGAGCCTCAGCCAGCATCCATGGCTACAAGCCCCCATCTCCCGTCCTGCTGGCCCCTGGGGGTCCGGTGTCCTGGTACAGTCCCTGGGCTGCTATGTGTTCTAGTGACTGTGGTCACTGAGAGGACCACACAGTCCACTTGGACAGGCACGGGCCCAGAACCACGAGTCATGGGCACCAAACCTGAGGCCCATGGGAGCTGAGGGAGGAAGGAGGGGGGCCATAGAGAGATGGCAGGAGCAGGGTGCCCCAGGGACAGGGAGGTGCAAGGACCCTCCCTCCAGGAGCGGGCCCGGAGTCACCCACAGGCCTCATGCGTCCCTCCCTGTGACAGGGACAAAGGCCTGGAGGCTCCGACGTGGGGGATGGTATCCAGGCCTGGACATCGGGGTCAGCAGGGGAACTCAAACCCCCACTTCTGGGGGGAATCCATGGGGCGGGTAGCTCAGGGCCAGTCTGGGGACAGTTCTTAGGAGATGGGTAGGGTCAGCTAAAAGGAGAAGAAGAAGAAAAACCAAGACTGGGCTGGGGGCGGGGGAAGAGGGAGGAAACGCAAAACTCGGTGCTCCGGCGGCCGCACCAAGGGCACGCACGGCCTCATTGCACCCCAGCTAGGTCTTGGCGTCCCGAGCCCACGGAGGATGAAACGGAGACTCCACGCACGACCTACGCGAGGCCACAAGGTTAGAAACCAAAGTTAGAAAGCCAGGGAGGGTTCGGCCCAGGTCCTTTGACTCCAGCCCCGCCCCCAGCCCCGCCCACCAACCCTGTCCCACCCATCGCCCCAGCCCCACCCAATCCCCGCCCACCAACCCTGTCCCAATCCCCGCCCCCAGCCCCACCCAATCCCCGCCCCCAGCCCCGCCCCGCCCACCAGCCCAGTTTCGTCCGCCCCAGACCCACCCTTGGCTCCAACCCCGCCCACCAGCCCCGCCCCGCCCACCAGCCCCGCCCCGCCGGCCGGCCGAGTCCCACCCACCAGCCCCGCCCCGCCCACCAGCCCCGCCCCGCCGGCCGGCCGAGTCCCACCCAGGCACCACGGGGCGGGGGGTAGATCCCGGCTGGGACGGGGGAGACGCGACCCCCTCGCCACGCTGGCTGCCAACTCCGTCCTGTCCATCAACGCCGCCCGCGCCACGCACACCCGTGCCGCCTTCTGTGCTGCCCACCGGCGCTTTCGTGCTTTTCTTTTTCCCACCTTCCTCCTGGGGCAGCCGTTTCCGCGGGCCGCCCTCCTCATAGGGCCCCCGTGCAAGCAAGGGGCGAGGCGACCGCACGCAGAGGGAGGGGTCTGAACACTGGTTCCGGCTCCCTCGGGCCCACCAGGAAAGAGCTGCTCCAGACAAGGGCCCCAGAAGCCTCCAGCCTCTCGGCCCCTTCGCCGGCCCCTCCTCTCCCACTCAAGACCCTACACACCCGGCCCCAGCCAGCTCTTGCCCGGGTCCGCCACCCACCGTGCCCTCACACCTTTGCCTAGGCCGAGCCCTGGGCCTGCAGTGCCCTCCTTGTCCCACAGAGGAGCCTATACCCACCTCTCAATACTCGGCTCCTCCAGGAAGCCCTCTGGGCAGAGCTGGCCATCCAATGGCTTCCACTCTGCCCTGGCAGTTTAGCACCTGAAGGGACTCCCTCTCCCCGAGGGTGTGAGCTGCTCAGGGCGGTGCTGGATCTGACCACACCTGCAGCCGGCAGCATCGAGGGACTGGAGTATTGGCTGAATCACATGGCCAGATTACTGACCTCAAGCCAGCTCGGAGCTGGGCGCGTGTGCCCTACCCTAAGCAGTGGGGAGGACAAGACACAGCCCTGCTGGCTGGAGGGCCACATGGGACCCTTGGCGTGAAAAGGCCAACTGTGTGTCATCTCCGTCCACCAGAGCAGGTACATGGTAACAGGAACACAACTGCGGGAGTGCTCACAGGGACAGCAGAACAGTCAGCGTCACCGAGAACAGCCCCCCATCCTGGACCCCGCCAGGCGCCTAGCAGGAGCTCTGGACACAGGACCTGGGCCCCAGGGGACAGACTTCCACGGGTCAACTCCTAAGGAGCCCCTGGACCCCGGGGAAGCCTCCAGCATCGCAGGCTGGCTACAATCTCAGCAGGCATGCTCGCAGGCTAGGGGAGGGCCGGCAGGGCTGCCCAAAGTCACCAGATCCCAGGGGTCAGGACCGTCAGGTCTTTGATCAGCTCAGCACGGAGAAGTCATCCAATTCCTCCCCCAAACGTTGCCACCATGAATGACGGTGCCCCGACAATGGGCACCCCTTACCCATCTGGAGCCACAGACCTGGCAGACCTATGCCGGCAGACCTGGCATCCGGTATCAGGTCACACTGAGCCGGGAGCCTGGCTGTGGCGTTCCCCGCTGTGTGACCCGGGCAGCCACCTATCCTCTGCACTGGGGTCCCCTCACATCCCCAGCTCTGGAGGGCTCACCCCGCCATGTTGCCCACTTTCGAGCATGGCCCTTCATGGTTCTGCAGGCCAGTTTACCCATCTGAGAAATGGGGACACACTACATCTCCTTCATGGGGCTGTGGAGAGGATGCAGTGAGGTGGTCCCCAGGCAAGGCTCTGACCCAGTGCTCGATGTGGAGACACCCCCTCCCAGGGTGACACACTTGGGTCCCGATTCCAATTACAGCCTGCGGGAAGGGGAGCGGGCCACCAAAGGTCTTTCCTGACTGCACACGGAGACACACGCATGTACATGCAGACACACGCATGGAGACACGCCCACACACATAGAGACGCATGTGAAAGGCACATGGGTGTGCACTGCAGAGAAGCGTGGGTGCAAATCACATCCCCCCACACGCACTTTCCAAATGGAAATCGATGCCTTCAGCTCAATACTTCACAGCTTTCAGAAAACATTAAAAATATGGTTTGCTATAAAGCTCCATTTAGCCCCTTACGTTTTTTGTGCGCAAGAAAAATACCTCATTGATTGTTGCCTAGATACTGTAATCATCTATGTCTTGGAGCCCAGCCTGTGGCTCCAGCAGGGAGCCTGGAACCCAGGACAGGCACCTGCTAGCGCTCCGGGGGCCTCCGTCCTTCCCCCTCGCACACCTCCCTCGTGTCCTGTGCGTGGCCTGGTGACCACAGACGGCTCACAGGGGCCCACACACAGTCCACAGCAACCCAGGTCTGACACGGAGACAGGTCCTGGGCCCAGACACTGTGGTCGTGCACGCTCAGGAGGACAGTGGGGAAGGGACGCCCCCAGATCCCAAGGACTCTGCTGCTTCTGCAAGGTCCCTCGACCGAGAGCTGGATGGCAGTGTGCCAGAGGCCAGTCTGCCCGGTGTGCTCAGTCTCCTCCTGTGTGCCAGCGGCACCCCGGGAATGAGGGACACCGGGCTCACTTGCAGCCTGGGCCCTCTGCCCCTGGGACCTGAAGGCGTCCCAGCTGGGCTGCAGGGGTGGCGCTCTCTGTCCGCCACCAGACACCTCATGCTGGGACCCAGAGTTACCCCAACTTCCTCTTCCAGACCCCACATGCCGAGCTGACTCCGACCTTCACCCGGGAGAAGCCTCTTCACCAAATAACCAGGCCCGCACGTGCTTTCGGGAACAGGGTGCTTTCCTGGGTGGGGGAGGGGCTCCTACAGAGGGCGGGGCTGAGGCTGGGGCGGGTTTAAGCAGGGTGGGTGAGCTGACTTGTCCCACCTATCGTGACCTGGGCCTGCCAGGACTCAGGACACCCAGTCCTGACCACGGATTGTCCGCACTGCTCACATGCTGAGCTCCCATCCTGGTCACACGCTGAGCCCTGACGCTGGTCACACACTGAGCCCCGACACAGTCCCAGACGAGCCTTCATGCTTGCCGCACACTGAGTCCAGGGACCCTGGGGGTTGTGAGGACCCCAGGGTCGTGGCCACACACACTTTGGAGAGACCCTGGCCTGGACCTCGGTGGCGCCTGCTGGGTGGCAGCCGCTGTCCCAGCTGAGCGAGCGCCGACCCCGACCAGGATGGAGGCCGCCCCAGAGCTCTGTAGATGGGGAGCCGCTGCACTCACGGGGGTGGTCACAGCCATGGGAGTGGGTGAGGGTGCCCAGCGTGTGGCCCAGACAGTGGGCGTGCCATCGGGGGCGGCTTTGCCCCTCCGAGCTGCCGGACGGCACAGTCTCACCCCGAAACGAGCAGGTGTGCGGGGCTGTCTCAGGCTTCTTCCAAGCCCAAGAACAGGGAACGGAGCTCCTCCCTCAGAGGCTGCTTTCCTCCGAGGAAATAATCCGCCCCCCCCACACAACCCGCTTTTGAGTCAAGCCTTTTCCTTCAGGCAAGTGCTGTTTATGCTCAGCTGCCTTTGTCCTCAGAGAGGGAAAGAGGACAGCCACCCCAGCCCCACTTCTCTGGGGCTGAGCAAGGGCCCCATGCGAGACCCTGCCCCCGCCCCCGGGTCGGCTGTGGGCAGACAGCGTCCGGGGCGCAGGGCCTCTCTTCTGGCCTGGCTGGCAGCCTCAGATGAGGTGTCCCTGCATCACCCAGGACCCCTGGCCCACAGCCACCCTTGGCTCCCTCTGGCCCAGGAAAGGGCTCCAGAGCGCCGAGCGGCTGTGTAGTCCTCACTGCTCCCGGCCAGGAAAGGGAAGGAGGGGAATCTGATGGAGAGAGGCGTGCTGCAGGAGTTAGAGCCCCAGGCCCCGGGGGGGGGGGGGGGGGGCAGCAAGGGGAAGGTCCAGCCTTTACAGCCCCTCCCTGCTCTCCAGATCCCTGGGGATCCGTCTGCTGGGCACCCAAACTGACCTTCTTCCTAGGCCCATCTGTGTGGCCCTTGCAGACCATCACCACCCTCCACCCCGCCATGCAGATGTCAGTCGTGGCTTCAAGACATCAAGATGCTCCTGGGTGCCTGCCCGGCCTCTTGTGTCCTACTTCTGACCTCAGCACAGGAGGTCGTGTGTGACCAAGGGCAAGCCCTGAGAATGGGCCAGTCTCCCCTGCAGAATGGGACTGCGGGGCTGGTGGTGCCCTCCACCCCTCCCACCGAGCCCCACCTCGTTGGCTGAGGGGCACCAGCTGTGGACCCTAGCAGGAAGGGACTGGGCACAGGCTCACTGGTCCTGAGCCCCAGATGGGGAACCCCTGGGGTGGGGAGGCAGGAAGCATGGGCTCCCCAAGTGCCCTGGAGGAGGATGGTCTGTCCCCACCACGGCAGCCCCGAAGGCCTAGTACGGAGGCCGCCTGGGGCCCCGCCCTTCCCAGGGCTCAAAGGCCTCTGCCCCCTTGGGGGCTCACCCCACCTGGCCTGCTGCTAGGGGCAAGCTGTTGACCTCACCTGGAAAGCAGGCCCCACCCACAGTCCCAGCCCCCGAGAGGCTCCTAGCACTGGGAGTTCTCTCTGCAGGTCTGAGACTTCAGCAGCAAACCCATCTGGACCCCACTGAATCCACAGCTGCTTGGGACTTCCACGTGTTCCCCTTACTACGAACAGCGAAAGTTCTGTGGCAGCACGATGGAGACGCTGAGTAGGGGCGTACCAGGGGCTGGTGGTACCTGGTATGTTCCCAGGGAAAGCCAAGACCTCTGAGCTTTCCTGGCCGCAGGGTTCAGCCAGGTTGGGACCTGCCTACCTCGGGGTGCTGGGAGGACCAGTCAAGGTGACGCCGTGTGTGTCCACAGCGGGCCAACCACCAACGCGTCTCCCTTCCCCACCCCCACCCCCGATGCTCCACACAGACCGGGAGCTGGCTCCTGGTTCTCCTGGTGACATCCCAGCACAGCCTTAGGGACAGCGTGACCCAAAGAGATGCTGCCTGCCAAGGACAAGCCTCGGACTGCCGGAGCTCCCTGTCCCCGACCTGGCATCTCAGCTTTGCTAGGATGGCTCTGGACGAGAGAGCAGGCCTAAGACAAGTCTGGATGCAGGATCCTGAGGGCCCCGGACAAGGGAACTGTCGTGGAACTTCCTGCACCCCCCTCCGGCTCCCCCCTCAATTGCTCATGTACTGCCCGCCACAGACACCGTCACAGGCTGTGGGGGACAGTGGGTGACAGGGACTGGGGGACATCAAGGGTGGCTGCGGAGCTCAGCAGGGCCTGCCTGCCCCTCCCCGAACCCATCCCACAGTCCCCGCGGTGTCCCAGGGACAGGCCCCCGGGGGCTGGACTACAAGGTGCCCAGAGGACACACAGGCCCCTTCCCGCCATGGCCCTCACACCGTGCGCCCCAACCTGCAGCCAAAGTCCTCCTTGCATAGCGCTTGCCATGCTCTGGATGTGGAAGTCAGCCTCCAGGGGTCCGTGGTCCTCCCTCCGTGGAGCCACACCCTGGGGGATGGCCCCTCACAACAGTGCTGCCGGCCCTGAGGGAGTGACACTGCATGGGTGGCTCTCAGGGACCCACCGCCCTGCGGGCCTCACATAGGGGGAGCCAGATTTGAGCCGGATCCTCCTGCCCCTGTCGGGCCCCCGGGTCACGCGGCCCTGAGCCCACACCTGCCAGCACCTTCGGAGAGATGCTGAGCAGAACTGCTGGCCAAGCCCCTTCTGAAACCTGACTCAGAGAAACTAGATGTAGGAGATGGTGATTGCTGTTTGGGCCACGAAGTTTGAGGCCTCTTTGCTGCACAATGTAGAGAACCCTGGTGCCTGTTCCGCATGTGGCAGTGGCCCCACTGCTCTGGGTCAGTCCCGGGTCGGCCCCGGTTCCTGCCCAGTGCCCACCCTGGGGCTCAGCACCTCCGCTTCCTGCCCAACACCCCCCAGCAGCCTGGCTCCCCACCTTCGGCTCCAGCCCCTGCCTGCTGCACCCCCCAACACGAGCTGCTACCGGCCGCCCCAGGGTAATGGCCAGGCAGGACCTGGCAGAAGTCAGTGCCTGTAGGAAGGTGAGTTCAGGGTTGGCCTCGGCCATGGGCTCCAGGAAGACAGGCCCCACCTGCCATGTCACCTGCCGGGTGGCTGGGGCCGAGCCCGTGCCTGACACAGAAGACCCTGGACAGACAGACAGATGAGCCGAAGGGCAGTGGGACAGAAAATGCAGGAGCCACTGCAGCACTCGCTGTTGGCAGCACTACTGCCAGAGAGAGGTGGCCACGATGATGATGAGCAGCAGGACCGTGACTCCAGATGACAAGAAGAGTAGCACTTGGCCCTGCGTCTCTGGAGCTGTTTGTCATGGTGACGAGAGCCCCAGCCTCCCATCCTGGGGCACAGGGCGCCTGCCTGCCTGGGGCTGGGGGCCCAGGCCGAACCCATCCCCTGCAGGCGGCTTCACACTGAGCTGGTGCGTGTGCTCAGTCACCGATGGCTTGGGCTGTCAGGTGGATGTTGGTGCTGTTTATTCATCTATCCATCCATTATCCACCCACCCACCCATCCATGCCCCCGTCCACCCAACCATCCACCCACCCGTCCATCCATCCATCCATCCATCCACCCACCCACCCATCTACCTAACTCTCCATCCACACACATACACCCACCCACCCACCATCTACTTTCTCAAAACCATTACAGGGGGTGTGGGGGGAGTGAGGCACAGAAACTCAGCCATGAGGGAGGGAAAGGATTGGTGGGGACAGGGGGAGTCGGCAGCTTCTTAGAGTAGGTGGGACTGAAATTGGGTTTTGGTTGGGGGTGTCCACAATGAGTTTTTGAGGGAGGATCCAGTCCCACTGCAGGGTGGCCTGGGGGACCTGCTGGGCGTTCTGCTGTTCAGCTTCCTCAAGCTGCCTCAGTGTCATCTCCGCTTTGGAAGGAACCCACACACCAGCCTGAAGACAGCCGCCATCTGAACAACCCTGCTTCCCAGCCTTGAGCTATTACTACCCTGGGTTCTAGGTCAGGACACTGGGCCAGAGAGTTAAGTGGCCTGCCCAGGACTTCCAAGATGGTGTGTACAGCTCTGAGGCTCAGGTCTCTCTGCCCCCAGCTGTTGTCACAGGTCGCAGGCCAGCTATGTGGGGGAGGGGACAGGGAGGAGCCAGGAAGCCCCGAGTGAATGAGAAGCAAACCTCCAGGTGCTCCCAGCTGGGTGTGGGGGAGCAGCAGAAGCCCGCCGCCCTCCCAGCAGGGAAAGGACATCTGAGCCCCTGAGCAGTTCAGCACCCAGGACAGCGCCGTCTCCAGGCGCCTGGACCGCGCACCCAGGTCCTTAGTGCAGACACACAAGCAGTGTCCTCATCAGCAGGACACCTGCCCTTTTCTGAGCCTTCGCTCATGATACCCTCACCCGGAGCTGTGGGGCGGGTCCTGTCAACACCCCAGTCTACAGATGGTTCAGAATGGGAAGTAACCTGCTCAAAGCCACCAGTTTGTGAGCTGTGGGGTCAGGATTCGAACCTGGTGCCCAGCAACACAGCCAGCTTTTAACCACCCCAGGCACTGCGCAGAAGGGCTGACATCAGAGATGTGCCCTGAGGTCGGTCTGACCCTCTGCACACGTCTGGTCTGCTAAAGGAAGCTTGGAACGCATGGGACCAGTTACACACTTCATCACAAGCCACCTGCACGGATCTGGTGCCTCCAAGGGAGGTGATGGGCTGTACAGAGCACAGCAGCTGGGGTGAGGCAGGTCTCCCACCACAGCCCAACCATGTGACCTGGGGCACGTCGCTGGCCTCCCCGAAGCTCCAGGGCCTGGCTATCCCATCTGTGCAGCCTAGGCAGAGCCCAGCCAACCGGACCCTGCTCTGGCCTCACATTCACCATCTGCCAGAGTTGTGTTCACGCCTCCCCTGCCCGGGCTCTGACCAGCCTTCCTGGACAGCAGCCAAGTGCCCCCTTAGATGCGATCAGCACTCGGGCCTGTCCCTCCACATCTACCCTGCATCCCTTCACCTCGTTGCGGAAGGGAGGAGAGACAAGGAAGCTGGGAGCCACTGGAGCAGCTGCAGGGACTGGGCTGGGGTGGAGCCCTCCACGGCCCATGCTGGGGAGGCACCCTTGTCCATATCAAGCCCTCATGAACCACACGGTGATCACTGCCCTGTTCCAGTGGTCAGAGGGCAAGTGCCGATGGGGAGGCCACAGCACTGACCTGGGCAATGTGGTGGCATGGGCTGAATTGTGTCCCCTAAATTCACACGCTGAGGTCCTAGCCCCCAGGACCCCGGGGTGGAGCCTTCGCGGGGGAGATGGTGTCGGCGAGCTCGCATGTGTGAGTGCGAAACCACGATGACCGGGACGTGTGGACGCAGATATGCAGGGAGAGTGCCGTGCGGACACGGGGACGGCGGTCTGTCCACTAGCCAAGGAGAGGAGCAGGTCCTCCCTCCCGGCCCTCAGAATGAGCCAGCGGGGCCGCACCTTGACCTTGGACTTCCGGCCTCCAGACGGTGGGACAGTAAACAGTGGGCGTTGTGGCCGCCCGGTCTGTGGTAATTAACAGATCCAGGGCCGGGTCCATCTCCTCGCTGACCCTGGAGAGTGGCCTCCTGATGGAGAGCTCAGGGGCTGAGCCAGTTCTCAGCCTCGTCCAGGCCAGAGAATCGGCCTGAGCAGAGCTGTCCCTTCCTCCTCTCCCCAGCCTGCCCCGAAGCCCTCCCTGTCCTGGGGACCCGCGGGCTCCACCCCTCCTCTCCTGGCCTCCCAAGTCTGCCAGGACCAGAGGGCCTGAGGTCCTGCAGTACAGGGCCACAGGTCAGTCTCTGCAAGCGAGGCTGGAGTCCCCCAGCCTCTACCCAGGTCCCGTTCCCAAGACACAGAGTCGCCCCATCCCGATGGCTGCCTCCCTCGGTCCTGCCGGGGATGATGCTGGGCACTACGCACCGACCATGACCCTTGGGACAGCTGGTGTCTGAGAGCAAATCCCGAGGCCGGGCAATCCCAGCCGCTCTACCAGACCCAGTGTGGTGCTGGGACAAAGCGGCTTGGGGACCAGGCAGGAAGGAAAGGGCAGGGAGCCCAGCCCCACCTACCACCCAGGTGTGGTCTCTGGCCAGCCTCCACCTGCTCCCCCACGCTCTGGGTGCTCTGGGCACCTCCGCCCCTCCAGACAGCTGCTGGGATTAATCACTCTTAAATGACAGCCACGCACCGAAGGAGCTGCTGGGGCTGGCGGCGGGGGGCCAATTAACCCGACTTACGCTCTTGACTGGGCCCAATTACTGTGGGCTGTACGGGTCAACAGTGTCCCGGGCTGTAATTGTGGAATTAATTCATGGCCTGGGGAGGAGCTCCACCTTCCTGTCCCCGGGCCGGGCTCACTTCCCGCCACGCCGCAGTGGTCCTTTCCAGGCTGTTCCTGGGTCCAGTGCAGGAGGGGCGGCTGCGGAGCCAAGTCTGAGTCACAGGCACCATATGGGAAGGGGGCTTGCTGCCAATGTGCCCTTCACTTGGAGAATGCCCGCTCGCTCTCCAGAACCCAGCTCGGGCACTGCCACCACCTCCGGGAGGCCTTCCCCCAGCCCATGCTTCCTTCAGCACATAGCCTGGGGCCGCTGCAGCGGCTCAGCCCCTTCCTCCCAGTAGGACCCAGGAGGGGGTGTGGCCAACTGCTGCCTGAACTAGGCAAGGCTTCGTAGAAAGGAGAGGGCCAGGGGCTTGGAACCCACTGTGTCTGCCGTGGGTCCTGCGACCCTCAGGCCTCCACAGGTCCCGTGTCCACCGTGAAGGACGGGTGCTTGGCCATCGGCCCAGTGGGCACGCACCCAGGTGCCACCCTCTGCCGGCTCCCCTTCCACTAAAAAGAGGGTAGTGGGTGGACCACCAGCACAGCCTGCAAGGGTGCAGTGGCCTGGCTGAGCAGAGTGGGGGAGTGCCCCCCACCCCGGGCCCATACAGTGGTGCTCAGGTGAGAAGTGAGGCCCCAACTCCTCCCAGCCTGGGTGAGGGGATGGCAGGAGGGAGGGGGCTTTAGGCTCCCACCCCCACCCCTGTAATTCTCTGGGACTGGAGGGCAGCTGAAGCTGGGGTCAGAGCAGGGGCGGGGTGGCCAGGAGGAGGGTGCCCCACGGCAGGCCCGGAACCTGGGAGAGCTTTCTTCAAAGACAGGCAGGCCGGCCCGGGGGGGACACCGTGTCCCCAACACCGCTGCGTGCTCCAGTGAAGGTCGCAGGGGTTCACACCTGGGGAAGCCCCCAACATGCGCCCACATCCTTCCAGACAGCATTTTGATGCCGCAGCCTCAGATGCAGCGCGACGCAGGGACCCCACACAGTGGGGTGTGCCTTCCCCACAACAGACAGAAAACAAAGCAAACCAAGAGAAATTCAAAGAACCAGCGTCAGTGCAGGAGAAGGAAACTCACAAGGGCTAACACAATCCTCAAAGAGCAGAGATGCCGCCCCCAGGGACAATATGGAGGGGGAAGGCCTGGGCAGCAGAGGGTAGCCGGGGGTGGTGACCCCCACAGCCCTCCGGGCCCAGCCCCAGCCCTCCGGCCCCGCCCTGAGCCCTCTGGGCCCCGCCCCAGCCCTCCAGGCCCCGCCCCAGCCCTCCGGCCCCGCCCTGAGCCCTCTGGGCCCCACCCTTCGCACTAGCTCACAAGGTGGGTGCTGGCCCCAGGACGCGAGGGCGGAGTTGCTGCCCGCAGGACAGGATCCCGTCCCTGAGCCCCGCCCCACCGCGCCCTCGGCTCATGCCCCGCCTGGTGGGAGTGTGGGGTGCGCAGGCCCAGAGCAGCTCTGGCAGGAAGGCCAGGATGGGCCTGGTGCTTTGCCCACTTCCCAGCAGCCTGACCAGCACCGGGGCAGGGCCTGGGGGCCAGAAAGGTCACAGGTCCAGCAGGCAGGGGCGGGCAGTGAGCCAGTGACAACCGAGGCCCCGCAGGCACACTGCACACACTCGCCTGGATGCCCACCGAGGGACGGAGGGGCTTGCCCACGGAGCTGCACACTAAGTGTGGCATCAGGCCTTGAGCCCGAGGTCAGGGCTCCCAGCCTCCCTCCTGGGCCTGTGCACGGGGCTGGCACCTTGTCTCCCTCCAAGGGACGGGAGCCCCAGGTTGCTGGCTCTTCAGTCCCTGCTGGCCGTTGGAAGCTGTCTGGGGCAGTCACTCCCCGCTTCCTGAGCCTCAGTATCCTCCTGCGACAGTTGGGGGTGTCCCCACCCCTCACGGCTTCTCTGAAGGTGGACGCCCGCGTGGACCCACAGGGCACTTATCCCCTCAGCCTCGGGCTGTTGGGGACCTGGAGTCCCAGGCCAGCAGCGCCCGCAGACAGTGGGTGCTCCCTGAAGCCAGAGCCTTCTCAGGGGGCCCGGGCAGCTGGAGGCCTCTGTGGGCTGGACCCGAGGTGGGCCCCCACCCCTGGGCTCTGCTGTCTCGTGGTGCAGGGATCCAGAAGGGCTCAGTGGGGGCGTGGGGGGTGTGTGTCCTGGAACCCTGGCTCCTGCAGCCAGAGACTCATCAGGGAAAATGTAGCAAAGGGAAGGGAGGGAGGGGTTGGCAGGAGTGAAGGGGTGACGGGCATTTGGGCATCAAGTGCTGGCTTTGGACTCAGTGGGCCAAGGGCACCCCCTCTTGTCTGCAGGGATCTGGTCCTGGTTCCCGTCCCGGTGGTCCTGGAGAGGATGCCCAGGTGTTCGTGGCCCGGGGGCTGGGCCAGCGGCACCTGCACGCGGGACTCCTGGGCCAGCCTCCATGCCCCTGGCTACACTGCTCTGTGCCCGCTCTCAGCCGGGCGCTCGGGCCCTCTGGCCCCTGGGCCCCTTCCCTCTGACCCACCGGCCCCCTCATTCTGTACCCCCACCCCCGAGGCTGCCCAGCCCCCACCCCACTCCTCTGAAGCCGCTTCCCATGCAAATGTGTTCAGAATACATGACATTTCAGAAACATCTATTTGTATATATTTAGACTCCATTTCAAAAGAATTATTCAAAATCGGAGCCATTTGGATAGATGGGTGTGGAACGGATTGTTTCTTAAGTGTTCACGTTAAAAATACCATGTTTTCTAAGTGGATCACAAATGCTGTAATTATTGAAATGGGCACATTCTGCTGGGGAAAATTACCGAATCATGACTTGATTTACGGATTCTGTGTCCCGAGGACACGGCACCGGGGCACCCGCCCCAGGCAGTGCTCTGAGGCTGCGGACAGCGCTCCGGGGCAACCACGCTAAAGGGGCGTGGGGAGCCACTGACAGCTGGTGGCTTCGCCAGCGGCTCCACTGAGACCGCGAGCACCTGCTCCCAGCGGGGGCCTGCCCTGGGGGACGGAGAAGTCCTGGTGTGAGGAAACGGGTGGAGGCCAGTGACTGAGGCCGAAGTGGGAGCTGGAAGTTCTGAGGTCGGGCAAGGGCCTCGCTCTCCAGGGGCCTGGGACATGGAGGGGCTGGAGTCGGGGTGACCTGGGCTCCCGCCCAGCCCTAACACGCGTGTGCTTGCTCAGCTGCAGACTGGCCACAGTGACCCCACTCTCACAAGGAAGGAGTGGGGAAGGGCCTGGAATGGCATCTAGAATGCCCCGTGATTGCTGTGGGGCTCAGCTGCAGGGGGGCGGGCCTCAGCCAGGCCTCATCCTCGCTCTCCTGGTCCCCTCACCCCAACCCCTCCCACCCCCACAAAAAGCTCCGCCTGTACTCCTGCTTCTCTGAGCCTCATGCGAGGCCTCACCAGACTGAGTCCTCTTCCCTCAATAGGGAGCCCAGCCCTGGCCCCAGGGCCTTTGCATGGGCTACTCCAGCTGTGTGAACCACCCTAGACCCCTCTCCCATCTGTGCATGTCCTGCACTTTGGGGGATAACCCCCCAACCCCTGCTGCTGCCCTCTGGGATCAGGACAGCTGGGGCTGGTCTCAGCTCTCTTCGGAGCCCCTGACATCTGGTGGGTAGGGCTCAGTCATGCCACGCAGCGTCACTGCCGGGGACAGATGTAGACCAGGGAGCCAGACGCCACATACTGCAGACCTCACTCGCTGGCTGCAGAGAGCAGGCTAGGGGACCACCCTCCGTGCATGCGTACAGGAGTGAGGCCAGCATCCCTCTGAGGGGTGCCCAAGGCTGCCGGCGGGCGGCGTGTGTGCCACATGCCAGACCCAAAACGGGTGCCCTATCAGGGCCGGTCCCTCCGGTGGAAGGTCTTGCTGGTGAATGAAACCCAGCCCGTGTTTTCATGCCACCCACTGGCTTTGTCTGGACCCCTCCCATCGGGGGAGAGCCCACTGGTGGGCCCTCCCCTGGCCTCAGGGGAGCGAGGTTGGAAGGCTCCAAACAGACTCCCCCCCACTGCCCCACCCCACCACTTGGGGGGTCACTGGACGCCCAGCCTGTCCCCAAGGCCCCTCCAGGCTTCCGAAGGCCACCGACTGGGTGCCATGAGTAGGTAAGGACGTGCGGGCCCCGCCCCGTCGCATAGCGAGCCCCCTGTGGCATCAGAAGGGGGTGCGCCAGCTGACTCCGCGGGGAGACACGCAAGTGGGAAGGTGACTGCAAGACGGGCCCCAGGAAGCCGTCCGGGCCACAGGGGGTGATCGTTGCCTGGAGACACGACACCATTGTGCCACTGTCAGCACCACGGTCTCTTGGGGGGCGGATTACGGGGAGCTCACATTCTGTTTGATTTTTGTTTTTGTGTTTTGGCTACAAAGAGCTTCTGTAATGAAGACAAAAGTCTGGGCAGGGAAGGCTTTCGGGAGTCACTGCTGCTCTTCCCAGCTGCCCCGGGAGAGTAGGGCAGGGAGTGTCCGGGCTGGGACCCGGGCCCCCAGGAGGTCAGGGCAGGGACCAGCCCCCAGGCCCCACCCTGACCTCAATCCCTCACGTCTTCCCTGAGTCTCCGGGGCAGCCTCCTGCGGGCACTAGGCAACCTCTGAGCGTGTCAGACACGGAAACCCACCGATTAGCCCCCTGCCCCTGCCCTATCCCTGTGACTCAGTCCCCAGGGCCCCTCCTGCTAGGGGCTCCAGGACAGGGAACAAACGAAGATCCCCACAGACACCCAGCTCCCTAGCCCCAGCCCCCACACGGGTGTCCCCTGTGTCCCCTGATGAACTGCCACTACTCCCCAGAGAGCTCCAAACAACCCCCGACTCTGGGCAGAGTCGCACCGATACCCGATTGCCCCAAGCTCCTCCCTCATTTCCAGAGTTCGTAACAAATACGCACTGCCTGAGTGCCGGACGATCAGTGCGGAGGCCGCAGCCCTGGTAGAAGGACCCAGGGAAAAAGGGGACTTTCAGGGGAAACCCACAGGGTACAGCGCTGCGATGGAGACTAGGAGAAGAAGAAGCAGTGGTCAGGGTTGGTCAGCAAAGGCATCACTACGAAGCTGACTTTTCCGTCCAGACCAGAAAACAGAAGGGGAGGGAGCCAGCAGATTTGTGAGAATGGTCCAGGCAGAAGGGCAGCACATGCAAAGGTCCTGAGGCACAGGGCACCTGGGTATCCCTGAAATGAGGGGACAGCGCTAGTGTGGTCTGAACAATGGAGAGCAGAGGTGAGGCCTCGGTGCCTCAGGACCTTTGCATGTACTGTCCACACCACCTGGGGTGCTCATCCCCGAATACCAGCCTAACCCACACTCACCTCCCATAGGTCTTCACTCATTTGGCAGCAAGACCTGCCTGTCCTCGGGGGATGCGTCCCTCTTCATGCCATGCCCTCCGCTACTCGTCCCTCTCTGCTCAGTCATCCGTGTGCGGTACTAGTGTCTCTGGGACTCCTGCTCACATGCAGCTCCCCCGACTGGACCGTCCACTCTGTGATGACAGGACAGTGGCTCAGAGAGGGGCTTGTGTTTTTGGTGGTTGCTCTGGTAACCGTCACCCTGTCAGGGGTCCGCGGCCTTCCACGAGCTACTCCAGCTGAAGGGCCCCGAGGAAGGCAGCTCCCACGGCACGCACAGGTCTCCCGGCTCTGCCCCGCCGCTCGAGCTGGTACCGGACCCCCGGGTTCTCAGTGTCCTTATCTACAAAACATGGTAACGCCGGGTCTCGTGGACTCAAGGGAGGTGGCACATGTGGTCCCTGGTGACTTCAAGCCGTAGGCACGCACACTCTCCTTGCTAAGAGCCTCCCGCACGGGCATCCTTCGGCGCCCTGGGGAACCCCCGCACGACCCCAAGTAGCAGCGGGAGGAAACGCCGCCTCTTGGCCGAGAGTCGGCCTCTCCCCCAGCAGCGTGCGCGTGACGATGCCACGGGGGCAACCGCGGTGCTCACAGCGCCTTCCTGGGCAGGGGTCAGAATCGGGGTACAGGCGGGTCTGAGACGATCAGCTGTCGCTCGTCCTCGCCTCCCAACCTGCGCCGCGGGCCTGGATCTGTGCCTCCTCCCTTGGGGTGGCGGCCAGCCCGACCCGTCGGAGGGAGCCCAGCCACTTTATCCAAAGGGGGGGTTCTAGAACCCCCTTGCCCACTGCGTGAGGCCTCCTGCCCCCCACCAGCCTCTTCTCTGGGAGGAGGGCCCCAGAACCCGGGTCTCCATTACCCCAGCCCCCTCCAGGCTGCACGGGAAGTGCTCGGCTCCCCTAGACCCTGCGCCCCCCATTACCACCATCGGGCAGCTCCCGACTTCTGCTGGCTGAGCTCCGCCCTGAGGGGCGTCCAGCTGGGCTACAGAGGTCCCACCTGCTGCTCAGCCCACTGGCCGCTGGCATTCCCCAGAAGCGCGCCCTCCAGCAGAGGCCTCTGTGGGACACAGCCCTCCCCTGCCCCCCAGGACCACCCCCCACTCCTCCCGCCTCCTGCAGACCCCACCCAAATTGGCGCAGCGCAGACACAGATTCGCCAGGCACTAGCAGGGCCTGGGGACTGGAGGAGAGGCGCGGGTCAGGGCAAGGCTCCCAGGGGAGGTCCTGGGGGCGAGGGCAGGTGGAAAGAGAGAAGATCCACACTCTGAGGTCAAGGTCGGGCTGAGTGCCCTTGGCAGCCCAGCCATAGCCCTCGGTAGCCATATCCCCCTGCCAGCCCCGAGCCTGTAAGGACAGGGCCTCCTGGGGGCACCGGGAGCCCCTGCCTGAACACCAGCGGCCACAGCGGCTGCCCAGGAGCCTACGGGGGGCAGGGGTCAGACAAGGACAGTCAACACAGTACACAGCTCCACCAGACAGAAAACAGGCAAAACCGCCATGGAGGGCGGACCACGAGCCGTGGGGGATAGGAGCGAGGCGCGGGCAAGCAGCGAAGTCAAGGCCTCAGGGTGGGGCTCCCCGGGAGGGTACTTGAGTCGAGTGGGGCTGCGGAGGGGTGCATCTGGGCGGAGGGAACAGCCAGAGCAAAGGCCCCGAGGCAGCAACGTGTGGGTGTGGGTGAGGAACTGCGTGGCTGGTCCCAGTCCATGCCTACACCACGCGCTGAGTTCTCAGAGACACGGCAGCCCGGGCCTCGGGACCCCCGCCCAGGGGGGACCCCAAAGACGTAAGCAGGAGAGATGCCTGGGGAAGCCACGTGGGGAGGGCAGTGAGCTTGCTGCCCCCAGCGCCTCCTCCAGGGTGACCCCCTGGGATTCCCCCTCCTGTGCCGGAACAGGTCTGCTGGTGAGGACACCCCGACTTACGCCCCGACCTTACCCCTGACTACCCTCACAAGCCATTAACAAGTCGGCGCCTCAGGGTCCTCTTCTGGAAAGGCCGAGCCCACCTTCCTGGGCTGGAGGGGGAGGGCCAAGGTCACCCATGGTGCGTGCAGAGCTTGGAGCGTAGGACAGGGTCCCTGAGCAGAAATGACAAGTGTCCGGCTGTCGCAGAGGCTGCGGCCACCATCGTCATCGCCCCCGACGAGAGGCCAGAGAGGAGGGGAGGAGCCGCGGCCTGGAGGGGGTCGCCTGTCCCGTCAGCGCCGGACCCTCCCCGCCGCCCCCCACGTAAGGCAGCGCTGGCAGGAGGCTCCCCACCCGAGACTGCCGTCCCCACCCCAAGCCTGTGCCTCAGAATTAGAAAGACACCGTTTGACGTTGTTTCCTTTGGTTTCAGGTGAAAAGACCCAGACCACATTGGAACAGCCGGAGTCTACGGGGAGACGCGACACACCGAACACTCCTCAGCACAGTGTCACTCCTGGTGCCCCCTCTGGGGAGGGGTGCCTGCAGGCTTCCCCAGCTGTTCCCACCCCCGGATTCCTGGCTCGGGAGGGGCCGCGCCAGCACACCTGTCCCGTGCAGGCAGACCCCGACCGTGGGCTCCAGCTCCGCGGCCGACCCCACGCCCCGGGGAATCCTGCTGCCCCGAGACCCCACAGGGAGAGCTCTCGGGGTGTGGCCAGTCCCGTTCGAGGTGGGCATGGTCCCCGGGGACACGCCTGCCTCAGAGGGCAATCCCGGAGCGCTGGCCGGGGACTCCGGGGAGCGGGCTGGGCTGGAGCCGGCAGTAGGGCAGCCTGCTGGGCAGGGGGGACGCCAGAGTACCAGCCGGCTGGACGGTGACTGCCACCTCCCGCAGGGGCTGGGAAGCCAGACCCCGAGGCCATGGGCCCGGAGGCTGGGAGAGCAGAATTCAACGCTCTCCAGAAGAGAGTCCTGATTCCAGCTGAAGCCGAGACCCGGACGTCAAGCACGACCAAGAGGGCAGCCCGGAGAGAACGGGCGGGCGACCGAGGAGCACGAACACGAGCCGGACGGGCCGGTGTCCGGAGAACGCAGGACACGGCCGTGGGAGGGCGGCAAGAGGCCGCTAAGAGCGAACAGACATATCTAAAACAGAAATAAGCTTTTAGAAATGAAAACCGTAATTTTTGAAGACCACCGGCACCACGGGCGGAGACAGCGTGTGAGGAAGGACCGCCGGCGCTGGTGGAACCAATGGCCACGAGAGTGCACCGGTCTGAAAAGCACAAACGCAGAAGTTTGGAAAATCCACACCCGGTGCCTGGGGCTCAGTCAGTTGAGCGTTCCACTCTTGACCTCAGGTCTTGATCTCGGGGTTGTGAGATCCAGCTCTGTGTTGGGCTCCACACTCAGTGTGGAGTCCGCTTAAAAAAAAAAAAAAAAAAAAATCCAGACCCGGAAACATCATGGAAACATTGCAGAACCTAAATGCGGAGACAAGATGTTAAATTAGCCAAAGGAAGACAGATCCCGAAGCAATCAAGGCAGACAGACTGCAGGCCCCATGGCGATGGGGCCCGGGAGGCCCTGGGTTAAATCGCGCTCCAACTAGAGGTGCTCCCTGAGCCACTCTGTGGCCTCACAGACACCAGCCATCAGAGGGGTCAGCAGGGAACCACGCGCTGGAGACACCAGGACGGAGGAGGAAATCCCAGAAGACGTGAGATAAAGGAGCGTCCCTGGAGGGTCCACACGACCTCCAGCTGTGCAAGCCCTGAGGGGCGCTGGCCACGCGAGCACCAGGGCCCGGGGCACGGGGGCAGGAAGACAGCACGACCGAGGGAAGCAGAGGCGCTCGTTCGCTTGGCCGGAGGGAGGCCCCCGGGCTCATGGACCCCCAGGCGCGAGCCTTGCTCAGGAAGGGGCCACGGCCTGAGACCGGGTCACAGGGGGGACACCTGGCAAAAGTGTAAGGAAAACAAAGGAACGACGGAAACACAAAGTAGAAACGGAACACTTCTTAAATAAAAGAAAAACATGAACTAATTTTTTGAAAATGCAGCTGATTATAGACCCGTGACAACGACGTTGGGTGAGATCAGCGGACACGGTGCTGGGATCCACCCCCCCGCAGGGTCCGTGCTCCGCCGGGAGCTCCATGAGCGCAGGTTTGCGGCGGCCACTGACGGCGGAGCATCCAGCACCGAGCACCGCGCCCCGAGGTGACGGCATAACAGGCGTCGAGGGACGGATCCACGGGCGGCCAAGGGGCAGCGACCGCCGGGGGGTGCGGCCGAAGCCCGCAGTCACTCCACACTCTTTCCCGACACGCTTGTGCACATCAGCACCGGTTTTCAAAATAACAGTTAAAAACCAATTCTAAGAAAGGAGCATCCGCAAACAAAGACAAATACAATCCAATGACGTGGGAGAAACTTGAGATGAGGCGGCTAGCACGATCGAACCCACCGGCGGAGAGACAGGGTCACGGCCCAGTTCTTAACTCCAGGCAGAACCGACGTGTCCGAGGCCTCGAGGCTCGGAAATACTGACGCCGCGAGAACGGAAAACCGTGAAGACACGAATCCTGAGAAAGCTGCCACGGACGCCACGGGGAACGGAAAGGCTGCTCCGTGGGTGGTAAGCTCCCCTGGGCCAAGACGAGACAGAGTCCCTCCTCCTACGGAACCTGAGACTTCCCGCTGCGGCACGCGGAACGCCGGCCTTCACAGAGCCACGGCGGGATGGCCCCGATCCCACACCCTGCACAAGCGTTCAGCTGGTTGCAGGTCGGGTGGACCACGGAGGCCACGGACACGGAGATCTCAGTTAGCAAGTGACGAGCTCCCCGCGCCCTCTTCTCACGCACACGTGGGGCTCACAGTCGATTCTCTAAGCTGTAAAGCAAGTTCACGCATCTCAAGGAACCAGCATCGCAAAGGAGACATTCCCCGAGCAAGATGCAACCCTTGGAAAGTCACGTAGCAGGGGCGCATTTCAAACGCCCCCGCTCCCCGCGTGTCACAGTCCGCTTCCTACTAACCCACGGGGCACAGCAAACGCCCTGCGGACAGCGTGCGTTAAGCTGAGCCAAGAGGACGGTCCAGGGCGTCCCGTGTGGGGCGCAGGGAGCGCAGCCCACAGTCGGGGGGTAAGAGAGAGCGGGGTGCGAGCGTTGGGCCGTGGCATCAAGAAGGAGGGGTGCAGGACGCACCCGAGGGAGGGGAGGGGAGAGGCGGCAGAGAAAACGCGGCCCACAAGCCGGAGTCAGCACAGAGCACGGAGGCCCGACACGAGCAATGGAGACCAGCTCCAGGGAGGCTGACGAGGGTGCGACGATTGTGGACGAGCCAGGCCGGCGGGGCAGGTGCAGGGTAGGGACAGGGCCGAGGGTGCACAGGGACAGCAGGGACACGGGGGGCCAGCGTAGGGGCACAAATCCTAAAGGAGGCACGGGCACGTGACAGCATTCTGTGACACCGTGACAGTGGATTATTGTCACAGCTACTTGCTGTGGCCACATCGGAGCTGCCCCAGAGATGCAGGAGGGTTCGGTCCGGACGTCTGCTTCCGCTCCCCCCACGGCCAGGCTCTCTGGCAGCGGCAGAGGCTGAGGACCCGTCTCACAGGACACAAGCGTGTTAACACCGCGAAGCACTCAGCGCCCGTCCAGGACTTGATGCCAGCGACCACCCCACACCGTCCTCCAGCCCTTCGCGAACGTCCTCGGTCTGACAACGAACGTGCCCCTTTCCCGACAGGGCGGTGCCGGGTGCGTCCCTGTCACAGCCGGCCCAGACACCACCAGGGCTGCCCGGCCCCAGCGCCACGGGGAAGCTGGCGTCGGAAGGACACCCGGGAGGGACACATGGGAGGGAAAGCCGAGGGCTGAGCAGAGTCGGCAGACACACGTCCTCCATTCGTGGGACTGCACGCATGTGCACGCCAGCAACAGGCTGGCCCGTGCACCGTTCCCATGAGCAGACAAAAACACGCATTTAGGGACAAACCTCTGAAAAGATAAGAAAGCTACAGGCGGAGGAAATCATGGTTTTAACGTTTCGGCAGCATCGAAGTCGGCAGAAACGCGGAGAGCGACGCGGCGTTCGCAGACGGGAGGACCCGGCGTCAGGAAGACCGGCTCTCCCCAGACGATCTCGAGCCCGTCGAACTGCCAGCGGCGGCCCCGACGGAACCTGGAGTCGGGATCGCGATATGCGTGGGGGGAGCCAAGGGGCGGGAAGGGGCCGTGTGGCGAGGCCGGCAGGCGTCTCTGAGCAGAGCGGTGGCCCCACTCCGGGAGGCGGGAGGCGGGGGAGGGACTCAGGGAGGGGACAAGCGCGGCACCGCGGAGCCCCACACGCCCCGGGGGGTGGGGCAGGCCGTCTCCCCGCACCGCGGGGGCAACTGCGTGCGGCGAGGAGGAGTGAGTGTGAGCGGCAAACAACTGGCAGCGTCTTTCAGACGAGTGTGCACGGCGCCCGGGAGTCACCGAGAGACCCCACGGGGACGGGCAGGAAAAGCTGTAGCCGGGCGGGGTGTCTGGCGCGGACCCGCAGAGCCCCAGCGTCTACGCGGGAAACCCGCGCCCATATGTGTGTGTCTACATTCCAGAAACCATTAGGAAGGAAAAAAACAAACAATCCAATTTTTAAAATGGGCAAAAGGCATGAACAGACTTTTCGCAGCACAGGAAACAGAAACATAAACATATGAAAAATTCCAGCCTCGTTAGTAATCAGGGAAATGCAAATGAAGACCACAATTAGATACTATTTAACACCCAACACATTGGCAAAAATCAAAGAATCTGACATTGTCAAATAGCGGGTAGGCAGAGCTCTCCCACGGCCGTGGAGAACGTGGCGGCCGGCAGCGCGTGGCAAACCGGGACCGGCCCCGCGCTCCCCCATGAGGCCGACGCGGAGTCGGAGCAGGGCTGTGCGGGTGACCCGAGCGCCGGAAGCACGCCACGTCCTGCTGGGAGTCGCTGTCTCGCCGCTCTAGGTCGCTCTGCGCCCCCGTGAGACCCTCGCGGCCCAGCCCGGCGCAGGCCCGCGGACGACTGCTGGGAACGAAGCTCAATGAAACGGGCGAAGCCCTGGACGCAAACGGCCTCATCATTACGCACCTAAAGCAAAACGAGAGAAGCCGTGGTCTGGCCGTCAACACACCAACACCGTCTGTTTAAAGTAACACAAAACCGAGGTAGGTAAGGGCCGGGGGGATCACAAACAGGAACTTTAGGGAGAGCTTCTGGGGGCCAAGCGGAGGGCGGGGCCGAGCCCACGGACGCGCGGGTGTGATGTGGGGCACGGGACCACAGGTGCCGCCCGCAAGCACCGACGTCGCGCCCCGCAGCTGCCCTGCGATGTGCGCCGCGTAGTGGGTCAAGCAGCTGCTCGGAAAAGAGCGTGAACGCCGACACGGACGGCTGCACGACTGTGACCACACAGCAGCCCTCCCTGTCTGGGAACACGGGTCAGGGTCCCCGGCACACCATGATCCTGATGTGCCAGGTTCATGCTTCTTGCCGTCCAGCGTTGCCGTCCGTGAGCCCAGCATTAGGATCCTGACATCCCAGCAGGAGACTCCCCGACTCTCACGTCCTGAAGACACACCCCATAAAGGTCCCGGAAGGCATGTCGATGGCCAAGGCCATGTGGGGCCGTGCTTGCTGGCTGGGCCTCCCTCCCCCACAGCCCCTACCCCGCACTCCCCGCCAAGGCGGCCCCTAAGACAGTGGGGCTCTGGTCCCCACGAGAGGCCCTCACCGTGCAGATGGCTCAGGGTCCCTTTCTCTTGGGCCGAGCCCAAGACTCCCCAGCTGCCGGGTCCCTCCGCCCAGCCCCAGCCCAGCCCCCAGCAGGGGCCAAGAGCCAGTTTCCCAACCCCTGCCCAGTCCCTGGACCGCAGACCGCTTCCTGCCTCTGCCTCCCCCAGACGTCTCTGGGCACGGCCCTGGCTTCCACCAGAGGAGGGATGCAGCCAAACCAGGCTCTCAGCCTGGAGTCCAGCGGACAGATTTGGGGTTTGGGGGAGGCCCTGAGCCTGCTTAGGGTTGGCCCTGTCCCCACCCAGACTGGGACATCCCAGGGCCCCCCGAGCACCCGGTGGGAAGTGTCCGCACGAGGCAGAAGCTGGTCGGTCGTGAACCCTCCCCCGCTATCCCCCGGCACAGCCTGGGCTCTGCACACAGGGCGAGCCAGGAGGGCACGGGCCGCTGCCCAAGGCGGCCGCACCATGCCCTCTTCCCTCCGCCCATGGAGCCCGCGTGATCTCCACAGTCGCACACCTGTGTGCGCAGGTGCCGGCGGCAGCCGGACGGCACCTTGCACCTGCGGCTCTCTGCTCCTCGGCCAGCATGGACGTCAGTCCTGGCCCCTGTGCATCCACGGAGCCTGGAGCCCGGGAGCCCACGGGGCTGGAGGGAGGGACAGGCAGGAGGTGAGGGCTCGTCCGAGGGCCTGAGGATGCGGCGATGGTGCTGACACCTGCCCAGGGGGTGGGGGACAGAGTACAAGGAGAGCACAGGAGAAGTCCTGGGAAAGAAAATCCTGGACACCTAGGACTGGGGGCAGTGGGCGGAGCCCCGTCGGGGCGGGACTGAGCCGCCGGGAGAGCTAGGACGGCAGGCCCGGCAGGGGTGTCCGAACCTGAAGGGTCACGGAGGCTGGCCGGGGGCGGGGCGGGACTGCGGCCCCTCCCTGGACCGGGAAAAGCCTTCACCCCCCAGCAGAGGCGAGTCCAGGGAACGGAGGCACGGGCTGGCGGCTTCTCAGACCCCCCAAGACGGGCAGGGCCTGGGAGAGGCCAGGAGACGGGGGAGATGAAAGCCAGGGCGGGGGCAGCGTCGCGGCGGACACGGGGGGCAACCGAGGGGATGTGGCTGTTACACACTGTTCAGGACGCCCGCGGCCCTTCTGCTCCCGCCCCCGCAGCAGGTCTGGCTTCTGGATCGCTTCATCCCGACAGGAGAGCGGGAGTGTCTCACTGCTTCCACACTGACCCTGGCAAAGCTCGCAGGAGTGTCGCCGGCCACCCCACTCCCCCTGCCCGGAGCCCAGCGGTGTCTGGGGTGCTGCCCGGCCAGTCTGCGCCCTGGAGTCAGAGCACAGGGGCAAAGCCACTACTATCCTGCTGTGGACACGAACACAGACCCAGCCTTGAGCCAGCAGGGTGGGGGGTGGTTCTGTTACTACAGCCACACAGCCTGACAGACAGACGCAGGGACACAGCCTGACAGACAGATGCAGGGACACAGCCTGACAGACAGGCGCAGGGACACAGCCTGACAGACAGGCGCAGGGAGGTGCGGGACGAGCTCCAATTCATAGAACAGAGGCTGGCAAGTCCGGCCACTGACCCGCTGTATGGGGTTCTTAGGATCCCGGCTCCCTCATTCAGAGCAGACAAGCAAGGCTCTGGTCCGTGGGCGACACGGGAGCTGAGGATGGTGGGGGGGGCAGTCACAGAGGCAGGTGGCCCCGGGCTCCCAGAATCCACGGCTCCGCTCCCGCTCACAGCCCAGCGCCTCCCTCGGAGTTTCACATCTGTCCTCGCCGCACCGTGGAAAGCGCATTCGGACGGGAGGTGCACGCTGGGGGCTCACTGGGGCTCCTGACCAGGCCAGCACGGGGCTGTGGCACCTCCACTCCCTGCAGAGCAGAAGCCAGGTAAGCCCCGGCTGGTGGGTGCCCCGTGGCAATCCTGGATGAGGCCAGATCCCAGACCCCTCCCCGAGCAGGCAGCCGGCGGGCTGGAGCAAAGGGGCGCGGCCGTCCATCCCCACCTGGTCAGCCAACCCGCCGCGCCACTCCCCCTGCAAAGGCCCATGGGCTGCAACTGTCCTGGGAACACAGGCATCCCTGGGCTTTGGTTTTTCCTTGAGAACCTTTCTGTCTGTCCTGCTGACAGCATCATTAACAAGCCCTCGTGGGCGTCCTGGAAGCAGATAAGAACCAGGTGCAGAACACAGTCGACGTCGTCCAGAAACACACAGACGTGAGCTGGGCAGAGCCGGACAGGACGGCCACCTGGTGCTCCCGACTTCCCCACGGGCAGGGGGTCACTCGGGAAAGGGCAGAGCCCCACACCGAGAGCCTCACTGACTGACCTTCCACCTGTGCCCCTCACAGAGGGCGAGGGTGAACCGCTGCTCCCCCAGGCCCAGGGTCTGCACCCGGCCAAAGAGGACACAGGGACCCTGGAGGGCGACTCGGTGCCTCTGGAGGGAAGGCGGGCTCTCCCGAAATCCTTCCTTAGACCAGAGCGCATTTCCGGAACGGGAGTACTGAGCCCCACCAACACACAGGACTGGGGGAGGAGCCCCAGTCAGGGTCATCGGATCCAGGCTTCCCAAACCCCGCCTTTGGGCAGGCCTGACCCCCTTGTTCTCAGGGACCTCATCCCACGACACCTGCTCTGGGGGCTTCTCTCTCTGTGGTTCCAGCACCCAGGGCTGAAGGGGGGCACCAGACCCCCAAAAGGCCATGATCACGAGTCGAGAGCTCATCCTCCCTGACTGGGGAATCAGGAGGGGGCACACTATGAGCCCCCCCGTCCACGTCCCTGCCCTGTCCACGCCCCCACACGCCCCACGACGGGGCCCACCGGCAGCTTCAGCACCCGCGGTTCGTCCACTTAGGGCGCACCACACTCCTGCCCGGCCCGTGGCGAGGCTGCAGGACGGCTCTCTAGGGAGTCAGGCAGGCCTGGGAGCGCTCCCGCCCTGGAGACGCACCCCTGGCTCGTTCGGGGAGCAGGTCACATCCTCCGCGGGCCTCACATGCCTTCTGTCTGCAGAGGACGCGCTGGGAGAGGCGGCTTGTTTGACGTCCGGGCCGTGCGCTTGGCTCAAGTCTGTTGTTCTCCGTTCCTGCTGTCTAGAGGTAAACAGACACCGATCCGTCTTCCCAAGGAGGCCAGACAGATGACACATTAGAGCAGGCGGGAGGAAGGGCCGGGCTGTGCCTCCAACCAGCTGTGTGACCCAGGCCAAGTGGCTGTGCCTCTCTGGGCCTCTGCTCCTCGGGTGTCTTTGGGGCCGCGATCCTGCCCCACCCCGAGCCCGAGGAGGTGCCTGCGGCAGTTGTGTTCGGGGCAAGAGAAGGCACCCGTGTGCACTCAGCCCCCGACCGGCTGCTGCCTGCCCCGAGTCACTTCACGGCCGAAACCTGGGAGGAAGGCGTTTCTAGACGAGGCAGCACGGCTCAGAGATGGGACTTAGTTTCATCGGTCTGGGAGCAGGTAACCAACCTGCTGGGAAGAGCCAGGACTCAGGCCAGGCCATTTCCAAGCTTTGCTCCTTCTCTGGCCACGAGCTCGTGGGGACACTGGGGCGCGCTGGCGTCCTGATGGCCGTCACCACCCTCGTCACTCCTGTACGCAGTGGTTTGGAGGCAGGCCTGGGGGTCCATGGCCGCGAGTGCCCACCCTGGCTCCTCCTTGCACTGGGCGGGTCTCCCGCCCTCCCTGCCCCTTGGCTGCTTTATCTGCAGGATGGACACGTCACTTCGGCCCTGCATCCTGCCCAGGACAGGTGTGAGGCTCGGCTGAGCCACGCAGGGACAGGCTTGCTCTCCGTCAGGCCCTGCCCGAGTACAAGGACCACGAGGACGTGCAGAGTTGCACACCATGCCCCCTCCTCCCTGGCTCACACCCTTCCCACCCGACACGGCACTCAGTGGCTCACACCGACTGGCCTCAGACCCGGTGCGGCTCCCCCGAGTGCAGGAGGCATATTAGGTCGCTGGACTAGGCCGACGTGGCTGGTCGGAAAGAGCAGCCTCCGTCGCGGGAGGGGCTCCGGAGCCGCACAACCGGGCAGCCTCCGGGCCAGGCCTGGGTGTCACCTTGTGTGGGGACGCAGCAGGCGCACTCACAGCCGTGGGGACGCAGCGGGCACAATCACAGCGGGGCCGGGACGCAGCCTGCCCCTCCTTCCTGCCACCTCCAGCCCTTTAGACCCAGGGCTGCCCTGGGAAGAGCCCAGCCTTTTCCAGAAGACGGGAATGATTTCACGTAGATATTCCTGGCTTTTTGCTGCGCGAGCAACACAGTTCTGTGTCTCCTTTCCCTCCTTTCTTGGCAGAAAGGGCAGCAGAGCCGTGGGCCCTGGTCCCGTAGGCCTGGCAGCACTGAGGTATTTCAATGAAACCCAACCTGCGTCTGTCTGCAGACAGCGGGGCTCAGCCAGCCGGACCGAGAGGCTCCCTGCCCCGAGGCACTGCCTTCCCCAGCACCGCTACACCTTCCCCTTCCCGTCCATCCTACCCCGCAGCCTAGCTGACCAGCCAACCCCCGTCAGCCCCAGAACAAGCTGCCATGCCCCACCGGGCCCACCGCCCCTCTCCAGCCTGCCTCTACCAGCTCGAGGCCACATGCAGGTTGAATACTCCTCGAGCTTCCAGAAAGCTCCAAATCCCCATCTGTGCACAGTGGGTGGGAGCGGGGCTGCCCCGTGGGGCTGTCTGCGCCATTGCTCCCTGGCCATCTTCTCTGGGTCTTCCCAGCTGCTTGCAGAACACCCACTGTTTCCTGACCATATGGCTCCCTGGGGAATTCAGAGAGCTGGGGGAGCTTGGCCTTCGGAGACCTGGGCTCAGAGTCTTCTCCTCCACTTGCCAGGCCCGTGATCTCAGGCAAATGCAAGCCTTTCCTGAGTTTCAGTTCCACATCTACAAACGGGTGGGCAGCAACACATCGTGAGGGGCGCGTTGGCCCAAGAGTGTGGTAAGGAAGTGGGCCACACTCCCCGAGCTCCTGGTGCTGTGCTAGGTGCCCTGTGCCCTCCATCGCCGGGCGCTGCCCCATGGGAAGCTCTGAGGAGACCACGCAGGGCCCTCTGGCAGGCCCTCCACCCTCACTCTGTGCTCAGCCCTCGGCTGACCCCCAGAATGGCCGGGAGGGGCAGGACTGTGTCTTCCCTCAGGGAGCTGGAGGCCAGGGGGGAGGGGTGGGGCTCTGACGTCCAGAGGAAGCCACTGGACATCATCCAAGGGGAGAACAGGACAGGGTGTGGTCCTGCATGTGAGGCCACGTGGCCAAGAACGGTGGCACTTCCAGAGCCAGGACCACATCTCAGCCTCCCCGTGTTGCCCACCCGCCTAGGGTGGCCTTCTTGGCAAGGCAGGAGCTCTGGAAAAGGCAGCCACTGTCCCCACTGACAGGAGAGCTGACCGTGGAGGGAGGCTGAACAATGGACCATGCCCTCCAGTGCTTGCAGGGGAGGGACATGGGTTGAGACAATGCCCTCACACCAAGGAGGCCTCTGAATAAGGTGTGAACATCTCAGCATGGAGATTTTTATTCCATTTCTCCAGTGCTTTTCACCATGCCTGGTATAGAAGCCTCATAGTGACCACCATCATCGCCACACCATCACCACCACCACCACCACCATTACCACCATCCCCATCACCATCATCACCACCATCACCACCACCACCATCACCATCATCACCACCATCACCACCACCATCACCACCACCTCCATTAGAATGAGTCACGGTGCCATGTGCTTCGCATGCATCCCTGAGAGCCGTTACTGACACATATTTTACAGAAAAGGAGAACGGGAAGCAGAGAGCTTATGCGATGCGCTCAAGGTCACACGCAAGGAGTCATTTACAGAATTGGGATTGGAACTGTCTGACCCAAGGGACCATCTTCATTTGTTTAATAAGTAGCAGCGGCTGCCCCTACTCAGTACAGCTCCTGGAGAAGGGGGTGCTTGCTGTGAAGGAGACAAGATGCTGGGCCGACTCTGGGCCTCGAGAACATGGTTGCTCTGGGCCACAGGTACTGGAAAGAAAATAGGCTCATTTGCATGTAATTTGCATACAGCTGCTGAAAATAAGCCCAGATTCCCCATCACTTAAAAACTGCATTGTTTCTGTCTTGAATGGGACCTTCCCACGCGCACGCCACCCCCAGTCACCCCACTGTGGGGTTATGTCCCCTTGTCACCCCTCTGAAGGAGCCAATTCCCCACTCGGGGGTGACCGTAGACAGGGAACCTCCTCTCTCTCAAGGAGCTAAGTCTTCCCACGGCCCTCCCGGCTGAAGCATGCAAAGTTGGACGGAGGCAGGGTGGGAGGCTGCGTTCTCCTGCAGGGGAGAGGCTGAGGGGGACCACCTTGCCTGGGTAGGTGTTTTGTGAGCCGATGAGTTCCTTGACAGCAGACCTAATGCCTCTAAACACCCGGGCTGGGCAGGATGCCAGGGGCTGCTTCCACGGGCAGGCTGGCTGCCGTCTGCCTGGCCCAAGAGCCTCTCGGGGCCTCCTGCCTTCTCCAGGCCAACGTCTTCCAGCCTCGACCCTCCCACCTGCCTGCCCCTGGGCCAGGGCTCAGGAACGCTGGGCAGCTTCCCTGCTGCTACAGCTCTCCAAAACGCAATCTGGGACTCGAGGCTGTTGGGCTAGGAAGAAGCTGGGCTGGTCGGGGCCCCTGGAGGCTGCCCCTCTGGGTGAGATTACAGAAACGCTTGTGAACAGGTTCTGGGTCTCTCTGGAGATCCACCTGAGACCGGGGTGTGTCTGGGAGATTGGGAGGTGCGGCCACGCCCCCCCCTTTATGGCGGCCCGGGTGGGGGCAGCTCAGAGGCTGCAGGTCGGGCCCCGGGCATGCCGCTCTTCTGCCCGCGTGCCCGGCTCCCTCCAACCCTCCCAGCCCTCACCTGCTCATGGCAGAGCCAGCCACCTCCCGGAGCGGCCCTTCTGGCCACTTGGCTGGTGCCACGCCCAGAAAATGGACCAGTTCCGCCTCCATGCTCCGAACGCTGCCCCAGGAGGCAGACAAGTGCTCAGGGGCACACACCATGCACCCACACACGACATGTGCACTATGCCTGGGCGTACACACCCGCCCCTGCACAGACAAGCATGCACACCCACCCCCCCCGCACAGACAGACGTGCACACCCACCCCCCGCACAGACAGACGTGCACACCCACCCCCCCGCACAGACAGACGTGCACACCCCCCCCACAGACAGACGTGCACACCCACCCCCCGCACAGACAGACGTGCACACCCACCCCCCGCACAGACAGACGTGCACACCCACCCCCCGCACAGACAGATGTGCACACCCACCCCCTCACCCCCTCCTCCGCACAGATAGGTGTGCACAGGCTCACCGCCACCCCCAGGGCGTGCCTGTGCCTCCAGGCTGGGCGCAGGTGCTCCTGGTACCTTGTACAAGTCTCTCCCTCACTGTGCAGGGGTCACAGGCATCTCAGCTCACGGGGGTCCCCAGCACAGGGAGGTTCCCCCACCCTAGGGGGCAGACCTTTCCTGCTCTAAGATCCCTCCTTTGGGAGGCTTTTCCAAATCTATCGGAGCCATGCTGATTTATCCGCGGTCCTTGTCTGGCTCACGTGCTGGCACTTAATTAGCCACTCTCTCTGGCCTCTTCTTCCGGGCCTCAAGGGCACCCCCTGACCCTGGCCCATGAGACAGGAACACAGTGGTCAGGCCAGCCGGCCGCCCCAAGCCGCCCCTCCCAAAGCCCGGTTGCCAGCACCTGCTGGCCCTCCCAGAGCGCAAGGTGGGCGCCCATTTGCTGGAAGAGCACAGCAATTCCACAGGGAGGAGGCAGCACCCAGGGCTCTCGAGGTCCGGTCCTTCTGAGCAGGACTTCTTCAAGGATCAAGAAAGGGTGACGCAGCCTGTGCCTGGGGGGGCGGAGGGCCACACACCTATCGCTGCCTCCCTCCATCAGCCTTGGGGGCACCGCCTGCGGGAGTTCACTCCCACCTGGCGCGGCCCGAAGCCGCCAAGAGCCTGGCCCCAAGGCCCGCACACCTTCCTGAGGGCTCCCCAGGTCCCGACCTGAGGACGCTCACACTGCCGGCCCAGAGACCAGGCGTGTCACCCCAGGTCCCTGGCATCCTGGACGCAGCACGGCAGACACAGAGGAGTGGGGCCACCCTGAAAGTCGGGATGAGCCCAGGCCTCAGGCGGCTCCGAGTAGCCAAGGATACTGTGGGGCAGGTAGGCGAGGGGCTGCGGGGGGCGCAGGGGCTGGGCCGCATCCCCCCTCCTTGCTCGGGAGGACACCGGTGGCTCTGGCCCACGGAGGCGGCGCAGGGTGTTACCAAACCCTAAACGGATAGATTAATCTCCGCCTAGGGCTATTTTTCTGCCGGGTGTTCTCACGGAGGAGGACTGGGGGGGCCAGTAATGCTGTGGCCGGGAAAGGGCAAGGCTCTGGGGCCCTGGGCCTGAGGCCCAAGTGCACACAGGGTCACCCCTCCCCACCCCCCCACGTCCCCGCCAGCTGTCCCTCACGGCGCCCAGAACACAGCTCACATCTACATCACTCAGCAGATGGAGGAGAGAATCTGTAACAATCTGATCAGGAGAATGAGATTGTCCCGTGTTCTCTGCGCCCGGGGACGTCACACGCTCTCAGGCCTCTGCGAAATCCAATTGCTGCTTATTTAACCTGCTCAGCCTCCAAATTAAAAGGCAGCCTCCCCTCCCTGTCCCCTGCCCCCACCTCTCCCCTCCCCCCCCGCAGCAGGCTTCAAGGGCCCCTGGGCTGCCGTGGTAAAAACACCCCGTCCCGAATGCCAGGAAGAGGCCCCCACAGCCTCCCCGGGGCACCCTGGAGCGGAGTCACGGGGAGGGCAGGGGCAGCCGGCCTTCAGGGACAGGGAGCGCGGCTCCAAGCCGGCCAGACCCCGCACCCGCAGGCCTTGGAAGGCTACCTCTCCCTCCTCCCTGCACCAGGGCCGGGGATGACTCCTGGGCCCTGACAGCCGGCAGGCACCCAGCAGAAGTCTCTGCGATTGTAACCAGATCCAAACCCCGAATTTTACAGAGAAAATGGGAAAGGTCAAGGCATGGTCATGGGAAAACCAGCCCAGAGCCTGAGCCCCTGGGAAGCTCAACAGACTTGTGAAGGGAGGGGAGGGGAGGGGAGGGGAGGGGAGGGGAGGGGAGGGGAGAGAAGGGGAGGGGAGGGGAGGGGAGGGAGGGAAAAATTAAGGGGCTGCTGCCAGCTGGGGCTGGGCCACCCTCCCTGGATGGGTCCCGCCCCTCCCTGGAGGCACATGAGCGGGGGCTGGGCCAGGGTGGCCCCCCCGAGGGGTCCTGGGCCAGGCCTGCCCTTTGCTGGGTGTGGATGAGCTCAGGAGCCCCAGCTGCTCGGGCTGAGTTAGTCACCTGCCCAGGGGGCCGGCCCCAGCTGTGCCTCCCAAAGCCCTCGAACTCCCACCGTCCCCACTGCCCAGACGAAGTACGGGAGGACTTTTATTGAGCACCGACTGCATGCTGAGCTCTGTCAGAGGCGCCAGGTGGGGACCACAGCCATAACCCTGCCCCGTGGAGCCTGCGTCCCACCTGGCAGAGACCGCGCCCGGGGAGACAAGTCCCCACGGGGGCATCAGCCGCAGGGGGCATGCATCGGGGAGTCCTCTCTGTAAAGGGCAGCGGTGGGCAGGCAAGGGCTGGGCGGCCGCACTGACGGAGGGTCCGTGCAGGGCAGGCTTGCTGGGCTCGTGGGGAGGGGGCCGGGCAAGGGGCCGCCGCCGAGTTCGTGTTCCACGACACGGTTCCTGGCATCCGTCGGGTCCTCGTGGCAAATGCGAGGCTCCGGAAAGGCAGGTCCCCTGGTGCAGCGTGGCTACGGCTCTGCCCGGGATTACTGCCTCTGCGGTCCTGGGACAGGTACACAGTCCCAGGAAAGGCGCGTCCATGGTGCCCCTTTGCCGTGGGGCCATCTCTGAGGATCAGGAATCTGGGAACTCCCCTCTTTCTCTGGTCTCTAGAAGAGTCTGTAGAGGCTGGACCTCTTCCTTGAAGGTCGGGGGATGGGGGGCACCTGAGGGTGCACATGGGCTGCCTGTGCCCCACGACCCTCTCCAGGAACCTGTGTGTTTTCTACGTTGAAACGGTGCTGGCATCAAATCCTTCACAGAATGCTCCTATTCTGGAATCTTGGCTCCTCCTTCCTGGGTCCATCTCACGAGTGGCTTGTCTACGGTCCCGCTCTCTCCGGCATCGAGGAGACCCGGCCCTCGTCGCCAGCGTGCCCCCCGCCGGCTCGCGGGCTTGTGCGGCCTCCTTCCTCCGGCTCGGACCTCTGCCTCCCGTCTTCACGCGGTCCTCCGTCCGCCTGCCTGGTTGTGGCAGAAGCGTCTAAGGCCACAGATTTCTTCCGCAGGTCCCCAGAGGTCCCCACACCGTGTGGCACCATCACTCACTCGTGACTTTCTCGCGCGCGCAGTAATGGCGCACCACTGACGAGTCCTTCCTCGACCTCTGAACTACGTAGAAATCTTTTTAAACTTCCCAACATACAAAAAACGTATTTTTCTTTTACTACTTACACCGTCAGTTGCATTTCTCCAGCTGCACGTTCTAAGCATCGGGGTGTGTTTTGTTCTTTACGGACGCCCTGAAGTCTGCCGACACCTGGCACCAGAGGGTGAGCACGTCCCCGGCACACTGGGTGCAGGGGAGGGAGCTGCTCCGGGGCGGTCCGGGCTCTGTGGGTCAGGGGAGCCCGGGCTCACTCACCCCGTCCCTGGGCCCCCCGCAGAGCCTCCCCCACGACGCGGGGCTCCCCCTGGCGGAGGGAGAACCTGGAACTTTCTTATCACAGGCTCAGAACCCACAGGCACGGAACCCACAGAACCCACAGAACCCACAGAACCCACAGTCTTCCCTGGGCGTGACCCCCTTTCCCGTCTGCCGGATGCTTTTCCTTCCACATTACTCTTGTTTTCTCTTTTTTATTTAATCTTTTCCTTTTTTGCTCAATAAGAACTTGTGTTTGCTCAATTGTGTTCTCATTCCGTTCTCACTGGTTGGAAAGCCCAATCCCCTCTTACTCCTGGTTCCAAGGGGACCCCTGCCTCAAACCTCACTGTGCTTTTCACTGATCCCGTGAGATCCCGAGATCCCGTCACGCGTGCTCTGGCCAGCGCCACCAAGACCCGCGCACCATGGCCCCGTGGCCCCCCTGCAGCTGTGCCTTGGCCACCAGGGCATTCATTCCGCCACCATCGCCACAGGGCCGCGGCTCTGACCACGTTCTATGTGGGGACTCACATGGCAGGGACCCCGAGCCCGGCCGGTCTGCTCAGAGCCCTTGCGCCGCACCACACCGCGTGGAGACATGTGCTTCCACGGCTAACCAGGAAGGACATCCGGCGCTTCCAGTCGGGGACTCCTACAAACACAGATGCTGCGGACGTCTGAGTACAGGTTTTTGGTGAACAGGACTTTTTACTTGTCTCGGATAAGTGCCCAGGAGTGCGGTTGCTGCGCGGTGTATTTAAGAAACTACCTAACCAGCTTTCAGAGTGGCCTCCCCGCAGGCAGTGCACGGACAGCCCAGGCTCCCCGTGTCCCCACGTCTCGCCTTCTGCCTCTGGGGCAGGTGTGCGGCAGGGCCCCATTACAGTTTTACGCCGCATTTCTCTAACAGCTGGTGGTGCTGGATGGCTTCTCGGGTGCTCACGGGACCACTGAAAATCTTTGGTAAATATCTGCTCAAATATTCTGCCATTTTCTCACTGAATTGTTTGTTTCTTACTGTTGAATTTAGAGAACTCTTTACATATACAGGATACAGGCCCTCTGCTTCTCTCCCTGAATAGCTTGTCTTCCCAGCGTCTTCACATGGGTTAAGTTTTTAATTTTGATGAAGGAGTTTTTACCGTGTGTAATTATTAACAGAAGCCAAAATTAATCCATATTTAACTTCCCTACGAGCAACATGAGCTGAGAAAACTTCAGCAGCTCTTCCCAGCGGCTACACTACCTGTCTGGGTGTCGGTCGGAGCTCTCCAAAAACGTCGCCCCACGAATTAGACGCTATGATCATCATCACTACCTTATTACAAAGTAACTTCACTATTTCACAGTCGTTTGTTGGCCCCGCCTACATATTTGCCGACTTCTCGCCCCCCCCCCCCCCCCCCCCCGCCCTTCCAGGGCCTCCGTCCTTCAGACGTCCCGCTGGGGAGCGCCTCCTCCTGGTGAGCCCGCCGGGCTTTCACCGGCGCGGACGCTCCTGAGTTCGTCTTCGTCCTCGGCAGGCGCTGTTGCCGGCGCAGGACTAACGCTCACGGTTATTTTCGGAACGCTTCACAGACGGCCATGCCGGGCTCTGGGCTCTGGTTGTGGCCGTGATGCGGGCGGCAAGTGCACCTGTCACACTCGTCCGTTCCACGCGGACGGGATCCCCTGCGTTCGTGCTCCTCGGCCTCTCCCCGCGCGGCTGGGACAGCAGTTGCCTCATTTCTGCTGCGGGGTGTCCCCGCGCCCGCCCCGCGCCTGCCTGGCCCACGCCCGACTCCGCGCTCTGCAACACGCCAGCCGCTCCGGGTGTCCTCTGGCCGCCGTTTGTCACGTCCTCTGCCACCAGATGCCCAGGCTCGTGGCCGTCCATGGAGCTCTTCATTCTAGAAGTTGGAGGTGATCTTTTTCAGACACACGTGGTCACTTTTGATAATCTCTTATCGCCCATTGTTGTGATTTCATCTTATTTTAAAGCATTTCGCAGCAACCACCTGCGGCACAGCCGGCTAATTCCCGCAGCTAATTTTTGGCGCCGACTGGCTCGGCGCCCCAGTGGACACAGGCCGGGCGCCCGGGACAGCGGGAACCACTCTCCTCCCGGCCCCGGCGGCTGCAAGTCCGAGCCCAGGACCCGGGGGCGGGGGGTGCTGGTGCCCGAGACCCCTCTGCCAGCGTGTGGACGGCATCTCCTCCCCGTGTCCTCATGCGGTCATCCCCCAGTGCATGTCTGCGTCCTGCTCTCCCCTCGTAAGGTCACTGGTCAGCGTGGATAAGGGCTGTCACCCTCTGAGGGCCCGGGGTGAGGACTCAGCACATGCATCTGGAGACAGAGCTGGACCCATAGTGGGGCCTGTTTTGTTATCTCTGCAACTGGTCCTGCCTGCCCGGCTTTCTGCTCTGCTGCCCCGTCACATACAGAGTGGCCTCCAGCCGTGGGGTCACATGGGCTCATTCTGTGGGCCTCCCACAGGCCTCACTGGCCGCTCCCGCCCATAAAGGGCTTTGCAGGTCTGGGGTCTCAGATCAGTCCTGAACTTGCTTCCCACGCCGCACTTCCCATTAGGGCTGCCGGGAGGCGATGGGGGTGTATCGGTTCCCTTGTCGCTTCCTGGCGAGGCAGCAAAGCACCGGAGCTGGGGGTTTCCAGGTCAGACTGTTCTAGAGCAGGGGGGCTGCTGGGATGGCTAGCCCCGTCGTCCGAGGGCAGATGTGCCCAGCTGCCCGCACGCCCCGCAGCTGCTCCAGGAGTGAGACGCCGAGGCTCCCTCACCTGGGAAGGCAGCGCAGTGAGGGGACGGGTGAGAGCCTGCGGTCCTGACCCGGGCTCCAGGCGCCACCCTGCACCCCAGACTCCTGCACGAGGGTGCACAGAGGCGACCTGCAGCATCTTCCCGATCCCGGCCTATCTGACCTCTGTGCAGTCGAGCCGCAGACCGGCTCCTGCCGCGGCCACGGACCCCTTCTAGATGCCCCACACTGCGACTGTTTCTTCTCTACCCCGCCGGCCCCTCCGGATCCCTCCCCTGGCATCTGTCAGGGCAGCCTTCCCGCTCTCTTCCGTGGGACTGCTCCTGCCTTCTCTCACGGCCCTGTCCCCCTCCTCCCGCACAGGGTCCTCAGAGCGCTGTCCTCTCCGTGCCCCTTCCCTCCTCAGGCCCCACAGCCCCAGCAACACCCGTGCTGCTGGGACAGCCCGCTCATGCACCTGCTCCCGAGCACCCCACTGCTGGGCCCAGGGGCACCTGGGACGGGGACCCCAACCCTGGCTTTACCCCCCACCTGCTCGCTTCCATCCTGAGTCTGTGCTGCTGGGGAGCGTGCGAGCAGAGTGTGCTGCTGGGGAGCGTGCGAGCAGGGTGTGCTGCTGGGGAGCGTGCGAGCAGGGCAGGCTCGAGGCCGGTGGCCGAGCTCAGGCCACTGCAGTCGCACCTGGGAGGGGGCCGTCCTTTCACTGCCTCCCTCCCACGCTCCCCAAGATTTCTCTTCCCGGGACACTCTGACAGCTCCTGTCTAATCCGAGATCACAGCTTTTTCCGAGAGGCCCTTCAGGCTCCCCTGATGCATCCCTGAGAGGAGGTTCCAGAGCCCCAGGGGTGAGGGCGGCTCCCCTCCATGCACGGCCAGCCGGGGCTCTATTCTCCCTGGGGCGTGGCCCGGCCTCCCCGTGCGCGCCGACCCGTGCCCTGCTGACAGGCCGCCGCTGTCCCCATCGTGCTCCTCCCCAGGCCTGCAGCACAGGGTCCCGGCCACAGAGGGGCCCCGAGGCCTCAGAGGCGGATGGACCAGGGGGGCACCAGCTCTCAGGCCGTGACTCCGGAGCCCACAGCAGGGGTGGAGGCTGCTTTTCCCCAAGCTCAGCCCGGACTCTCTGCCAGCCCCTCCCTCCCACCTGCTCTCCGGGCTACCTGACACCTGCCATGTGGTCTCGGGGGCCTCGGCCCGCCCACCTTCACCAGCAAGGCCACCCGCTGCCTTCGGGGGCACGAGGTCCTACCGCGGACCCCCGGACCAGGGCGGCCAGCGGCCCATTTTAACTGCCAGCCGACAGGATGGGACGCGAGCAGAGACGTCCTTCGAGCGGACGCGCCTTCTTAATCCTTCCTCTTCCTCCTGCCGCCTGGAACCTGTGTGTGTGTGGGGGGGGGGGGTTCCTGCAGCCAGCCTGGGCCACGGGCACGCGACCGAGCAGTGCCCGCAGGCCGCGTGAGCCCGAGGACCGCAGAGCCGCCCGCGGCGTCGACTCACCAAGCACGGACTGCTTCTAAGTAAACGTCATCCCGTCCGTGTTCTCCAAAACAAGCCATCTGGGCTTTCTGTCAGATGCAGCCAAATCTAGTCGAACTTAAACGCAGGAAACACTTACCCAGAATGTATTTACTTCTTAGTATTGTTTTCTACGGCCGACCGTGAGCTCCGCAAGCACAGGCTTCTGGTCTGCCTGGTCACTCCAGCATCTTCAGCACCTAGTACGGGGCCCGGGCCAGAGGAGGCTCATGGTAGGTGTTACAGAAATAACAGGGTCAGGGCTCAGGGTAACCCAGGTTAGGGCCCAGAATATAACTAGGATGAAGGCTCATAGTGTGACCAGGGTCAGTGCTCAGTGTGTGACCAGGCTCAGGGCTCAGTGTGTGACCAGGATCAGGGCTCAGAGTGGGACCAGGGTCAGGGCTCAGTGTGTGACCAGGGCCAGGGCTCAGTGTGTGACCAGGGTCAGGGCTCAGTGTGTGACCAGGGTCAGGGCTCAATGTGTGACCAGGGTCGGGGCTCAGAGTGGGACCAGGGCCAGGGCTCAGTGTGTGACCAGGGTCAGGACTCAGTGTGTGACCAGGCTCAGGGCTCAGTGTGTGACCAGGATCAGGGCTCAGTGTGTGACCAGGGTCAGGGCTCAATGTGTGACCAGGGTCGGGGCCCAGAGTGGACCAGGGTCAGGGCTCAGAATGGGACCAGGGTCAGGGCCCAGAGCGGGACCAGGGTCAGGGCCCAGAGCGGGACCAGGGTCAGGGCCCAGAGTGGGACCAGGGTCAGGGCTCAGAGCGGGACCAGGGTCAGGGCCCAGAGCGGGACCAGGGTCAGGGCTCAGAGCAGGACCAGGGTCAGGGCTCAGTGTGGGACCAGGGTCAGGGCTCAGAGTGGGACCAGGGTCAGGGCTCAGAGTGGGACCAGGGTCAGGGCCCAGAGCGGGACCAGGGTCAGGGCTCAGAGCGGGACCAGGGTCAGGGCTCAGTGTGGGACCAGGGTCAGGGCTCAGAGCGGGACCAGGGTCAGGGCTCAGTGTGGGACCAGGGTCAGGGCCCAGAGTGGGACCAGGGTCAGGGCTCACTGCATGACCAGGATCAGGGCTCAGTGTGGGACCAGGATCAGGGCTCAGAGTGGACCAGGATCAGGGCTCAGTGTGGGACCAGGGTCAGCATCTAGAAGGTGACCAGGCACAGGGCTCAGCGAGTGACCGGGATCAGAGCTCGGTCTGAGACTGAAGGTGTCAGCCTGCATCGCAGAGGAGCGGCGCTCACAGCCAGGACGGAAGTGAACGACCCCCTGGGGGCATCTGTTAGTGGACGGGAACATCCACCCTCCATCCGGAGCGAAGGTGAACAAGGCTTAAGAGCCGGCATGAACACGGACCTGCGGTTTTAGCGGAGAGGCTTCCCAGGGAGGGGCCGTCGGAGTGAGGCTGCCGTGGGCAGCCCATGGCATCATAAGCCCCACGGGGTGGGGGGCGGGATGGCGGCTGGGCCACGCCGCAGGGAGCAGAGAAGAGATGGCGCGCTCTTGAGACGAAGTTACTGGCGCGCTGCTGCGCCACGGCGAACACAGAAAACCGGAGTAGGGTCCCGCCCAATGTGCTGGGGACACTAGTCTTGACCCTCCCCGATGCTGGGCTTCCCTGGGGCCCGGGAGCCAGCACACCGTCCCGTCCACGCCAACACTTGAGGCTGCCACTTCTGGAGAAGACTTTTGTCCACATCGGTCAGGAGAAAGAAGCCGAGCGGAGATGGGCAAAGGGCACGCGGCCCAGGACCAGCGAGGACCTGGGGTTCAGGGAGCCCTGCCCTCTCCTGCTGGCCCCTGCGGAGCTGTGTGGCTGCAGCCATGTGACAGGGCCAGGGGTGGACACCAGTTCCCTGAGGGACCCTAGCACGGGTGCGGCAGGTCGCCCATGGAGCAGATCTGAACACCCCGCCAGCGCTCGGGGCTCCCTGCCGGGGCTGAGCACAGCAGCCCGTCCGCAAGAACAGCACCGGGCTCGTCTCATGGGTTGGCGGGCATCATCAGCACGGTTACTGCCTTTTTTTTTTCTTTTTTGGTTATTTTATGCTTATGTAAGAAAAATAACTTCTTTGCGAGAAAATCAGGAGGTACAAAACAGCATCCCACCCAATACAGTACCAAGTCCCACATACGTGTCCGTGTGTCTATCACACCACAGATCTAAAACCGGGAGAAATGACAGCAGGCCCGCAGGACGTGGTTCCCTTGGCAGGATCGTGGAACGCGTCGGAGCGCGGCCCACAGAGCCCGTACAAGCAGGAGGAGGCGGCGGCTTGCAGGGGGGCTATCCAGGTCGGGGGACGCTGTACCCCTGCGGCTGTCCTCCAAGGCACGCAGCCCAGCCGGTGAGAGCGCGGGACGGGAGTGGGGGCTGGGCTCGGCCCCGCCCCTCTGCCTCCTCCAGCCATAAGGTCCCTGAGTAGACGTCTGCCCAGGACCCACGGGCCGGCCCCAGAGCCTTTCCCTGCACATCACTGAGCCCCCCAGGCAATGCCCATGAAGGTGTCCTTCATCCTGACTGGCTCCATGGAGGCCCAGCTAAGCCCAGCTGCCCCCAAGCCCACCTCCCAGAAGGGCTGGAGTCCCTGCTGTGTGCCACCCTCGGGGGTCAGACCTCCTCCTCCACCTTCAGGATCATCCCTGAGAAGACCTCCAGGCCCGGGTGGGGGCGCTGGGGGCTGCCCCGGGAGCCTCCGCTAGGCCCGCGGGCCGCTCCGCCAGCAGGGGTGCCGTCCCCGACGGGGGGCGAGGCTCCCGGCACGGGGCAGGCCTCCACCAGCTTCTCGAGGGTGCGGTTGAGGGCCTCCATGCCGTCGGCCAGCCGCTGGTTCTGCTCCGCCAGCCTCTGCAGCAGCCGGTTCTGCTGGGCCATCAGCACGCTCTGCTGCTGGGACCAGCGGGACAGCAGGGCCCCCTGCCGCCGCTGCGAGTCCAGCAGCCGCTGCTCAAACTCGGAGGCCTCCCCCGCGGGCCTCCCGGGGGGTGGGGGTGGCGCGGTGGGGGTTGGGAAGGGCCCGAGGGCCCCTGGGAACGCAGCCACAGGGGGCACGGGAGCTGGGGAGGCCGGAGAGGCCGGCGGGGAGGGCGAGGACGTAGGCGCGGGGATCGTCGCTCCTCGGTCCGAGGGCTCGGGTTCCAGCAGGCTCGGCTCCTCCAGGGTCCGCAGGGGTAGCCACAGGCCGCTGGGGGCGTCCTCGTCCTCGTCCGCTGGTGGAGGGAGACAGGAAACGTCAGCCGCAGCAGCCATGATGGGGCGACACATCGGAGGGCGGAGGTGACAGAAGGGGCCCTCTGCACACAGAGCTGCTTGGGTCTGCAGGGCGCTTCTGTGGTGGGCAGCAGCACCCACACGAGGAAACTAGGGGGACTCACGGGGTGAGTCTTCATCCAGCAACACTGAGGTCCTAACGTCAGCCTGGAACTGCGAAGCCTCGGTGCCCTGCTGCTTGTCCATACGTCCAGCCAGCTGGCCGCTGTGTGTCCCCCCCCGCCTGCCCACCTGTTCCACTGCAATACCACCCACTCATCTACCTGCCGGTCTCTTCCTCCAACATCCAACCGTCTTCTTCCCTTCTTCTCTCCTCCTCCGTACGCTCATCTGTCCGCGCGCCCACCCACCGGCCGCCCACCGGCCGCCCACCCACCGCCCACCCAACATCCTTCCGTTCACACCTCTGTGCACCCACACAACCATCCAACCTTCCACCCATCCAGGCCCCCACCCATCGCTCTCCGGGTCCTCCGACGAGTGGGTGTTCCGGGAGGAGGGGAAGGTGCACCAGAGCTTCCCCAGGGCAGGAGGACCAGTCCCGGACAGGAATCCGAGAGCCTCGGCGGCAACACGGCGCAGCCTCTTGAGAGCTGGGAAGCCCTGCTCCTCCCGGAACCGCCGGCCCCAACGCGTGCATGTAGGGACGTCACCCTCTCTCTCGTCAGGTGGGGTGGGGTGGGGGGACACTGGCCAACTTCTCAGGGAAAACCTGGACCTGAGGCCTGGGCCTGGGCCCCGTGCTGCCCGCCAGGCTGGCGATGAGCGGGACATTCCCATGCGGCAGCCGTGTGGCCGCGCCTCCCGTCAGGGCCTGCCTCGCCTCACCTGTGGCACAGGTGTTACCGCTCCTCAGCAGAAATGGGGTAGGGATCGGGTCACCAGAGGGTCCAGTGGGCTCCCCGGGAACGGGATGGGGGTGGGGCTTGGGCCCAATGAGGAGCCCCCCCGGCGCCGCCTCCACGTCCTCCTGCCGCTCCTCCTCCTCACGGCCCCGTCTTCGCGTGTGGTCCTGGCACCCGCCGATCCCGCCGACGGCCGGCCCCGGCGGTTCCCAGAGGCAGCCACCGGCCGGCTCAGTGCTTCCCTCTCAAGCTGCCGCGGTAGGGAGGGCGCCCGCAGGCCCCGCCGTTCGAAGAGCTCCCGTCCGAGGGACGCCGGGCCCTGAGCTTCGGGCAAGTCTGCCCTGCATGTCATCTGCGACCTGCACCTTCCACTCCAGGAGGGCCCCAGAAGGACCAGGCCTGGCGGAGAGGCCCCAGCTGGAGGGCCTGGCTGCCCTCTGTATGCTGCAAGCTGCGGGCCGTGGGCCAGGCGGTGCGCCCCGAGCTGACGTCAGCCTGCCTCCACTCCCATCCTGCGGACGAGACCTTGGCCCAGCCCGGTTCTTCACCCGCTCTCACGGGCTGCTGTCCGTCAGCCCGACTTCTCTCCTTCCAGGGCCGCCGATGCAGGAGACGGGAAGCCGACACCAGCTGTGACTTCCCGGGGACCCCAGGCAATGAGGGCATCACAGGCCTCGCTCTCCCCAGGGTGCTGTGCCCTGCTCCCACCCACCGCGGCCCGCGCACGGGGCTCGCACTCCAGCCCCCGGATCCTGAACTGGCCTGGGTGGCTCCGCCTCCGCCTCTGAGCGCGCCGCCCCCTCCACCAGGACAATCACTACTTGGCCTTCAAGATGGAGCGCGCGCCTTCCCGGGAAAGTCTGCCTGCCCCAGCGGCCCAGAGCCCTCCTCTCACTGGACTGGCCCGTCCACTCCACCCTCCCCCTGCGATGCTCCCTCGCGGAGAGACAGGCTCTACAGTGTCCATCTCTGAGTGTCAGAGCACAGCGCGGAGCAAAGGGCCAGTGAGCGGTGAGGAGGGAGTGGGCACAGCCTCCCGGCCCTCCGCCCACCTGCATCAAGGCCGAAGCCTACCAGGCCCCATCATGCGCTCACAAGGCAGCGGCGGGTCGCACAGAGGCCCAGCCATCAGCCCCCAGGACTGCTCGAAGCCCCATCGCAAGAAGATGCAGTCACTCCCTCTGAGCAGCCAACTTGCCCCAAGCCGGGCTCTGATGGCTCTAAGAAGGGGCCGCCCAGACCAGAGCCCGGCCAGAGGCAGCCCCGAGCGACACAGGGGCCTGGGCGGCTGGTGCAGGCAGCAGGGTCAGAGGAGGGTCAGAGGAGGGGACAGAACCCACCGACCCAGCTTGCCCATCTGGGCACAAGAGACGCCACAGAGCTTTCTGGAGAGGCAGCCTGGCGATCACGCTCCTGAGCGCCCACAGCAGTGAGATCCCCCACACGGGCCCTGTTCACATTTACGACCAGTTCCCTGCCCTCCAACTTCCACTAAGCCAGCTGGGCCAAGGCCAGGGCCACCTGCCTCGGCAGGGGTGCAGACCCTGCAGCCCTACCTTTCCCTCCGCAGCACCAGTCCCCCTTGGCTCTGAGAAGATCCTGTGAGCGCGCCCTCCCAAGTACAGGGCGGGGCCTAGGCCTCCCAGGGAAACGGGACGGAGGGGGCCATGGGCCAGCCAGGCCTGTCCCTTCATACTGACTTACTTGATGCCGGCTGGCTCCAGCCAGGAGCTCGCTGGCCACCTCTGTGTGCGAGGATGCAGCCTCAAGGCTGGCTTCAATACTATCTGCAAATCAAGACAACAGAAGGAATTACAGATTGTGACCCTGAGGACACCCCAAGGGCAATGCCTGGGGAGCCCAGGCCCAGAGATGGAGTAGGCTGGAGGGCTGCTGCCCCACCCCGGGCTCACAGAGGCCCCATGCTGGCGTTACTGGAGACCAGGCGAGGAGGCCAGCCTCCAGAGCCGGGAAGAGCACTGGGCCACCTGGCTGGCGTAGGCACTGGCCACCAGAGCCATCAGGAGGCGCCCCTAGGGACAGGGGCATCTCACTCAGGAGAGGACAGAGACCAGCCCGGAGAGAGGCCTGGCCTGTGACTCTTCTGTGCCCTGGGCCAGTCCTCCTGCTCCTGACCACGGCCCCTGCCTCGAAGAAAGGAGCAGGGGACCTGTCTCTGCGGGTCCCGTGGAGCCACGGGGAGGACCCCTGCCTGGGCTGGGAGCGAAGGCGCAGGGGGCCGGCAGCACTGCGCCGGCCCAAGGTCTCCGGACCGTGGCCAACCGGCTCGGTCTTCAGTGTGGGGCCTCAGGCACACGCCGGGTAGGGCTGTCAGTGTGGCGCTGAGCTGTCCCACCGGCGGCACAGTCGAGCCACCCCCACGCGCCCCAGGGCAGCCCTAGGACACTGGAGCACTCCACGCCGCGATGCCGGCGGTGAAAACACGCGCGGAATTCATAACTGGACCCGCTCGGAGCTCAAGGCCAGGCCACGCAGACACACAGAGCGATGGTGAGTGAAGACGGCGACGTCCTCCATGGCAGGAGCTGAGTGTGAATCCCGACAGAGGACGGGTCTACACCGCGCCCTCCTCTCTCCTCGCAGACCAGCGGCCGGGACGCCGGCTGCCGCGAGCACGCAGCTCCTCCGAGGAGGAGGTGACAGGACTCCAGGCTCCAAGGACGTCGTCGGGGGCAGAAACAGCCCGATTGCTCTCTTCCGTCTCCCTGGACCGCGACACGTCCGGTCCGGAGCGGAGCGCGGTGGCAGGGGACGCCCAGCCTCTGCCCGGCGACGGCTCTGAGGGGCGGCTGTCTCCTCCGGGGTTCCCTCCCCCAAGCCCTCCAGGCTGAGCCCCACTGGGAGGAGAGCAAGGAGGGCTTTACCCCTTCTCGTGCTGGGGCAGCCCTGCTTCTCCCCCACCTGCAGCACTGGCAGCGCATCGGCCACCCAGGCCCCTGGTCCTGCCTCGGCCCCGCGGACATGCCAAGGAGCCAGCTCGCACCCCGAGGCCTTGGGCAGCGGCAACCCCGCCCTCCCCCTGCGGAGGTTAGAGACGGACGCCCAAGACAGGAGTGACGACCTGCATGCACAGACAGACTGCAGTGTCGGGGACAGAGCCTGGGCCGCCCTGCACCCTGCTCTCAGGCTCCAAGAAAGCCCGAGTCTGGTCAGCCTCCAGCACAGGCCCTGGGGACACTGGGAACCAGCTCTGACGGCAAGGGACGGCCTGGAGACACGAGCGAGCCCACAGCCAAGCCCACCTCGGACCAAGAACAAACATACCCAGCCCACAGAGCGCTCCCCAGATCGGACTCGGCTCTGCCCTGGGCTGCCACACTAAGCAGACCCGCCCCCCACAGCCGGCTCCTTCCCCAAGGGGCTACTGGGCAGCCCCCCACCACCTGGCCTGCTCGCTCTGATGCTTCATCTGCCCTGAACCACTTCTGCTCCCTCCTAAAGACCCCTGGTTGTTCGGAGCAGATCTACAGGTGCCCCCTGCTCACCCCCACTCCCACGCAGGGGCTCTGCTCCGGAGACCACAGGGTGCCCAGACTCTGGGCCAGGCCTGTGGGGGAGAGAACCTCCTGCCAGCACCACTCCCCAAACATTCAGAGACAGCAGGGGTGCAAAGCACAGAGAGCTGCCCGCTCAGCCCCTGCGGAGGCCCCCAACTCTGCCAAAGGGGCTATCCACAGCCTCTGTGGCCGCGAGGAGCCCCTGCAGGCCTCCCGCTGCCCAGGCACCAGGCCACCGCTGACCCAGACAGAAGAACTGGTGTGCCGCGCCGCAGTCATCTCTGCCACCGCCTCCTGCCCCGAATCAGGGTCTGCAGCCGCCTCCCTGACCCACACTCAGCCCTGCCAGGGAGATCCGGCCCCAGGCCACTCCCTCGCCCTCGGTCGCTCGGCGACAGTCAGCCCAGGATGCACAACCCCAGGAGGGGCTCCCATCACTAAGGGACCAGTCAGCCGCCACTGTGACGGAGGCGAGCCCGGAGCCTGCAGGGTCTAGGGAAGGGGGCTCCCGGCCCAGCTGCGCAGGCAGGGACATCTGTGCTGGACTGGACCCCACCATTAGCCAGTTTGCTGAGCCAGCACCAGCGACCTTCAGGAACAACACGATCACCAAGTTCGGGCTGGGCTGCAGGGCTAGGGACTCGTGGGGTGGGCCCAGGCACCCCAGTGTGCACCCCAAAACCGGGTCTGGCTCTGTCTCTAGGAGAATGTGGCAGCCTCCCCTGGCCTGAGAGGCTGGCTGCATCCCGTGCCGTCCCCCAGGCCCACGAGCAAGGCCAGTGCCGGGGAACGGCGTGTCCACCCACATCTTCCGCCGGGTCCGTACAAGCCGTGGCCAACTGCCGGCGTGCCTGTGTGCAGGCTGAGTCCTGTGCTGCACTGTTGGCCTTCAGGAGAGCTGGGCCTGCTCCAAGCTTCATCCCCAAGGTGCGTCCAACAGCTCCTCAGGAAGCAGAGTCTGTGTCGGCCGAGAGCAGGGGTGCAGCCGCCACGAGCAGCCTGACTGGGACATTCCGAGGCATCTCGAGGAGGAGAAGCGGCAGGAGGCATGGAAGGCGGTGGCGAGCAGAAGTCCAAGCCAGCACCCCTGGGAGCCGGAGGGGGCTGTGCGTGGCAGGGAAGACCCCATCACGCCCCCTAGGCCTTCCTTACCAGGTACAGAAACTTCCAGCAAAGGGGGGCCCTACAGACGGGCACATGGGCTCAGAGTCAGAGGGTCCGTGTACCCTGGGAAGCAGGGAGCCACTGGAGACTGCCCTGGTCAGGGGGCTGAGTGACCCCAGGGAGAAGAGCCCCCATAATGAGAGCATGGGAAGGGGTGGTCCCCTCCCTCACATCGGGAGAGTGGCCCCAGGTGGGGATAGGGAGGGAAGCGTGGCCCCTTGTCCTCTGCTCCCTGAGCCTCTGGAGGCCCTCGGCTGTGCTAGGTCATGGTGGGGGGACCCCCAGCAGGGCTCCCAGCTTGGGGCCAGGAGGAACCTGGCTCTGATCCCCAGCTCCTCAGCTGCCCAGGCGAATGGGCCCCCTCTCTGACCCCAGGCTCAGTTCCCCAGCTGGAAGCAGAGAGCTACCACACGGGCGGTGGGCAGACCCACAGGCCCCCAGCCCTCCCCTGAGGGTCCCGCTCCCTGGGGCCCTTCACCGTACCGCCAGCACGGGGGCAAGCCCAGGGGCTTCACTTACTTGGCAGGGGCTCGGCGGCCTGGCCCTCGCCTGGGGGGGCTGGGGCTGAGAAGGTCTCGGCCACCATGCGCTCGACAGGGGTGAGCAGGAGGCCGGGGGCCGGCGGGCGCTCGGCCAGCTTCTTGCGTACCGCCCCGCGCAGGTCCCGCCACTTGTGCTTCAGGTCGCCCAGGGCGCGCCGGCAGTGGCCCAGCGCGTTCACCGCCTGCAGGATCTTGTTCCACGCTCGGTGCTTCCGCGAGCGCGGGCCCCGCAGCGCCCCGAACAGCAGCGGGTAGTGGCGCGTCACCCTCCGTACCAGCACCTCCGTCTCCTGGGGGCTGAAGTTGGGCTTGCGTGTCTTGGTGCGGGAGTGGGGGCCCTGCCGCGGGGACACACAGCCCAGCCCGGGCAGTGGGGCCGCCACGGCGGGCTCAGGGCTGGAGCTCTGCTGGCACGTGGCCTTGCTGCTGCCGGACCCTGGAAAGGCACCAGAGGCTGAAGGGGCAGGCAGAGGCCAGTGGCCAGCTAGGGGGGCAGGGGACAGGCGGGCTGGGGCCGGGCCCAGCCAAGTGACACCAAGTTCACGGCCTCCACTGTCCCTGCAGAGGGGCACACGGGCCCCTGCCCATCCCCCAGCACAGTAAGACCGCCCACAGCAGCACACGGTGGGGTCCTCAGGTCTCAGCAGCACTTGGCCCCTGGTGCCCCACTCCAGGTGCTCTAAGGTCCCCAGGCCCTGATCACAGTGGCTGCGACTCAGCCCCCTCTGCACCTGCCCCTCCCAACTAGTCTGTCCCTGGGACTGAATGACCACCTGGGTGACATCTGGAGCGGACAGAACACTCAGCACACCCCACCCAGAGGCAGTCAGAGGAGGTAGGAACAGCGGCCACAGCCACGCTGAGGCCGACAGGGGTGCGAGGCAGGAGGACATGCAGCCCAGGCAGGCAGGGGCCTGGGGGGAGTGGTGCGAGGGCTGCCAGGGCACCCACAGCACACCCCAGAGCACGGCTCTACTGCGCAGCCCAGGCTCTGAGAAGGAGTGAAAGGCCCACGTGCTGGGCAGAAGGCCCCGCCCTCCTGGCAGCAGGCCCCGCCCTCCCCAGTCCCTTCCTCTCCTGCCGGTGATGGCTGGGCTGCCCCGCGGGGAGCAGGACACACACAGACTTCAGAACCTGGGAACGGAGCGGGTGACAGAGGCTGGCTGGGAGCTGGCGGTGCTAGCCAGTGGCTCTAGGGCCAGGAGTCGGCCCCATGCTTCTGGGCCAGGGACGCACGGTTCCTATTACATGCCCCCCACCCTCTGGCCTCCCAGGCACTCAGGGCTGCAGCCGAAGAACCACGTGGCCACCTGGGTAGAGAGGACAGGCTAGGTGGGGCCAACGTCCTCACATGGAGGGAACACAGAGACCAGGGCCGGGTCACCCCTGGTGCAGCCCTGCCCCCACCACACACATTTCCTGAGGCATGGAAACCCCAAGGCAGCTCTGGGCTCCACGTGTGCAGCACTCTCTGCTGGGTCACAAGCTGCAGCCTTGACCCCCCCACACACACCCAGCGCAGTCTGTCCTCACCCTGGAAAGTCCTTGGGTGGGAGGAAGGCCCAGGGCGGGAGGCATGGAGGCCCAGACTCCTCAATGAGCAGAAAGGGTGGGCCACCCTCTTGCAAGAGCCTCCCCAAACCCAGCCTTCCTGAGGGGCTGGGGACACCGGGGACACAGAGAGGGAAGCAGAGGCTCAGACCTCCAGAACCTCCCTGGCTCTCGTTTGTCTGGGAGGCAGCCTGCCCACACCTGGGGGGAAGGGCATGTGGCCATGGGGGACAGGTGCTTAGAGTGTAGCATGGGTACCCACCGATGGCATCTCCTTGCTCTGCCACCATGGAAGCCAAGTCCTTGATGATCTGATTGACATCCAACAAGTCACTCTGTGGAAACAAGAGGATGGCCATTAGGTGCAGCGGTCAAGGGCACAGTCGTCAGGGAGTGCTGGGTGGAAGCCAATAACCAGGAGCAAGCCTGGGCCACCACCCCCGAGACGAGGCAGAGATAGGTCTGGGATCTGAATATTCTTTCCTGGACTCAAGGCCAAACCCCGAGGTCCCTGGGTATCCCTGGCTGTAAGGCACCACACGGGGTAGAGATGACCAGGGCTGGCCCCTGGGGCTACAGTCAAGTGCAGAGCAGTGCTGCCAACACCATCTGCAGCTCCTACAGGCCTGTCAGCCCTGGGGACACCTCGCTCCCCGTACTTGCTCTCAGGCTCCTCGAGTAAAGGAGGGTCTCTCTCCCTCTCCACAAACACACAGCCCCTGGCACAAGCCAGCACCCAAGTGCTGCTCGATATATCCTGGAGGAGTTGGGTGGATGGTGGGTGGATGGGGGATGGAGAACGGACAGGTGGAGAGATGATGGATGGACACACGGATGGATGAGTGGGTGGATGGCGGGTGGATGGATGGACGGATGGGTGGACAGATGGATGGACGGATGGATGAGTGGGTGGATGGCGGATGGATGGATGGACGGATGGGTGGACAGATGGATGGATGGATAGTGGATGGGTGGACAGATGGATGGACAGACGGATGGATGGATATGTGGATGGATGGATGGGTGGACGGGTGGGTGGCGGATGGGTGGACGGATGGATAGAAAGATGGTTGTCGGGACAGAGATGATGGGTGGACGGGTGGACGGGTGGCAGATGGACGGGTGGTGGAAGGCAGACAGACGACGGACATACGGATGGGTAAACAGCGAATTAAAGGGTGGACAGGTAGATACAAAGATGGATGCTGGATGGTGGATGGTGGGCGGTGGACGGACGCCAGTCCCATGGAAAGACTGAGTGGCTTCATGAAGCCATGAACATGGTAAGGAGGAGAGATTTGCACCAGGAGGGTTTGGGGCATCCCACGTAAGCATGTCTCACGTCCTCCGTGTGGCCCAACTGTCTTATCTGCATTTGCCAGCAAAGTAGCAGGGCCGCTTGTGAGGGATGTGGCCACACCCCTGGAGCAGTGTTGGGGGCACGTCGCACAACACTGTCATACTCGGCAGCACCCCTCAGGCCAGGTCCCAACGGCCATCTGACAGTAAAGGTTGTGTACACTCAAGGGGGTCCGTGACCTGCGGGGCCTCTGAGAGAGAGAGATGGCTGGGACTGGCACCTGTGCCCACTGGCTCCAAGGCCACACTTTCCCTGAAGGCCACTTTGCAGGGCACAACTCCTCCACCCGCCGGCCAGGTGACTGTGCACAAGACCATTCACCTCAGGGCCAGATTTCCTCATCTATCGTGTAAGCAAAACAAAAGCTTCCTTCCCAGGAGCCCGGTCCATGGCCAGGGCCGAGCACGACTCAGGGAAGAGTCCTTCAGGCCAGTGAGAGTGGCAGGGGAGGCAGGAGTGGGAACCCGACCCCAGGCCCACCCTCTCTGCAGCTCATTCTGGAACCTCAATCGATTTCCACAAGGGTCATCAAGACAGGACGGGGAAATTCATTTCTTTTTAGGAGTGTTCTGGGAAATGAAGCAATTAGCACGATCTTAACCCTGTACGTACTGTCGCTCACAATTCAATTACGGGTTTAGCCACAGTGCAGGCAGACAGCCGCTCGGTAGAAACAGCCCGTGGCTGGGAAGGTGGCGGCCCACTGGCAAGCCTGTGGGTCTCGACTCTGCAGGTTGGCAGCATCCATCCACCCATCCATCCGTCCGTCCATCCATCCATCCATCCATCTACCATCGGAGGGTGCTGGGTGGCCCTGAGCCTGGGCCCTCTTCTAAGCTCCCCGTCATCACAGCCTTCTGAGCGAGGCCATCAGCCGGGGAGCCCAAACCTAGGCTCTACCCTAAAGCCGAGACGTCAAGGTCACGAAACAAAGACTGCAGGCTCCGAGGGCCTCAGTCACTCTGCTTCTCTGCCCAGATTTCCAGGTTTCCACCTAAGCCCTGTCAAAGGCCCGGCACAGGCCATCACACCCAACCTCCAGCTTGGTCACCAAGGCCTCCCTCATAGGAGGCTTGTTAGGGGGCCCTGAGCCTGGCCCTGGGTGCACCTGGACTCTGGGACTCGTAGGAGCCTTTCTAAGGTGACTCGGTCTCCCCACGCTGTATGTGAGCACGCCTGCCGGTAACCGCACTTTGAGGCCTGGGGAGACAGGGAGGCCAAGTCACCAAGAGGTCGAGGATCTCTCCCGAGGACACGAGACTAATCAACGTTGGCGCCAGTAATCACGCCCAAGTCTGGGCTGGCCTGCCCCAGGCCACTACAAAGCCAGACCTCACTGCTTTGGGGCACCCTGGCAGTCACGACACCCGGAAGTCCATACACGGGGGTGTCACCCACATGGGCAGGACTCACGGACATGCACTCCATCACTCCATCTCCTCCCACGCAGGGCCACGGCTGAGCTAGGGACCCAGTCTCCCTCAGCAAAGGAGCGGGCAGGGAGGGTGCTGTGGAGCAAGTGTTCCATGGCCCCACGTGCTTCTGCTGGTGTCTGCCAGGTCCGAGGGCTGCATGAACCCGGCGGGACAACAGGGATGCCGCGAGGGGCCGCCCTCAGGAGGGAAACAGACTATGGGGAAGGGCTGGTGAGCTTGGGGCTGCAGACCCCTCCCGGACCCCCAGGCAGCAGGCCCCTGCAAGCCCCTGCCTATGGGCCCCCCAACAGCTCCAGGGACGAGTGGGGAGGTGGGGCCCTATGGACGGCTCTCCACCCAGGGTGCCTGGCTCCGGGGTGTGTGCCTCCTGCTAGACACTCCCGTCACTGGGGCCTCCTGGGGTGTCTGCACCGTCTGCAGCATCGATGGGACAACTAGACAAGGCTGGCTCTGGGGACAGAGCTGCTAATTTGCCACGAGGGAGGGCCTGACAGAAGAGGTGTGGACGGGTGGCCTCAAGCCGGAGGGAGCGTGCAGAATGGCAACATCTGGGCACAGGCCACTGGCAGGGACGGTGTCCCTCTGGTCACTGTGCCTGGACCCCTGGGCACGCCTTGGTTCCTGGAGAACAAGGCCAAGGGCAAGTGGGACCCAACTCCTGGGCTCCCCTGGAGGATACGCCAAACATGTGGGCCTGGAGCCCCGGTGGGGGCCATATTCCAGCAGAAGCCCGGTCCTCGTTCTGGGGTGGGGGGGTCGGAGCCAGGCTGGTCACGGGCCTGAGGGGGGGTGGGCCCGCACTGGGGGCCCAGAAGTCCCCCGGAGCTGCCCCAGGACAGCGCCCTCCAGGGACGGCAGGCGGCGCCAGCGGTGGCCCAGGAGAGCGGGAGAGTGGGCGACATGGAAAAACGCAAAACACCTTCACTTAGTAAACGTTTAAATCATGCAATTATTTTCCTGATTGCTTCTAAAACTAGAACTCATTAAAAGCTCTCACAGAATCTTCTTTCTCCTCTTCTCCTGGCACCGCGGAGTAACAGCCTTGCACGGGGCGCGGGAAAACCGCGAGGCGTGTGTGCAAGTGCACCTGCGCGCTCCCCTCGCCGTCAGGAATGAGAAGCAAGGAAACACCGCAGCACTTTTTCCATTACACCAGCTCTTCTTATAATTAGGATCTTGGCAACCGCCAGCCTATGAGCACGACCGTTCCAGGTAGCGGAACGCCCAGTTTCACTGATTTATTCACGGATTCATAGTCATCAGCCCCGTCAAACCCCCGCCCCTGCGTTCCGGTTGCACCGTGCCGACCTCCAGGAGGGCACCCCGGGGCTCTGCCCTGCGGAGGCCCCTCGTCCTGAGCCCCCTCCCTCCTGGGCCTGCCACGTAGCCGTGGTGACAGAGCAGTTCCTGGGCTGGGTCAGGCGACACCACCCCAGAGGGAGTGGGCAGCGCCGCCTGCACAGGAGAGATCAGGTGAGGCTCGGCAGGGGGAGCCCGGGGCACAGCCGGCGGTCAGGCCCGATGGGCTGCCCAGGCCAGGAGTGGATGGACACGCAATTCCAGTCCCAGCTCCATTAGCCAGACCCAAGCCGGGCAAGCTTGCTAGGTGCTGGCCTTGGCTGGAGGCGCGGCCCGTCCCGCTGGACCTCCACGGCCTTGGGAGGGGACAGGCTGCCCCACCCTTCGGCTGCCCCACCCTCTGGGTCTCAGCCAGAGTTAGGTAGCGGCCCCTGGGCCCTGCACACCTTGGGGACTGCCTGCACACTTCCCCCGCCCCAGGAAGGCCAACAGAGGGGCGGGGATCGGACTGTACTGCCACCAGCACACCCTGCGCCTGAGTCACGCAGCCCGGGCTCGAGGCCCCGCCCTGCCACACTGGCGCTGCGCCGCGGGGCCAAGTGACGCGGCTTCTCTCAGCCTCCGCATCGTCTCGGATAAAATTGGAACACAGGAGCGCTCACTCTCGCGGGGCTGTTGTGAGGGCTGATAAAGCAGCGTATAAACAGGCAACGGAGCCTCCTCGTTAAGTCCCAGCCCTACTCGGGAGGCCCGCCACGTAAACCTCGCTCACGCCTCCACCGGCCCCCGTGCAGCTGCCCGCGCGCCATCCATCCCTCCGCCCCCCACCCGTCTCCACCCAGCCATTTGTCTGCACGACAGTCATCATGTCATGCGTCCTCTGTGGTTAGGACACCGCGACGACCACGGGCTCGGTTCTCACAGAGAAAAATCACAAGATGGTCCGTGACACGGTACGTTCAACGACGCACAGGGGAGCCCAGAATTTCAGACGGACAACACCTGCACCAAGACTGGAAGGTACAGAGCAGGAGGAAGGTGCTGGAGCGTCTACAGGAACAGGGTCCGGGCAGGAAGGCACCAGCTGGTTCAGAGAGCCAGGGCAGCTGGCGGAAAGGGCCAAGGGAAGTGTGTGTGCTCCCAGGTCGGTGCCGGAGGGCCAGGGGGACCCCCAACCCACCTGCCATGCTGTTCCTAGCGGCACCCCACACGTCTGCACCGCCGTAACCACCTTGACCACCAGAGCCCAGGTGAGGCTGTGGGCTGCCTGCTGCTGGGTCACAGAAGCACCCCCAAGCCTCCTGCTGGGGTGAACCCCTAGTCAGTTCACACCTTCCCCAGGCCCGGCAGGGTGTGAACTGGGGCACGGCCCTCCAGGAGCTCCCAGGGAGGGGTGAGGTAGGGGCTGGGGGGCTTGGGGGGCCAGCAGTGAGCTCCACCCTGCCCACCCCCACCCCCCACTGCCAGATCTGGCTCTGCCCAGGTGAGACCCCCGGAGGCAGCCCAGCTCTGCGGTGCACGGTCACCTGTGGGCTCACAAAGGTTCTTTGGGTTCCGTTAAGCCTTTCAACAACTCCCAAGACCACGGTCCCGTCTTACAGAGAAACGGAAGCTCCCAGGAGACCCCTAGGCGCTCTCACGGCCAGGCAGCGGCACGGCCAGGACTCGAACCTGGGCCAGACCCCCACTTCCCCTCTGCCATTAAGAGCGGACAGAGGCCAGACGGCCCCTCCCTACATGGGGACGAGGAAGTTCCGGCTACCACCACAGCAACCCCCCAGGCTCCGCAGCGAGACTTCCCTTTCTGCCAGGACTGCCCTGGTGGCGGCAGGCCACGCTGGACCACGGATGGGCTTGGCCGCTGCTGTGAGGACACCGGACTAGCCGCCCTCCCCGGCAGCCTCATTCCCAGGAGAAAGGAGTGAGGGGCCTCCTGGTCTGCGGCCTTGGAGCACGAGGCCCTGGACACATACCTTCTGCTCTTCTGGACAAGGGGCTCAGTCGAGGCTTTCAGAGGCAGCTGCCCACAGCCCATTTTCGGAGGGGGTCCCCAGCGCTAGGGAATGGGCTCAGAGAGGGGACCTAAGGCTGAAAGGGATGTGAGAAGCTGCGGCCCAAGGGGCCAGCTCTGCCCAGACCGGCCACGGCCTTGCGGGGCGCAATCCGCTGGGGAGAGCACAGGACGAGGGTCCACGGTCAGTGGGAACGGGAAGTGGGGCCTCAGCCCCATAGGCCGGACTCCCAGGAGGCGGCACTGAGGCCACAGAGAAGAAGGAGCCGGCCACTGGTGGGGCTCCAGCACAGCTGTGGTGGATGGACAGACCACCAAGGGCTGGCACACAGGCCTGGGGGCAAAGCTGCCCACCGCCAGTCACCAGCCAGCCCACGGTGTTGGGGGGCCGGCAGCTCTGGAGGCAGCTTAATGGGGAGCCTCTGCGGTCCTGCTTCCTCCCACCCACGTGCAGTTAAAGCCTGAGCTCCGAGTGGAGCGGAAAAAGTGAAAGCGGCCCTTCCCGCTTTACAGCAGCCCTGATACTGAGCCCCTCAGGGCCACGGGAGGTTTGGGGTCACCCAGGTCACAGCCCACTGAGGACCAGTGTCAGGAAGGGACCCTAGGCTCAGTCCAGAGACCAGCTGCTTCCAAATCAGAGGTGAGAATAAGCAGCCCCAGAAGGTCCCGGAACTAGCCTGGCAGAAGGGGGGCCGTGCCTCAAGCCCCCCGCACTCCTCGTCGGAGGGGCCCATCCTCTGACTCCTGCCCAGATGCACTGATGCCCCTCCAGATGCACCTTGCCCAGGACGAGCCAGGGCTCAGGCCCCGTGGGCCCCAGGAGTTGGCCTCCCGCTTCAGGAAGGGGGTGACGTGTCCTGAGAGCCTGGCCCGGCCCCCTCTGCAGGAGCACAGTCGCCCCTGGGGCAGCTGCCAGGCACTGCTCTCCACGGGTGGTGTCCCCAGAGCTCCCCCTGCCCACGGGTGCCTTCCTTCCCAGCTCTAGTCACCAGCCCAAACTGCAGATAGTGTGGGATCCCGTCTAGGGCAGGGGTGTCTCAGGCGGGCCGCACTGCGTGGCCCTGCCGCCCTCCTCCCAACCCTCCACGCGCTCCGGCAGCCCTCATGGGAGTGGCCCGGCACTTCCCACAGGAGGGAAGCTGAGACCCACGGGGGCCTGGGTCTGCCCTAGGCCACTCTGCTAGCACTGGGGGAAGGGGGGATAAGCCTGCAGCGCCCAGGCCCACGAAGCCAGGGATCAGGACGGAGGACGGCTGAGGCCAGGCCGGGGGTCAGCTGTGCCAACGCAGCCTGGAAGCGGCCAAGCCGCCTGGGGGGTGGAGGGTTAGTAGGAGTGGGGGGCCACAGAGCAGGGCGGGGTGGGGCGGGGCTGAGCTGGGTAGAGCCGGGCTGAGGGGGGCGGGCCCGGCCGGGGCGGGGCGGAGTCACCGTCCACAGGTCCCAGCGGCTCCGCGGGAGGAGCACGAGCCACAGAGCAGGACGGGAGCGAGGGGTGGAGGGACGGTGCGTCCAGCTCTGCGGCCCGGGGTTTGGGCACGGGCACAGACACCCGCGTGGGGGCCCGGCTCTGGTGGACAGACAGCACCGCAGCAGCCAGAGGAAGGGGAGGCGCGGGACTGACAGGGACGGAGGGAAGGAGGTGGGGGCAGACCGCGCCGGTGGTAAGCAGCCCGCTCGGTGGCACGGGGGAGGCCGTGTGAGCCGCCCACAGACATCCCCAAGCGGCAGCCACACCTCTCTGCTGTCCTCTGTAGCTCTGGACAGACGGCCCCGCAGACCCTGAGCAGCTGGGCTTTGGGCCAGCCCTGTGGGGGCCTGGGGCAGCCCACTTGTCCCCCGGGGTCCAGCCTGTCCCGGCTGGCACTGCGGGCCCCTCCCTCCCTGTTTGCTCTGCGAGCCTCCGTCACCAGGGCCAGCCATGCAGTCTGGGAGACAGACCCACAGACAAGGGCTGACCATGCGTCCACGGCCCCTTGTGCCACACGTGGAGACCCTAGCTCCCGCAAGCCTAGCCACAGTGGTCCCCCCTGCTGACCACCCCGAGGCTCTGAGGGCCACAAAGGGACTGGCTGAATTCAGGCAGCTCCCACACTACCCCAGGTCCTGGGGGGCCCGGGCCCCAGGCCTATTCCACTCAGCTAAGGTGGGCTGATCAGCCCTGGTAAAACCCACCCTCTGCCTAGTGACCATACAGAGAACTAGAGCAGGGCACAGGCCTGGGCTGCCCAGTGCAGGAGGTACCCTACTCACACAGGGGCTCCTCGTGTGAGGAGGCCTCCGCTTCATGTCTGCTCTCAGAGGTGGGTGCTCACCTGCTCAGGGGGTCCTGGCCTCTCCCAGGGGCCGCCCTCACCCCGCCCATGTCCTTATGCCCAGGGCCCTGCCCTCAGCTTCCAGCACCCGGACAAGACTCCTTCCTCAAGCACAGCATGGCCCCCTGCCCTCACCCAGCTGCCCAGCCTCCCAACCTCTGCCCCTTCTCCCCACTACCCACAGACAGTGTGCCAGAGGAGCCGCTGGGCCCTTCCTACAGGGACCTGAGTTCTCGAGCCAAAGAGGAGCCAAGTAAGTCTCCCCGCCTCTCGGGACCCCAGCACCCCGTGTCGTCAGGGGCAATCGTGCTCGGGTCCCTTGCTCAGCTGCTGGTGGAAAGCCGGTCTTGCTGTGCCGGCAGACAGGGCTCCCCGTGTGTGTGTGCTTGGTTCTTCTCTGGACGTCTCAGCAGAGCGGAGCCCCATGTCCCCGTGCCACCTCCTGCCTGGGCCACAAGCCGGTGGACTTTCCCCTCCGGGAAGCAGGACAGTGTGAAGGGACGGGTCCTCATGGAGGCAGAGGCTGAAGTGGGGAGGGGGCCCCAGAAGTAAGGGGGCTGAGCTCCGCCTCCCTGGGGGGGCATCTTCCTTCTCCCACGGTGGACAGCAAACACAGCCACAGGTTCTGTGCCACTGACTCAGTTTACCAACTTGCCCAGGTTCTCGTTTTTCTAGAAGAAGCTACTTTCAGAGAATACGCATCCAGAAATGGAGCCTCTGGAAGCAGCTCCGACGTCCCAGGCAGAGGGAGAGACGGAAGCCGGCGGGGGAAGAGAACGCACCCACATCTGCACGCGGGGGCTTGGGGGGTCAGCCCCACTGTCCGCAGAGCCAGCGTCCCTGCTGCGCTCCCCATGCACTTCCAGCACCCCGGGACAAGAGCAGTGGCACCGTCACTCACACAGTTCCGCTGCCCACGCACACTCTGCAGGCCGGTCCTCACCTCGATCCGCAGGACGGCTTCCTCGCGCAGCCGGATGGCCTCCAGGTCCTCCTCCGTGATCTCCGGAAGTAGCGCCTGCTCCCGGCCCTGCCACATGCCATCAGTCCCGTTAAAGATCTTTTCATCATCAGGCAGTTCAGCAAAAGGGGCCCGGGGACTCTGCCGGCAACAGAGACAGACCAGTTAGCGCGGGTGCGCCAGGCTGCCCACCAGGCTGAGGCCACAGCTGCTCCCCGGGCTCATGGCTTTGAGCACCAGGGGCCTCCAGGGATCTGCAGAGCCCCCAGCACGCACTCTCGGAGGGGAGAGAACCCACAGCCACGGGGCCTTGCCACGTGGGGCCACTACAGGGACCAAGGTCCAACAGACACCCCGAGCCCACCTCGGGCCACCCCAGGCCTGGCCACTGGACACACTCAGCAGCCCCCTGCTCCCCACCACAGCCCTGCTGGAGTTCAGACTCCTCGTGTCCCCAACTGCTGTGACACCTGAGAAATGCCCCCTCACACACAGACACAAACGCAGCTCCTCACGGGGCTGTGAGCCCACCGCAAGTCCACTCTGGGGGCGGCCGCAGGTCACGGTCAGGGTCTAGCCGCCAGGCAGGGGCTGTGGAAACGGAGGTGTGGCCACCCACACAGCAGGGCATGCACGCCATGGGGGACGGTGCGTCCCGCACACACCTTCACGGAGACTGGACCCGGGGGAGGGGTGCCAGGGGCCTTTCATGTCTTTCCATTCTGTGTCGACTGCTTTAATTTACCTGATCTTGGAATTCAATAAAATGTGGCTTTTTCCTTCAATTAACTATCTGCTCTCTGATAGGACTCTGAGTACAAGTGAGTGGACGTGCAGGGCTGCCTGTGGGGGGCCGTCTCCGTGCTGCGCACCCCACAGGGCTGAGGGGGGCGGGCGGGCCTGGGTCCCACTCTGGAGCCGTGGCTTCCCACGGAAAACGTGCAACAGCAAAGACGACCGCCATGCCCTCCTCAGCCCCTCCTCCCTCATCAGAAAGCCAAAGCCCGCTCACAGCTGCTCCCCACCCCCAGGTCAGCCAAGCTCGACTTCACATGGGGGCTGGGTGTGTGTGGGTGTGTAGCTACACGTGTGTACGTGTGAGTGTGTGTGCGTCTGTGAGAGACGGGGATCGGCATCACGGAAGGCTGCAGGATGCGCTGAGCCAGCGGACGACCCCAGGCTCCGTGCCTCCCACCAGCTGTCTCTGACACCTCCGACGGCCCTGCAAAGAGCCCTGAGCCCATTTTACAGATAAGGACATTGAGGCCAAGAGGCCAAGGAACCCAGAACAGGCAGGATGTGAAGCTGGGGCTTCAGCTCCAACACAGAGGAGCCCCGGGGCAAGAAGCCACAAGGACGGTGCGCCTGAGACCAGGGGCGTGGGAGGGGCTGCCCCGGCCCCCCAGTTGGAGCAGCTTCCTCCCCAGCTGACCCTGTCCCCCGAGCTGCACCCGGGCCTCCTCGGCAACTCTTCTGCCCTCACTCCCGCCCCAGGTGCTGGCTCTGAGCACAACACCCTTCCCCTGTCCAGAGACCATGCTGGCACAGGGACAGAGGGCAGGGTACAGCTGGCCCCCGGTCTCCCAATGCCAGCCCGAACCCTGGTCGAGCCCCCTCCGTGCGTCTGGGCAATGGGCCTGGACTGAAATGCGGGACTGGCCCTCCGCTCCCTCACAGAGCCTCCCTCTGCAGGCTCCGTGTCTCTAGGACACTCCGCACTGGGCAGTCCGAAAGGAGGCTCTGGAGACGACCACCGGCCTGTCCACTCTCTTCCCTTCGTGACAAGACCAGCTTCCCACCCCACCCCTATGCCTCTCGGGGCCACAGGGAAGGGCGCTGGCCAGGGCAGGGGCCAGCATGGGCCCCCCGCCAGGCAGCGGTCACAGGGCCTCGGCAGCCGGGAGAGCACCACCCCCCACACACCCTCCCGGCCCCCCTGGCCCACCCTGCACCAGCCCCGGGGTACAGCCAGCGGACGGTGAGAGCCCCGCGTACCGACAGGCTTGGCCGGTCACAGAAACCAACATGTCACAAAGACAACGAATTCAGCCCAGTTTGGACAAAGGCCTGCAGAAGGCCCTGTGCCCATGCGAGGGCCAGCCCCGGGAGCCACGGCAGGGACCAGGCAGGAGGCCAGCGCTCCTCTCTCCAGTGGGGCTCACGACCTGCAAGGCGGGCATGCTCACACTGGGGTATAGAGGGGGCGGTGCGGGTGCCCCAGGGGCACAGAGAGGCCCCCACTAACCCAGCTCTGCTTCCAAAGCCAACGTTCTGCCCCCACACCACGCTACGGCGGGCGGAACCTCTTCCCCCAGCGTCGGCAGAGGCCTTTACAGAAATAAATACGTGGAGAAACGAACATAAAATAAAAGATCTACAAAATCTGTTGACAAGCGCTACGGTCCAAGGTGGCAATTACCGCCTCCCCTTCCCAGTGCGGGTGGACGGCAGCGGGGGGCGGGCACGGAGCCGAGCCATGGCTTCCGGCCCAGCACAGCAGGCTCGGGGCCTCAGTGTCCTGGGGACAAGCGCCCCAGAGCCCCAGGTGCTCAGCACACCGCTATTCCACCGGCCAGACCCGTCCCGCATCCCTTCTGGGCGCTGCCGGGCACCCTCGCTCCCGCCAAAAGGGACCGAATGGGGGTCTCCTCGCTGAGCACTCACACCCCGGCCCAGGCGGCAAGGCCCAGGGCGCTCGCTGGCTGTGCCACCTGGCAGGTTCCTGGCCTCCCTCCGCCCGCCCCGGCACCCTCGCCCAGAGTCAGGGAAAGGAGCGAGAGGAGGAACCACCTCGCTGTGTCAGCAGGTGCACGTGAAGATGACGCGTCCGCAGAAGCCGGCGGGGACGCCGAGGGACGCGCCGCCCCCAGAAAGGGGTGTGAGGGCCACCTCTCCCAGGGGCCTGGCCCGGCCCATCGGCTCCAGTGGGAACGCCGCCTGGGCACGGCGTTCGGAAAGCCTCCCCAGTCTGCCCAACAGTCCCCGAGGGCCCCTCATCTGTGCACCCGGGCGGGGCCCAAGATAGAGGAAGGCTCCCTGCAAGCACGTACCCTGGGAGAAGGGGCTGGAAAAACCGCCATGACGCCTACAGACCGACGGGCAGAAGCACTCAGATGTGCCTGACACCACAGCCACCTTCCCTGGATGCGGCCCGCGGAAGTGGCCCAGCAGCTGGGGACAGAGGGGCCTGCATGTCCTCACCTGCACAGGTATGGCCCGCCCCTTCCCCAGCAGCTCACAGCAAGACAGAAGACAGGGCAGCAAGAAATGGCTGGGACACCTGATCTCCCGAGAGCACCAGAAAGCGCCCCTTTATTCTCCTCACAAAGGCCCCGTTTGGGGATTAGGGATTTGCTGGCAAGGCGCTGGGGCCGGTGTGGAGGAGACAGCCCTGTGATGGTTTTCCAGCACAAGAGGCCGCCAACAAAGACGGCTTTCTCCTCCCTCCGAGGCCGATGGTTTGGGTCCCACTCTGTGCGGAAGAAATGCACAAACCAATGTGACCGCTGGGCCGCGGCGCTGAGAGCGCTTTCCCGTGAGAAGAGCGAGGCGGGCGGAGGCACACAGGCTCCCTGGGTTCTCGGTGACTCTGGGAAAGGGGCCCCTTTCCCGCGCACTCCGACCCCGGGCTCTGCGCAGGAACGTCCATGACCCTGATGGGAGGGCAGGGGTCAGGGCGTGAGCCAGTCACAGGCTTGGGAAAACTGCTTTTGTTCAGCGGCCCAAGGCTGGCCATCCATTTCCCCAAGTAATAAATGACGCCGTTTGTTAGCAGGTGGAAGTGCCTGGAGACGCGTCAAAGCCCAGAATGTCAGAACTGGCGCGACCACGGCAATCCTTCCTCCGACACCGACCCGACATAGCGGCACTAGGGCCCAGAGGCCGGGGCACCCGCCCTGTGCAAGCACGACAGGATTTCCAGCCAACACACGGCGCTCTGGCGGAAACGTGCGCCAAGCCGGCTGACGGCAGCACAGACCATGGACCGTCCCCAGCGAGGGCCAGGAGCCGGCCCAGACACACCCAGCGCCCCCACTGGCTCTGCTTGACCAGGTCTGAGACGGACCGTGGACCCGACCCAGAGGGCGGATGCCAGTCGGCTGACCTGCTCCAAGCCGCGGCCGGCACTTGGCTCAGACGGGAGAAGGTGGCTGGTGGGCACCCCTCACTCCCGCCCAGGACCGCAGGGCCTGCAGACGGCGCCCCGGAGTCTGCGAGATCAGGGTCGCAGCCACGCCCGTGTTAAAGAGGGTAGTGTGTCATCTCCCTGTTCGCGGTTTGCAGAATTCCTGGAAATAATCTCATCTCTCATAGTTTCTCAGAAACACTGCTGACCGTTCTCTTCCTTTTTTAAAAAAAAATGTGGCTGAAAGACAGCACATCTGCAGTCCAGAAATCAGACAGGCACAGTCTGAATTCTTACAGAAGAAAGTCCTCAGGCATGACACGGAACCTCACCAGGACCCTGCCACACCCCTCCAGCCCCCCACCATCACGCTGCCTCCGACCAAGGGGAACGTTCTAGCTTCTAACGTGCCCATCCCCGTGGCCTGGCTTTGACCTCCCTCCGCTCTGGTTTCGGGCTTCTCTGGCTCGACACTCTGAGGTCACACGGCGGGCCCCACAGGCGACAGCTGGCTCTTCCTGGCGCTACAGCCTCCATGCGGGAATCCAGCACGAGGGATGTGGCCGCTGCCCCGCAGGCTGGCTGTCTTCCCAGCACTATGAGCCGCCTTCGGCGTAACGTCGGGAGAACACACAGGTGCCTCGCCACGGGCTGTGCACTTGGGGGAGGACTGCAAGGTCACAGGAAAAAGAAGGCGTGAACCCAGGAAGCATTTCAGGGTCCAGGGGGCAGCATCTGTACGCCTCCGTCGGCACAGCCTCCCGGCCCTTGCGAGGCTGACCATGTGAGCGCACTGGTGAGTGTGAGCGGAGCGGCCGGGATTGAGCTCCATGGGCTCCCCCGGCCCGCTTCTGATGACGCCCACTGCGCACACGTCCGTGCACTCTGACCACGTGGACGTCCCCTTTTGTGACACGTCTGTGCGCTACCGGCCACGTGGATGTCCCCTTTTGTGACATGCCTAAGGATTCTACCCTTCCATGATTTTGAAATGGGTTGTCTGCCTCTTTCTTACTGATTTCTCAGAGATCTTCATATATCACGGACATCAGGGCTTCCCAGACACACGTACGTGAACACTGTCTCTTGCGCTGAAGGGTATGTTGATTTAAGGACGTCAAGTTGATCTGCTTTATACGTGGTACCTTCTCATCTGTGCAAGAAATGTTCGCTCACCATGAAGACGTGCAGACAGACTCCCATGGTGTCTTCTAGAAGCTTCACTGCTTTCTCTCTCACACGTAGATCCATGTTCTAACTCAACTCCTTCTTGCACACGGGGGGGCGGGTTTCGGGAAAGGATCTGCTGGCAAAGGCAGCCTTGTGCCTGTGCCCTCCCGGCCCCTCTCAGCCACATAAGAACGGACCACGGCCTGGAGCACTTCCCCACCAAGAGACAGAGCCTTCCCAGCTGTGCTGCTCTTGCTGGCTCGTGAGACAACGTCTTTCCCTGTTTCGGAGGCGATGCAGACTCTTTTGTTCTGTGAAAGCACGTGCATCCTGTGGCACCTGGCCAAGCCCACTGCTGCGTCTGTCCCCTGCGGAGGGTAGGGGGGAGACGGGGTCCCTCTGCGGCCACATGGGGATGCGTGCAAGCCGGTCAACGGTCAGGAGGGGCCTGCTAGCTGCAGGGGACCGCACCCACCGCGGAGGCTGACCCTGCTGGCTCTTCTCTGCACAGGCAATACCAAGATGCAAGGCCAGCGGTGTCTGGACGTGGACTTGCCTGTTGCCCAACAGGATCCCTTTTCCCGGCTCAAAACCCCAGCAGCCCGGCATCGAACCCCAAACCGACCTCCATTCCCTACCGCACGGCAGCACCCTTGCTCCGACGGCTGGGGAAGGCCTCTCCCGGGTCCGGAGCTCTCACAAGTGAGGCCACTGTTCACATTTCTTCGTGCGCTGTGCTGCTGGCACGGTGTCCCCTCAGACGCAGACCCTGTCACCGTCGCTTCTCAGCTCAGTTCACCGCAGGCTCGCCCACCTTTCCCAGCAATGCAGTCGCGCTGTCTCTGCGGGGCCTGCTTCCTCCCCGGTTCCTCTTACACCTGTCGCTTCTGCTTCACGTCTCAGTGCAACGGACACACTCTCCAGCGCGGAGGGGGGAACAGGACCAGACCCTGTGTCTCGCCCTCGGTCTCAGGAGGGACGCTTTTCATGTCCCAGCAGCCCGTGTGGCACTAACCGCAGGGCTTTGGAAGCCGCCCACCGTGAGATTAAAGGCTCTTCCGTCCCCAGCCCACTGAGAGCTCTGCCCCCGCCCGCAGGGGTGCACGCGCTCACCAAGGACTCGTCCCTCCCCACCGCGGTCTTGCTCCAAGGACACGGCGGCCTATGTGGGTTATTCCCGAAAATAAACCAGCTCCACGCCCCAGAGTAAGGCCCGCTTTAGGACCATGGTACCACCCTTTTACATACTGTCAGATCACGCCCGCTGGTGGTGTGGTTAGGGTCTTTGCTCTTATGCTCCTGAGAGAACGCTCCCTTCCTTTTTGTGACGCCGTCGTAGGAATCCGGCAACACAGCTCGCCGCCTCGCCAAGCTAGGAGACACGCGTCCGCCTCTTAATTTTACTTAAGAGTCTATGAGAACTAGTAATGTTTATTCCTCAAACATCTGGAAAAACTCACCAATAAAATCACTGAGGTCTTGAATTTTCTTGGTAGCATTTTAACAATGGAAATTGCAGAACTGTTTATTTCATTTCTGTAACAAATACCGGACTTTCCAGACTTTCGGTACGTCTTGGTAACTTACATTTTTTTCTTAAAAAAAAAAATAATAATTTAGGTGTCCCGCCTGAGCAGCAAGTTTATTGACATAAAGTCGCGTCACGGCTTCTTCAAACCTCTATCGGCCGAGTGCGTGGGGTCCCCGATCTAGCTGTTGTCACTCCTGACGCCCGTAATTTGTATGTTCTGCTTCATGACTGATGTTCTGGGATTCACTATTAATCCTTCTAAACAAAACAAACTCTGGCTCTGCTGGAGCTGAACAATATGCATCAATTTTCTATTTCATGGATTTCTGCTTTTTCCAGTATATTTTCTCAGAATTCAGTTTGGTGCTGCTTTTCCAGCTTCTTGAGACTGAGACCGACCCCGCGATTTTCAGCTTCTTCTCCAGAGGGAGGCACCCAGAGCTCTCCTCCAGCCGCACCCCAAGTCCGGGTGTGCCCCTGCTCTGCTGTTCCCGTCACGAGGGCAACGGTCTCCACTGCGATTTCTTCTCTGGTTCGCGGGTTCCTTCGAATCTTCTCACTCCCACGCTGGGAAACTGCCTCTTTGGTACCAAGTGGGAGCTGAACTGCGCTGACCCGAGAACTTGCTGTGGGTCGCACCCACCCCCTGGAGCCCGCGTCCGAGTCTGGCGCGCACCGCACCCCGGCGGGGACGCCCGCTCTCCCGTGGCCGCTCACCGTGCCGTGAGCCGCCATCCGGCAGGAGCGCGTTCATCAGGCCGAGTCTCTCGGACCCTCCCGCACTTTCCCGTTCCTTCCTCCGCCATCTCCGCGGGTGTGTCCCCGTCTCCGGCCGCGGATTTGCCGTTTCTCCTTTTATCACCGTCGGTTTTGTCCCGCGTCTTCTGAGGCTTCCGTGGTCAGCACGCAGGCAGCCCTGCATCTCGTGTCCGGACGATCTCGCTGTCCTGTGAGCCGGGGACGGCCTCCCCGCGGACTTGCGTGCTCTGGCTCGGCCGTGGGCACCAATCTTCCTCGTGGCTGGCTTCACGGCGTGTCTCTGTCCAACCTCTAACTCCCGTCACATTTCTGGATTTCTATTTAACCGAGTCTGACGGTCTGTGCCTTTCCGTCGGAGGGGTCAGGCCGTGCTCATGGAGTCACAAACAATCTGGTATAAATCTGCCCTCTTACAACTTGTTTCCCGTTTTCTGTCCTTCCATTTTTCCTTTTATTTTGCGGGGGGGGGGGTACTTTCTTTTAAATTAGTCAGGTTTGATTTATTCTTTCGCGTATGCATTAGCGTACTGTGCAACTGACATTCTCCTGTTGTCCCTCAGTGTCCCCTGCACGACATGAGATGCCCCGCGGTTCCCGTCTCCTCCCGAGGACGCGGCAGGCTCCCACGGGGCTCACTCCTGCGCTCCGGCCGGCCGGGCTCTCGGACCCGCCCTGGCATCCAGGCCCCACAGGGCGGGAGCAGCGCTCAACGGCCACCTGAAGTCAGACGTGTCCGCACATCAGCGTTTCCGGGGCGCAGCCCCTTCCCGCGCTCCCGTCAGAGTTCCGTCAATGGCGAGTTCCCTCGCTTTACACTTCTCTAAAAATGTTTTCCTTCCAGCCTCACTTCTGAAAAATGTTTTCAGCAGGCAGAGGACGCCACGGGAGCAGTGCCCTCTCAGTGTTTTAAAGACGCCTCCAGGTTGCCGTCCGGCGCCCACGGGCCCACCTCAGACGCCAGGTGTGAGTCTCCTCACTCCTTGAAAAATGACGTGACTTCTCCTCTTGGGTTTTAATCTGCTTTTAGGCCTTTTTGTCTTTGGTTTTCAAAACTGTATTATGAGGTGAGCTGGTAACAGAGGTCTTCGAGCTGTGGCCTGAGCTGCCCGGACAGCCCTGGAAACCCTCAGCTGTTGCACCGCCGGACGCTGTCTCCGCCCCTCTCTGCCCTGCTCGTGCAGGAGTCCGGGCGTGCTTGCGGCCCCACCGTTTCTATCACTTTCTGCTCCCAGGGGGGCCAGTCAGGTCCAAGTCAGTCCACGAGGCACGCGAAACTGTCTGCACTCAGGACTGTCTTGGCCCATGCTGGGGAGCGAAGGTCCAAATGCCGGTTTCGGGGAAAGGTCCTTCATCGAGTAAGACCCCCTTGGATGGGGCCCTCCGTGTGTCCCACTCCCCCACAGGCACAAAGGGTCCCGGGCGCCCTGTCATCGTCACCTCACGCCCAGACCACAGCAATCACTCAGCACCTACCTGCTGCTCGCTGACCCGCTGTGCCGTGGGAAGCAGGGCTCGGGACTTCTCGGCGATCTTCTGTGGAAGAACGGAGGGAGACAGAAGAACAGAAGGTGGGGAGGAGGGAAGGAGTCAGGTAAGCTCAAGGCCGTGGACGAGGCCTGGCAGCAGAGCCCACCTTCAGCTCCGGGGCACGTCGGCCCCCTGCCCCCATGGAAGCCCTGGGTCTCTGTGTCCTCACCTGTCAGACAGGGGGTGCCCGCTCTCCCCCGCCGCCAGGGGCCCCTGAGCAGCGCCCACAGGTGAGTCTCCCTCCAGCACATGCCCTGAGGCTGCGGCAACTGGCGATGGGCGGCCGTCCACAAGCCCAGCCCGCCCTCTGCTCTCGAGGACAGGACCCCCACCAGGCCAACCCAGACCAACCCAGGGGTGAGACAGTCGGCGAGGGAACCACAGGGCCCGAGGCGCCCCGGCTGGCCCACACGCCCTCCTGGGCAGCCGCACCTTCTGCACCCCGCCGTAGCGCTGCACGGCGTCGGACAGCTGAGTCCTCAGACGGTCCAGCTGGAGGCACTCCTGCTGCAAAGAGAGAACGTGGGCTGTGTAGACAGCCGAGGCCCCGTCCCACCCCGTGGCCTCCCCGTCCCTGGGGCGCTCCAGTCCGCCACACTCCCCATCCTCCCCAGCCCCCAGGGAACGCCCCCTCCTCCCCCGGTCATGGCCACATGGGGGTGGAGCCAGGCCACCAAGCCAGGCCGCTGACTCCAGGGCTGTACGGCCAATCCAGCGCCAGGCTGGGTCTCACCCCCAGGATCGAAACCACGCTCAAACCTTCCTCCTACCGCCAGGCACTCTGCAGCGCACTGCCCCAGCCTGCACATCTTGCTCGCCAACACACCCCGGTGCCCCAGATCACACCAGGCACAGACCTGCCACGCAAGGGCACGAACGAGCAAACCAGGAACCCAGGGCTGCCTGCTTGGGGCAGTGTGAGCACCAGCAGGCCGCCGGGACTCAACGCTCCTGTGTCTCCACACCGCACCGGCCGCACAAAGACACGCCAAAGCCCTGCGGCCTTGCACGAGGACCACGACGGACACTCCTGGCCCCTCCTGCCCCATCAGCCCCAGGAAAGGCAGACCCTGAATCCCAAGTCACAGACGGCCACCCTTGCAGGGGGCTCCTCTTGACCTCCAACCAGACCCCGGCCCTAAGCTTGGCGCCCGCCCTGCCACCACCGCCACGCAGCATGGGAGCCCACGCAGGAGAGTAAGCTGGCCATGGTTTGGGGGCCCCATCTTTCCGACAGGCACTTTTCAGAGGGACTCAACATGGTCCCTGCCAGACTGTAGGTCTGAGGAGCCCGTTTTAGTGTCCAGGCAGACTCTTTTTGAGGGGCACCCTGTGTGTGCCCCAGGATGGAGCCAAGAGCCCACAGACTCCTCAGTGGTCTCCAGCTGTGCAATCCGGCGTCAGCCCCGTGTGACGGGCACAGCCTTTCTTCCGAGGAAACAGGGAGCAACGCCAGCCCCTCCCAGCCAGGCTGTCTGACCACGGAACCATGAGAGCCTCATCCGTGTCCTTCCCCAGCATCTGGCACACAGTAGGCATTCAGTGTTTGCTGGGTTCTTAGATGGGTGATGGTTGGGCAGGTGGGTGGCCCCGTGGGCAGGCGGACAGACAAAAGGACACATTAGGCTAAAGGTGATCCCCCCACCTGCCAGGAACTCAAGCTTGGGGTCTCAGCCTTCGTGGTGCACACAGGTGACAACGTGGACTGTGGACCCAGAGAAACCAGAGCGGCCATCTAGCCGAGACCCCTGCCCGGAGCAGATGCTTGGCATAGGACACTCTCCGGGCCTCAGCGTTCCTCCGGATAAAAGGCCTGAGGACACCCATGGCAGGACGCCCACAGGCAGGATGGCCAGGAGTCCCCAGCGTGAACAATGTGCACAGGGCTGCCGGCGGGACGTGCCTGACACATGCTCTAGAACGAGCGTGGTGTGGAGAGTTCCAGAGAGCCCCCACGGAGCCCAAGAGCACGGAGCACGGCCACGCGCGAGAAGCCGGCACACCTGCACTGACCCCGCCGAGCAGTGTGGACGCTGGTATGGGGAGCCACCACGATTTCCAGCAGCGTCCATGACCAGGCCCTGGCGTGTCGTCCCGAACCACTGGGGGCTGTGCCTAAGTCGGGCTGAGCAGAGCGTCGCAGGCCCTGGAGCCAGAGATGGCCGGCACCTGCTGCCCACCCCGCCACGGACGGTGGACCCTCGCTCCCCTAAACGTGCCTCTGGTACCGAAGCCCAGCTCGCCCTTTGTCTTTGGGCCTCCGTTTCTATGAGAGGCTGACTTAAACTCTCGTAAGGAGAATGCGCTCGTTTTAACTCAAAGCTCTGTAACTGCTCGTTGCGCCGTGACCACCAGCTGGTTTCGGAACACGTCCACCACCCCGAAAAGTTGTCGGGACACCCTGCAGCCCCTCCCAGCTCCCCCCACCAGCCACACAAGCCTCGGCCCCGCCGTCGGCACAGGCCTGCGTTTCCTAGACACCCCAGATGTACGGGGCCACACGGCACAGGCGTCGGCAGCAGCCTCTCGCCCAGTGGACTGCTGTGGTCGCTGGGTGGCAGCCACGGCAGCTTCTCAGGCCCATCACGGAGGCTGCCGGGCACCCTCCACACGACGGCTGGGCCGCTGTCTGCATCCCAGGCATCTGCATGCCCCGATCTCCCTAGGGGCCCCCCAGCCCCCCACAGCCTCCAGGGCCACATACCCGGGAGCAGCCCCGCAGGAGCTCCGTCATCTGCCTCACGGTGCCGGCGCCGGCCGCGATGCTCCTGTTAGCCTCCTGCTGCGTCACGTGCCTGAGGCCGGGGGCGGGCAGAGGAGACAGCGTGACAGCGTGGACGGAGAGGGCAGGGCGGGCGGCCGCGAGGTGACCGGACAGACGTCAGCAGGCGCAGGGCGTCAGGTGAGGCCGCACATGGCGGTGGAGGAAGCAGGAGCAGGGGAACCAGCGCAGAGAGCAGAGCCGGAGACACGGGAGGGGACGAAGGCCAGAGACGCCAACGCGGAGAAGGCGGCGGCCGGGCGAGGAAGGAGGGACAGAACGACAGGGTGAGCTCAGATCGGGAGGACGGCCCGCCGCACCCGTCACCCCCGAGCCGCCGTGGTCAGGACCCCCGCCCCGCACACAAACCGTGTGTGCGCTGCCGCGGCCTGGGCCTCTGGTCTGGGGGTCAGCGCGGCACCTCCTCGGGAGCCCGGACCCCCTGGCGTCAGCAAGCAACCCGGGCACCACAGCCCCCGAGGGTTGGAAGGACGGTCCCACCTCCAGACCCAAGAGCCCCAGGGGCCACGCCCACGTGTGCAGTCTGTGGTTCTGCGTGTGACCTCGAAGGGACTGAAAAGACCAGATCCTCACCTGCATGAGGATGACGACAGCCCCCCGGAGGGAGTGACACCGGGAGCAAACCCTGCCCTCGGGCCTTAGAAAAGCGGTCGGATGCCCCCTTCGCTCCCTGTAGGGCCCCAAGTGGCAGGGGTGGGGGCACCGTCTGACCTGGGCCTGGGTCCCTGACACCCGCCTGGGCCACACGGAGTGTGCAGCATGGAGCCGGGGCTGGCGGGGCGCGGGGTGGCAGGACGGAAAGGACCCCCAGGCCAGCCGGGGAGAGCACCCCTGGGGACAGCAGCACGAATGACCTTCCCAGCAGGCCGCCAACAGATCCCGGGAGCCCGGGGAACATGGCTTCTCCCCTCGACTCACCCACCTCGCTGCACACCACGGAGCACTGAGCCCCCCCCCCCCACTTCTCCCTGCTGCAACCTCCCACGCCGTGGCCCAGAGTCTGCCCCCCTGGCGTCTCCACCTCCAGCTTGGGGCCACGCTGCTCAGGGGCTTGCGGGACCCTCTCCTTCCTGACCTGCCCTGTCTGCGTCCGGAGCTCAGGCCCTGGAACCCCCCTGCGGCACCCCGTGCTCACCTCCTGGGTGCTCTCCTTTAGTCCCGTGGCCTGAAGTCACCTGTGTGCCACTGTCCCCACACACGTCCGCAGCTGGGCCTGAACAGGGGCCCGGCCCTGCCAGCAGCCCACTAGGCACCTCCACCTGGATGTCCGGGGCCTCTCCAACTCCACATGCCCAGGCCACCTGCCCCTCTGTGGTTCAGTCCCTCTAGTTCCTCCAGCTAAAGCCCCAGGGGCGCCCCTCCTACAGCCTCTCTCCCTTCATCCTTGAGAGCAACGCGATTCTCAGGTGCTGACCCAGACTCAGGCCGCCTTTCCCCCACTGCTCCCATGTGCCCCCAACCAAGCCCCCGCCGGCTGCCCCATGCCCAGTGTGGCATCACACCCCACAGTACCTCGCAGCTGGGAGGTCCCGTTCTAGGACCTCTAGGCTGCGTGGGTCCCATGGAAGCACAGCCCCCACCTGTCACCTCGTCTCCCTGTCTGGACAGACCCCTGCCTCACTGCCCGCATCCCTCCCCCACCACCTCTGCAGCCACCCAGACGGACAGCGGGTACAGGCAGCCACAGCCGGGGCTGGTGACCAGCAGCAGCCACCCGCACAGAGAACACTGGACAGACGGGGGGCAGCAGGCCAAGTGCGCAGGCCACCTCCCTGGGGTCAGGCTCACCCCCACCCCACACTCGTCCCTCTCCACTTCTGCCCTGATGCCACCCCAACTCCCAGCAGGGAACGCATCACAGAGGGCTCGCACTGCCACCTGCTGCGCCCACGGCTTAGCACAGCCTGTAGACAGAACACAGGAGCAGCGTGCGGACGCAGCCCCTTTCACGGGCCGGGAGAGCCACCATCTCACGTCTTGCTGGGGCCCCTGCTGCTGTGTCTACGAGGGACATGCAGCGCTTTTCCTTCTGGAGTCCTTGCTTCGCGGTGGTGTGGACACAATGGCAGGGAGGCGAGCGGCCTGTCCGCATCTGGGGGCACACAGTGTTGCTCTGCACTCTGCTCTGGGTGTCGGTGGGAATGTTCTTAAGGTCACACCTATGTCCTCCAAGAGATGTGGAGCTATTTAGGCTTTCCCTTTCTTCCAGAGTCAGTTCTGAAAATTCACTTCTTTTGAGAAATTTTTCTGGCTCATCTTGGTTATAAAGTCTCAATTTATTGTCTTAAGAGCCACAATATTTCCTAATTAGCATTTTCCTATTGGATCTGGAGGCCTGGTCTCTCTCTTTTTCCTTTTTTGTTCCCATTACTAGTTCGTGCTTCATTAATGAATGAATTCCCTCTTCTCTGTACACCCGTTCTCTCCTTCCTTCATGGCCGGCTTCTTAGGCGCCCTGTAAGGTGCTGTGAGGCGGCCCTGCTTCCTCTTCCAGGGCCGCTCTCACTGGACCTGCGGCCCTCCTTCTCGTTCCGTTTTCCGCCGGTCCCTCCTGTTTATGGCGGCACGGGCACTCCGCGCCAGCTTCCCCGTCGTGCTGTGACTGGGTCTCTCCGTGAGGTTCTTGATGGCAAGGAGCAGTGTGGAGATGGCCTTTCTCCAGACGTCTGTGTGACCCTGACCGCCTTGCCCTGACCAATAGGCACCCCTCAGCCCCCCAAAAAAGGGATAATAGATCACAACAAAGAGGATTTCATCCCAGGAGCCCAGGGTGGCCTAACACTCAAAAAACAATGAATGAAATTCCTGTATTAACAGAGTAAATTTTGAAAGGAGAAAACAATCTCCGTAAACTTCACAGAAAAAGCATTTAATAAAATTTTACGGGTATTGATCATAAAAACTCCAGGAAAACCAGAACAAAGAAGGGAACATGTTCAGCTGGACAGAGACTCTAACGGACCCAGGACTCAAGGCAGAGTCACCGGTGTGTCTGCGTCATCGCAGCCAACACCAGAGTGAAATGTGAGCTACGGTACTTTGTGTAACTGAACAAACGCACAGGACGGGTAATGATGGACTGAGTACAACACACACAAGACCCACACACCAACCGCACAGGGAGCTGTGGGGAGAAACGGAAGAACATATAAACCAGAGAAATCCTGACCATATTCACGGGTTGGAAAACTCAAGATTGTCAAGAGGTCAGTTCTCCTTAAGTTGGTCTACAGAGTCACTGCAACCTCAATTCAAGTTAAACTGGATGTGAAAACTGCAGAAATCAACAAGCTATTCTAAAATTGATACTGAGATGTACAGCAGCGGAAGTCTGCAAAAGAGCTTCACAGAAAGATGGAAAAGCCGGAGGCGTCCACAGTGGAGGTCAGGACTTACTGCAGAACATCAGTGATCAAGAAAACCGGAGCGGGGCGGGGGCCTTCAGGAAGACAGGCACACGGGCTGTGAAACAGAGTAACCCAGAAGGCAGCCACACATACATGATCAGGGAATTTCTGGAGAAGATGCCAAGGTACTCACAACAGGGAAAGGACAGTCCTTCCGACAGTGTTGGAATAAGTGGAAAATCATGCCAAAATAAAAAAAATTAGCCTGGACTCCTGCGCCACGCTGCATTTCCAGGGGCTCAGGCGGGACACACGGCAGGCCGCCAGCAAGACCCAGGCGGCCCCCAGCCCCCAGTGCTCAGGCAAGCCTGCGGAAGGGGAGCTGCTCGGGCAGGCGGGGTCGGGAGGCCAAGTGAGGGGCAGCGTCACACACGTGTGACCAGGGCGGGCAGTCCGTGGTCAAAGGAGGGCTGGGGGCTCAGGCCCAAGAGCGGGGAGGAGACACATTTGGGCAGGAAGGCCCAAGGTAAGGTAAGGTGAGGGGTGCCCACGGCCAGCAGCCGTGTCTCTGTGGGGGACAACGGGCCACGGGAACCCCACGGAAGTGAGCTCCCCCAACGTGGGAAGGAAGCTAGAGAAGGAAGGAAGCTAGAACAAGGAGGAGTCAGCGGGGCAGAGTGACTCGTGAGCCACACCAGGGAAGACCAAAGCCCCAGAGAGCCCGGTCTGCACAGGCCAAAAGCTTCTAGAAGTAGGGAGTATCTCAACAATAAAAAGACAAAAAGCCCAATTCGAAAATGGGCAAAGGATCCAAACAGACACACCTCTGAAGAGACAGAAACGGTCAACATGACCGTGAAAAGACACTCACTCAACGTCGTTACTGGGAAACACAAGTCAGCTTCCCAGCAAGACGGCGTCTCGTCCCCACCAGACCTACGGTCACAGCCGGGTAACAAGTGTCGTGGGGCCTGGAGCACTCGAAACCTCACGCACCGCTGGGGGGAAGGCGGGGCGGTGCAGTCACCGTGGAAGACGGCCTGGCGGAGTCCCAGCGTCAGACGCAGCTCAGGCCAGCAACCCCACATCCAGGCATCCGTGCAAGAACGCCCCAAGCGCGAGCTCCCAGCAGCCTTCCTCAGGACGACCGAGAAGGGACAATGCCAAGGCCGTCCGTGACGAACAACGCATCTTCGCCCACTCGGGCCGCCGTAACAAACACCACGAGCCGGACGCCTTGGGAGACAGCAGACGTGTCTGCTTCCAGGCGGGAGTCTGGGCGCCCGGGATCGGGGCGCTGGCGGCTTCCACGTGTGACGAGGGCCACCTTCCAGTCCACAGGCGGCACCTCCCCACGGCTGCCTCGCAAGAAAGGGTCACGGAGCTCTCCGGGTCCTTCCACAAGAGCGCTCGTCCCATTGCGAGGGCTGCACCCGCAGGACCCGCCGCCCTCCTGAGGCTCCGGGCCCCACCCCCAGGGGTTAGGTCTCCGCCTACGGATTTGGAGGAACATCCACACGGGGAGACTACTCTGCCGCACACAGGAGTGAAGGGCAGGTCCAGGCCACAACGGGGAGCACCACGATGGGCCCGGTGTCCTGCAGAGTCACTGGTCCCTCCCTTCAGCCAGCACGCTGTGACAGAGCAGAAATGGGTCCCCTTCCATGGCCCCTTGGTCCTTCTCAGGTTCCTTCAAAGATCCCTGCCCTGAGCCCGCTCGGCAGGAGGCAATCCCAGAGCCTTAGAAGGCCCCGCTGGAAGAGGACCAGGCCAGAGGGGGCTCTGCCACCCCAGAGCCGCGTCCAGGGTAGGTCCCAGGAAACCAGGAGGCAACTGCCCGGTGCCCGCCTGAGCTCACCGGCCCCTGAGCCCCCGGGGGCAAGCACCCGGGCCAACCCTTTCCCAGTCCCACAGGCACGGGCGAGGCTATCCCCCAGCCCGGCAGGGTGGTCCCTGGGGGTGCTCAGGAGTCTCCGCTGCCTGCAGTCGGGGGGGTCCTGGTCAGCAGGGGCTCAGCCCCCAGCCCACCAGGCCGAGGGGCAGCCGTCCAGGCCCTACACAGCCATCCCCCTGCCTCTCCTGCACTCCCTCCGCCCACAGCGACGGCCCACTCCTCCAACTCTTCATGGCCGTCCACCAGGCCACTGCGTTCTAGAACCCTCCACTGGCTTCCTACTACTTTGGAAATAAAGCCTGAGCCATGTTCCAGGCCCAGAAGGCCCATAGGGCCGGGCCTGCGCCCACCTTGCTGACACACCTCCCCTCAGGGCTGCAGGCCCCTCCTCTGGGGGCTCCGCCAACACACCCACTGCCTCGTGGAAGCTTAGAGCAGTCTTAAGGGTGGCCACGGTTTCTGACCGCTCCCCCCCAGGGGTGGCGTTGAGTCCCATCTCCTTGAACCTGGACAGGCTCGCTCCTCCATCCTCCGCTAGCGCTTGCACCAGAGCCCTGAGCTGACCAAGGTCAGCACCACGAGGCCGCAGTGCCCCAGGGAGCCCCGGCCACAGGAGAGCCCGCGTACGGACGCCGCAAGGGACCTCCCAGCTGAACTCCGCACATCTGCTGACCGGGAGTGGAGAAGAAGGCTCCAGGTCCTCCAGCCGCAGCGGCAGAGGACTCCCACGCACTGAGTGCTCTCAGCTGAGCCCCAGGCATCTGGAGCCAACACAAACCTCCAGCGCCGGCCCAATGGCCCACCAGCTCTGTGCTTCAAGCCCACGGGCCTCCAGGCCTGCAGGCTGGCCCCAGGGCTGCTGTCAGCTAGCCCCTGGGGACGGAGCTGAGCATCACGTCCAAGTCCTGGCGGCCCGCCGAGGTCACAATGTCAGGTACACAGCTCCTGCACCTCCCGGGGAGCAGTCCTCCACGGCCCCCGGGAAGGCCTCCTTCCCTGCCTGACTTCTGACATGCTTGAGGAGGTCCCAGCTCGGAGAAGTGGTCAGCCCAGGTGATGGGGCCAACGCCACTGCCGACAACCTGTAACAGCAGAGGACAGAGCGCTGGACGTGCGCCCGCCCCCGAGCCCCAGCTCTTGAGCAAGCCTTGCCCCGTCTCCGCAGATGCGCGCACTCATGACTGTGACCATGACCAGGCTGGAAGGAGCAGCTCACGGGGCTCAGGGCCCTGCTAGGCTGAGGAAGACGGGGCCAGCCCAGGGCCCCTGCATCAGCCCTGGGCCACCCCCACTAAGACCTGCCAGGAGCCCTGGACCCGTACGACCCTAGATTAGCGGGACCCAGGACTCCCTGATCCGCTTGGAGCTGGTCCAGACACAGAAATCCTGCCAAGGCGGGGGAACAGCTACCCACCTGGAGCCGGGGGCTCCCCAGGGCCCCATCCCCCTGCCGCGGCCTCTGCCCTGTCGCCCCACCGGCAGTGGACAGATCCCAAGCAGACACCTCTTGTACACGCACCCACGTGGGTGCCCTCGACCACCACAGGGTCATGCGAGAGCACACGCACACACCGGCCCCCGCAGACCTGAGACGACCGGTCAGGAGACTGTCCCCTCTGTCACACACGAGTAGTGGGACACCAGGCGGTCACCTCCCTCCCCCAGGCACACCTGCCCCATCCAGTCCAGTCCCCGGCGCAGGCCCCACAACACACACCCGGTGCATCAGTGAGTGCCCCACAGAGGCATCCGGTCAGAGCCCCGGATCAGTCGGTCCCCCCAGCCCCGGCCAGGCCGACCGCCAGCAACATGGGGTGGGGTCTCGGAGCTCTGGGGTCCCCAGCGGTCGCCATACCCCCCAGGAAGCACTGCGACCCTCTGAGGCCATCCGCCATCCCCCTCCGGCTCCCTGCACCACACCCCTGCTCTGAGCTGTCCTCCCTCTGCGGCGAGGTCAGTCAGACGGGATCTCTGCAGGCTGAGCCCGGCACCACGCACGGACGCCATCACTGTCTCCTTCCCAAGGAACACCCCCAACAGGGTCTGGGTCCACACGTCAAAGACCAAGACACCCAGGTCACCCTGAACGTCACACGGTCAGAGGGTGACGGGCCGGCCCCCGGGCCCCCGCTGCTACAGCCTGTCAGCACGGGGCTCACCGGCTGAGCCGGCCCGGGGAACCAGGCTACAGACACGCGGGCGCCAGGGAGTGCAGTGGGGGAGGGGCACTGGGGGTGGGAACCGGGAAAGGCGGGCTTGGAGGAGAAGAGGCAGGCCATGCTGGACCCGGGGGCCCTGGAGCTGGGGGCTCACCCCATCCAGTCACACACCTGCTGGGAGGAGCTGGGGCCACCGGGGTCCCAGAGCTGGGGAGCCCTCCGTGTCAGCCCAGAAAGAGCCTCCCTGCCTGTTGTGAATACAAGCTAACCCCAGCACCCTGATGCTGTGCCCAGGGACCTACAGACTGGAACCAGGGCTGTCCCACAGCGTGCCCCCGAGGCTGCAGGGACAGGCCCCTTTCCGCAGCCACAAGTCTCTTGGAACACCCATCTATCCCTCCACAGCAGCCTGGGTGACGCCCCCACAAGAAAGACAGACAGACAAGGTCCCCTGGCCACTGAGCTTCACACCACAGGGGAGAGAGATGTCCATCCCGGCCACCTCAGCCGGCTGGGGAGCCTACGGCAGTGTGCCCAAGGCAGGGTCCCCTCTTAGTCCTGACACAAGTGGCAAAGCCACACGTCTCATGCAAGGTGAGAAAGTCAAGGTCAACTCTGTGTGGCTCTCTGGTCACTAGACTTACTCTTCTCGAAGGAACGTCCCCTCCCCAGATCAGAGCCTGCCGGGTCGCACTGAAGCGTTCTCTCCTCTACCTTCTAGAAAACACGGGCAGTGACGGATGGTGGTGACGTTTTTTTTAGTCCTACGTCACAAAATAAAAACCCACTGACTGTCAACGTGGAGAACACACAGAGCTGGAACTTACACCGGCCTCAGTCACTTCCAGATGCTGCCAGTCCACCAGCAGCACCAGTTATGCCACGAAAGGGGGCCTGGGAGGCTCCGGCCCGCAGCCAGTGTGGAGCTACCCTGCAGGCAGAGGGGCTCCAGGGGGCTGTGGGGTTCTGGATGGGGGGAGACAGGAAGGTGCTAGAGCCAGAGTTCCTGGGTCTAAAAGCTGAGGTCAACGGGGCAGGACAGGGGATGGCCCCAGCCACATACCACGTGGGCAGGGGCAGGAGTAGGAGCCGGCTGTCCTCTCCAACCCATGCCGGTGACATCGGCCTTCGGCCAGCTGGGCAAGGCAGCCCAGGAAACACGCTCAAGGGCCCGGGCCCTGAAAATGCCCGCAGCTCAACCCCGGGGACACGGCTCCAGGGACCGACCCTGGAAACGGGCGCGAACAGGATCCACCACAGCATGGCTCCTGGGAACTCCGGTCACAGGACCAAGGAAGAGGAAGGGCTGGACGAGCCGGCCCGAGTGTCCGCTCGCTAATGACCCAGATCCAACCGTGCCCGCCACGCTGAAGAGCTGCGCCCCGTGTCTGATAAGGGCGCGTGCTCCAGGTTCCTAACAGTAACAACCAGGATCCGGAACATTATTCACTGAAATCCAATTCTGCAAAATGCGTAAGGACTCGAGAAGAGGCTGGCAGGAAATACCGAAATGTTAACTCAGACATCCTGCGTGGCCACGTTTCCCGTAACGAACATATGCTACTTTCACAATCAGAAAACAATACGTTATTTTTAAAAAAAGAAACAAAACGAATAATTAAAGACAAAACTGTACATAAAATCTGCAAAGGGCCCCTGGTTGCCTTAAGCTCGGGACCCCCACACTGGGCAGAAGTGGTCCCAGCTAGTCTCTGTGGACGGACAGGAGAAAAGTCGGATGGACGGGGAGCTGGGTGAGACGGACGGGTGAACCAGCCCCTGGGTGCGTGGGTGGGTGGGTGGCTGCGTCAGTGGGGGCGTGGCTGGACGGTGGGTGGAAACGCCAGTGGGTGGGCACACGGACGGACAGCGGGGTGGGCACACAGGGAAGGGAATGAATGCACGGGGGGGCGGCCGGATGGGCGGACACACAGACGGACTGGGTGACGGACAAAGAGACGGAGAGGGGCTGTGGCCTCTCCAACAGACACCAATGCCAAGAAGAGACACGTGGTCTCGGCCACAGCCACACCCCTCGGAGCACATGAGGTCCACCGGCCCACACTAGCATCCTTCCCAGGCGGGAGGCTCGAGCTCAACCAACGCAGGGTCCCCTGGCCAGGAGGTGGCACAGGGAAGGAGCGCGTAAATGCTAGTCCCACGCTCCCGCTCAGGACTCCCGACCCGGGCCGTGCTGGGATCACGTGGCATTCTCATCACGTGTCACCAGGCCCTGGGTGACGGAGCCTAAACAGAGCGACCCCCTGCCCCATGCCAGCCAGGCCAGCCCCCTGGCAGAGATCTCCCTTCTCTCTCCCCAGAGACGCAGCCCCTGAGAAGCCTTCCTGCGGGGAGCGCAGCCTCGCCCTGGGCTGGCTCTGTACCCGATCCAACCCGGGCTGGGCCGCTGGGCAAGCAGACAGGAAAGCCCAACAAGACGCCCACAGGGAGAACCACAGCCACAAAAACACAGGCCCAGCTGGGTGTCCACAGCGGCAAGCTGCCTGTGCTCCGGCAGCCCCGTGGCAGCCAGCATGCCCACACATGTGCTCACAAGGGTGCAGGGCCTGCCCGTGAGCTCTGCTGTGTGACACACACGTCTGTGCACACAGGTGGAAGCTGCTTCACCACTGAGTACACGCCAGCATGCACGGGTGTGTCTGCACAGATGTGGCAGGCACAGCCGGGCTTCCACACGCGAGGATGGAGGGGACGCTGCTGTGAGCTCGGCCTCCAGCTCCAAGCACAGGCTCGGCTGGCCCTCAGGCGTGTGGGGTGGATGTGGGGCCCCAGCAGGTGTGGGGCTGGTCTGCAGACAGGCAGGCCTACGAGTGGGTGTAGGGCACCCCTGTGCACGCTGATGCCCACGGTCACACTCACAGGCTCTCCCTCAGCTCCTGCGTGTCATTCGGCGTCCCCAGGGACCGGAGACTCTGCTCCAAGGAGGTCACTGCCCAGAGAAAGGAACATGCATCAGGAGCAGAAGGACCCCCGCCCGGGTGATCCCCAGACTCCGGGCCGCGTCCCCCACCCCCAGGAGAGGCAGGACAGGGAGCCCCAGGACATGGGGGCCAAGGCCACAGAGACCACACCGTGACCGTGGGCACAGAACCAGGACAGCCAGTGCTACAGCCCAGCCCCAGCCCCACACTTGGCCAGTCATACCCCCGTGAGGTCCCCCAGGCACAGTCCTCCCCCGCCCTTCAGGTACAGCCCATGGTCTCCAAGCTCTAGGAAACTGCCCCTGAGGGCCTCACCCCAGGTCTGGAGAGGGGTCTTCTCTCCCCTCCCGGTCAGCACTCCCCTGCTGACCTGCCAGAGCTCAGGGTTCAGGGACAAACACCAGCCCTTGCCCACAGGGGCAGCGAGCCACCCCATCTCCCAGGTCTACAGGAACTAAGGATGAGGCGAGCTAGGACTCTCACTCCTGATCCGCGGGAGCCGTGAGGCGGCCCGTGCTACAGGCAGAGGGAGGCTCTGAGGCACCCCCTCCAGGGGGACAGGACGGGTCCACACTGCAGGGAGCAGTGGACACACGGGCTGCACCCACCCTGCCCTGACTGCAGCACTCTCCTAGGACCAACAACAGGGCCTGGGCTGCAGGGCCGAGTCAAGGGACAGCCGGGTCAGCTGAGGGGGAGAAGGGCCCGGCACAGACTCACCGTGGGAGTTGATTCGGAAGACGCTGGCCGACGTCTGCTGGAACAGCTCCTGGAGGTCACCTGGGTCCACCTGGGCAGCTAGGAGAGAGCAGAGGGGAGCACGCGCGTTCACGGGGCTGCCTGCTCGGGACCGTCTCACCCTCCCAGCCTGGGGTCACCTAGAGCCTCGGGGATGGAATGCCACGCCCGCCCTGGGGCACACAAGCCACAGCAAAGGGAGGAAAGCAGGGGGCAGCCCCTCAGAGAGGCCCCAGCGACCCCGCGCCCCCGTGCTGGTGCACTGGAGAGAAACAGGAACCCAGGCCCTCGGGAGTTCCTGCACATGCGCGTCAGGTCACTGCACACGTAGGAGACCCAGGACGGAAACAACCCAACGCCCGGCAACGGAGGCTGAAGCAGGGGCCGTGCCGACGACACACCACACAGCTGACCCTCTCACACACGCCGGACCAAGTGTCCAGATCCACGGCAGCCAGGGGCTGGGCCGGGGACGGGATGGGGCTAATGGCTATGCGGTTTCTTCGTGGATAAAAGAAGGTTCTGGATGATTCGTGGTGACGGCTGCACACGCCGTTGGAGATACTAAAAACCACTGAAGCACACGTTTAAAGACGGTGAATTTCATCTAGTTTAAGTTTTAACTCAATTTTAAAAACTCTATCGAACGTAATGTGGACACCACCAAGTCCTGGGGGCACAGGCCACACACTGTGGCACGAAGGCAAGGTCTGCCTCCCTTAAAGGACAAGGCCCCGCCTGCCCCGTGGTCCGGCCATGGCCCCCCGAGATTCACACAAAGAAACACTAACAGGCCCGTAAGACGCTCACGGTGGCTTCATTCTCAGAACCTGGAAAGGATGCCACTGGCCACCAACAGAACAGGCAGGGCTCTTTGCATGACGGAGCCACAGAGAGGAAGGACTCACACGGGTGTCTACGCTGCCCACCCCCAGCCACAGGGAAGCTGGGACCTCAGCCTGGATGGGGCAGACTGGGGCAGGTCTCCCGGCAATCGACAGGGACTTATCCATGATGACAAGGGTCGGCGGGGAGAGGGGGCGGTGGCCTGGCTGGGAATGGGGCGCCGTGGCCTCTGGACCCCCACCCCAGATTGAGCAGCCTCAAGGCCCTGGCCTGTGCAGCGGCGAGGCTGGTGGGAGTTTTTCTACGGGACAGACACATGCAGGGGCTCAGGCAACACTGGTTCCCTCGCCACGGTACGAAATGCGAGGAGAGGGCGCGTGGCTCTGAAAGCCCTTCCTGTCCTCCAAGTCTGCGTGGAGATGATTCCAGAAGCCATTACACCGGGGCAGAGGCGGCCCATCCCCCTTCTCGAAGCTGTCTTCCTCTGGACATCGCCTAAAGCCCAACCACGGGCTCGCCAGCGACTACCCAGCCCAGTCTACTCCTGACGCCATGGGCTCCGCATCTCTCCAGATGACAGACGACACTGGCTTACCGGCTTTGAGACATTGTGTCTCGGACCTGGGGCCAAAGCGGCCGAGCTCAGGGAGGAGAAGGAAGTAGCCAGGAATGGGCAGAGGCGGGCGGGGAGCGCACACCCCACGGCGATGGCTGACGGGTCTCCGCAGGCGGGCCTGGCTCCAGGCCCTCACGGGGAGCAGGCCCCTTCCTGGCCGGGGTGCAGGGAGCTGGGGCCTGCGAGCCGCCTGGGAGGCCGCCCGCGCAGCGGCCGTGGGTGCGCTAGCAGTCTCCGACACCACGCCCCCAGCCCCGGGGGGTTTCGTGCGCACTGAAGATGCCCTGCGCCTGGAAAGCGTGGTGGGAAGGGGAGGGGGGCTGTCAGCGGGCTGCCTTGGGAACTACTGCAGACCCACAGGGCGCGGGGAAGTGCAAACGTCCCAGCCCAGCACCCAGACAGCCTTCCACCCCCACGGAGGTCTGGGGGAGGCCTGGGGGCTTCTATCCCACCAGCGCACGCCCGGGAATGCCGGCTGAGGCCCGTTCCCCAGGAGCCAGGCTCCCCTCGGTCCTCGCACCCGGCCACGCAGCTCGGACACTCCCCGGCAGCCAAGAGGGCCCGTGGGACAGTCCTCAGCCTGGAGCGGGAGCGTCCAAGAGCAGTTTCCCCTTGTGCTCTTACAAGGAAGCTGCTGGCCTGGATGGCCCCTCGCCCCTCTTCCCTGCTGGGATCTCATGGAGCATGACCTCTGACCTTGGCTAGAGCATGACCTCTTGACCCCTGGTGGTGGTGCGGGGAGACTGAGGCTTAACCTCTTTCCTCTGACACGGACACGGCAGCACAGGGGACAGAGGCCTACGGCCCCAAACACACTGCTGGGGCTGCTGGGGGGTGGGGGGGATAGGCTCACAGGGACGGTGCACCCAGCCCCCACAGCCAGGGGCCCGCCCGTCAGACAGGGCAGGCAGCGAGACGGTGACCGCGCGACAGCAGCAGGGCCGCCACATGCAGCCAGGGGACTGACGCAGGCCTAGGGTCCAGGCCAGGTGAGGGCAGGATGACAGGGTCCGGGCCTCGGGGAAGAGGCTGCGGGAGGCTGAACTTGAGGAGCGGAGGGACAGGAAGGACATCATGCCCCTTGGGCCCAGATGTCCCGCAGGCGTGACTGGGGTGGGAAGGGGCCAGCCACCGGCACGGGAAACACAGAGAAGAACCAGGCAAGGGAGGACACAAAGCGGTCGCTGCGATCAGCATAGGTCGGCAACGCGGGGCGACTCTCGGCTCAGAGGTACATGCCCGCCGACGAAATCCAGAAATTAAGACCCCAAAAATCAGCCGGCTTCTCCCAGAATCACAACGCAGCACAGCTTCTGTCATAAGGGAACGGGGCCCGGGATCACCGCCCCCTGAAAACAGCTAAAACTGCATGAAAGACGGGAAGCGACGTTCTGATCCTGGACAAGCTCCAGCACAGCCCCAGGAGAGCAGCGCCCGCCCATCTCCCTGAGCCAGGCCAGACCACGGGCCTGAGGAGACAGAGGGGAGACTGAGGCAGACCCGGTCCCCTGGTTTCCGGCCAAAGCCATGTCCTGTGCCTCCACAGGGAAGGACACCCCTCGGGCGCAGGGCACAGGGGTTACGAGGGAGCTGCAGGCCGTCTCCTTCCCCAGCGCGGTCGGTGTGTGTCAGGGAAGTCTCCCAGGAGAAGGACAGCAGTTCTGGGCCCCGCGGCATCCGGCAGTGACCGCCCAGGCCGCACCTCCAGAGCAGCGGGTAAAGTCAGTCACAGCGTGACGGCAACTTCAGAAATGCCCAGAGACAGCACAGTGACCCACAAGTCCCCTGCCCCAGAACCGAAATCTAATCCTCCTCAAGTGAGACAACCAAACCCAGCACAAAAGCACTCAAAACTCACAATTAGAATTTGCAGGACACATGAAGCAGCAGGAGCACATACGGGGCCCTTAACTGTAAGAAAAATCGGCCAACAGAGAATCAGACGCAGGAATGACAGAGACGACACCAGTAGTGGAGAAAATCACTCCTCCCGGCTGCAACAGTGCTGAAGGACACGGGCGCATCCACCCGGCAAGGAGGGACCGGAGACGCGGAAAAGCCGCAGGGGCACTTCTGAAGACCCCACGGAGGACATCGCTGTGCGCCTCCCCTGCATGGGGTCGGCAGCAGACAGCGTGCAGCGCACAGGGGAGTGTGTTCGAGGACAGCACGTTGGCTGAGCCACAGGGGACCTCAGGGCAACACCCAGCAGCCCAGCACCCGCGGAGCCACAGGCAGGCAACAAGCAAACAGGTACCAAAAGGACCGAAATTTAACACAATTAAAAACTGAGAGTTCCATGAAGAATTTAATAAAGCCCCAAGCAGAATAAATATTAAAAATTCAGAGCCCAAGGCACAGTAGTCAAAACCACAGGAGACATCAAAACTGTGGTGACGAGGACACTTCCGAAGGGGCCGGAGGAGCATGCCCGCCGCCACAGACGGAGACACAGGGAGCGCTTCGCCCAAACACGCCACGGGGACAGGGCAAAGTGCCAAAAGAAGGAAAAAAATCTTTGAGCCAGAATTTTATACCCAGCAGAAATATATTCCAAACAGAAGAAAAAGAAAGACTTCTTTAAGACAAAAAGGCTGAGAGACTCCATCCCGGCCGGATGTGCAGCCCAGGAAGCGCCAAACAAAATCTCTCCAGTCAGAAGAAACAGTAAAAGGAAACCGGGTCTACATGAGAATCCAGAGTGTGGGAGGGCGGGCGTAAGGGCAAAGGAAAAAGACACCTTGTCTCATTTGAGGTGATCTCAGAGAACAGGGATTACTAAGGTAGAGGCAGGAACAAGACGCCGTTCCGAAGGGCCGCAGGGGTCGGCCGCGTGAGCCTCCCGCGTCACACGCAGTGACCGAGCGGGACCGGAGGGCACACACAGGCAGCAGCTCGGCGGACACCAGACTCCGAAGCGGCCACTGAAACACAGAGCGGGCAGGTACCGCTGATGAGCCACGAGCGGGGGCCAAAACGGAATAAACACGCAGTTCCTCCAAAACGCCACCGAAGCAAGAAAGAAGAAAGGGCAATCGGAGAGCAAACACCAAGACGGCAGCACACTGGCTTGAAGCGCGCGACCGAGCGCAGTCCACGTGCGGCCACGCTGCAGGGCGCAGACCACGGAACCCGTCGTCAGCAAAGCCCCCGTGGACGGCACCAAGGCAGCCGCTCCGGTCGAGGCAGGGGTGGTGAGACAGGGTCAGGAGCAAACCCCACGGACGCGGAGCTCAGAAAAAGCACCTCATACGGACATCCAGACGTAAGCCGAAGGCGGGACTGGAGAACACATTTTGTAAGACTGTGACCCTGAGAAAGCTGGGCCAGCAAGGAGAATTGAGAGCCACGCGCGTGAGCAGAGACAAAGGAACATTTTCACGGCGACACAGGGGTCAGCTGGTGAAGACGACACACCAGTCCCAGGTGGGCGCGGTCCCCATACCACAGCGTGAGAATGTCTGAGGCAGAGACGGACAGGACTGAAAGGAGGAACAGACAAATTCACACAGTTCCAGGGACAGTCGTCCCCCGCGGGCAGCAAGCGGGGCGGCAGACGGGAAATCCATGAGGACACCAAGACCTGAGCAACACCGTCGATCGACTGGACCCGAGGGACGTTTATAGGACGCCCCACCCAACAGAAGCCGGATACACTCTCGTCAAACGCGCGGTACACACACCAGGATACGCTGTATTTCAGAAAATACGGCTGCTGACATCAAACGACACAGTCTCCGAGCACCACGGAATTAAACTAGAAGTCAGACAGACAGACATCTGGGAACAGAAAGACTTATCTGAAAATTTAACATGCTTTTGAACAACCATTCATTAAAGAAAAAATTACAAAGGAATCAGAAAATATTTCAAATAAATGAACGAAAACATAGTATGTGCAAAACTGTTTAAGGGAAGCAACACGCAGAGGAAAACTTACAGCAAAAAACACTCACGTTCGGAAAAAAAGGCTCCAGTCAACGATGCAGCAGAAGCACGTTAACCCCAGAGCGAGGAAAAGGAAGGAAATAACAAAGATGAGCAAAAATCAATTAACTCAACGTTGGATAAACAGAGAAGATTGACATCGAAATCTGGTCCTTTGAAACAATCCATAAAATTGACAGACGTGCAGTCGGACCAGTCAAGTACGAAACAGAGAAAACACAATTAGAAATGTCAGCAGTGGGAGAGGCAGCCTCCGTGCCGACCGGACAGCACGCCAGCACCGCGCGGGGAGTCCCGCGGACGAGAGCCCGCAGCGAGCGACACAGCCTTGACGCAGTGGGCAGGTTCCGTGAAAGCACCCATGACCAAAGGTCTTATGAGACGCGGCAGAAGGCCGGGCAGCACCGAACACGTAGCACCGAACACGTAACATGCGACACTGCGACACACGACACGCGATACGGGACACTAACGCACGACGCTGTGTGTGACACACGACACGTGACACGGTGACACTGTAGCAATCACGTGACGCTGTGACGCTGAAGAAACTGGAGTTTCCGATCTTGCCACAGTGAAAATCCCAGCTCAGAGGCCTCCCCGGTGAGATCTGCCGGAGAGTTCAGGGAAGAATAGCATCAATTCTACACAAATTCTCTCAGAAAACTGAGGCGGAGAAACCCATTCCCCGCCTGCCTCAAGACCTGCTCTGCAGTTACCGATAGGCATGGCGGCCTGGCATTGCGAGAAGCAGGGACCCAGATCACCAGGAACGGGACGACCTCCCGGTGGCGTCGTGACGTGTCAAGGTGACTCAGTCTCTTCAAGCAACGGCTGCCGACAGCTGGATGTCCGCCGATCCCCAGTCCCAAAGCAACAAAACTCACAGTCAACTCTGCACGCATCAGTCAGACACAAAAGCTAAAACTTCAAAACACAGGGCCCCCGGGTGGCTCAGTCGGTCAACCATCTGTCTGCCTTTAGCTCGGCTCGTGACCTCGGGGTCCCGGGAGCGAGCCCCACGTCGGGCTCCCTGCTCAGCCGGAGTCTGCTTCTTCCTCGGCCCCTCCCCCCACCCGTGCTCTCCCCCACCCTCAAAAGAATAAATAAAGTCTTCAAAAAAAAAAAAAACCTTCAAAAAACAATACTCCTGGGACTTTGGAGCAGGTGAGAACTTTGTAGGTGCGCTACAAAGAGCAGAAAGCCCAAAAGAAAACACTGATAACATCAAAACCTAAAAAGCTTCAAAAAGACCATCAAGGAAAGCAGAGGCAGCACAGAGCCCGCCAGACGGTCTTCAACGCAGCTGCTGTCCCACGACCCCGGAACCCAGGAACCAGGACGGGCGGAGCAGGCCCGAGCCCGAGGCGAGCACAGGGGAAATGCACGCACGGCCCACGAGTGCAGGGGCGTCCCCACCAGGGACGGGCGGGCTGCCGCTGCAGGGACACCCCTTCCCGCACCTCCGGGCACCGGCCAAAGTCACACCCACGGCAGGAGCTCGTGGGGCTGCCGTGGGCACGGAGCAAGACAGCACTGTGGAGACTAGTCTGGTGGTTTCAGAGACGGGGAAGCGTTGTCTGCCCAGCCACCCAAAACGGTGACCGCGTCTGCCGCGGCAGAGGAGAGCAATTGTGGACCTTCACTCAGCCACAAGCCGCCAAGCACGGAACTGCGCATCGAGGCAACGGGACATGAACTGGGAGATGCCCAGTCCTGAGCAATGAGAGGACATGCCACAGGACCCCGACCCTGGAGTCCACGTGCCGCGGGTCCAAGAGGCCCACCCCATGGCGGCACAAAGCACGCCAGCAGCTGCCCTGCGCCGGGGCAGGCAAAGTGAGGGGGCCCCTCGCCAAAGTCCGCCCCGGGGGAACTGGTAGCGGGGGGACCCGGTGGGGGTGCGCTCGGGGCACGCCTCACATGTGGATGCGCCGCAGGCTCACGAGCTCCTCCCTGTGAAGCCGGGTCCCAGGCCCCACCTGCGGCGCGGATAAAGTAAAATAAAAAAAGGAAAATCGGCAGAACTTATCCGGCTTTTCTCCGGGAGTCCTCCTCCCCGCCCTCTGCTTCTACTGTGGGCAGAGATGATGGGACGCGGCTGAACCACCAACTCAGGGTTCCTGCCCCGGTGGCATCTCTGGGCAGGTGCGCAGCGCGATCTGCCCGCGGCACGAAGGGGACCTGAAGCCGCCGACGCACGCTTGCCAAAGCCTTGCAGCCACCAAGGGGCCCGGCCGCGCGTCAGCTCCAGCCCCTGCCCTTCCTCTCCCAGGCCCCCAGGCAGCTGCCGCAGCAGCCCCACCAGTGATACTGGAGGAGGGGGTAGGAGCACAGAGACCCCCTTGGAACCCAACACTGCCCCCACCTGCCCTGCCGCATGCGCCAAGCGGACAGCAGGCTCTGCCCCTCCGCAGCGGCTCCCGGGTGTGACAAACGGCTAGCGTCAGCTCGGGCTGGGCAGAAGAAGGCCGAGTGCAATACAGAGCCCCAGACGTGGGATGAGCCAGGGAAGCCAGGGGACCTCTCAGCTGCAGGGCGGACAGGCCTGGGCGAAACCCGGCACCGCAGCGCCCCGGCACCCCAGTGCACAGGCGCCGCTGCCTGGGGGTGTGGGGCCAGATCCACGTGTGGGCGGGCTGCAGGGACCCCAGTGGGCAGCAGCACATGCGCCGGGGCCCGTAACAGGGCAGCACCCCACGGCGCTCAACAGCCCCCGAAACTACAGTCAACGGCCGCTCACCCCGCGAGGGCGGGCCGACCCTCCAGGGCCTCATGAGCGGAAACGTCTGGAAAGCCATTGCAAAGCCGTGCGAGCCAGGAGCTGGGGCTTGCTCCTGCTTTGTTCTTGACGCCCCAGGTGTATTTTCCAGCCCCAGTTCAAAGTCAAAGACCAGGTGAGGACGGAGAAGCGGTCCTCAGAACCTACCGCCCACCTACGACGGAGCAAGCACGCACAAAGGACAGGCCCACCTCCCTCCCCGGCCCTAACTGCCAGAATCTGGGCTCAGCCTCCATCCTCCCCGCTCCCTGCCCGTGGCTGCAGCTGCCCCTACGCGTCTCTGTGCCCCATGAGCCCCACAGGGACTGCGCACGTCCATGTGGCAGGCCCGTCTGGGACCCAGCCCGCTGGGCTCTCGGACACTGGGCTGATGCCCATCGGCCCCCCAACCCACCGTGCCGGAAGAGAAGTCACAGCCCGCAGAGAAACTCTCCCTGGAAAACAGCCACGGAAGGACCTCACGGGCTCCAGGCGACCTGCCCCCCAGCCACCCGTCCTGACACGGCAGGGCTGGCCCATCCTGGACAGAGGCCTGTCCTGCAGGTTAAGCCGGCAACAGAGCCCGGCCCTCCAGACCACAGCTCTGCCACCCGGTCACTCACTCAGCGGACTGTAGGAGCCGGGCTGGAGCGGGGCAGAGGCGACAAACATCAGGGCGTGGAGGACAAGGCGGAGGAACCCGGGCCTTGGAAAGCTCATAGCTCGGGTGTGAGCGCATAGTGGGAGCACACGAGAAAAGGCGTTCCTTCCCGTAGGTGCCAGTGCAGAGGCAGGAAGCAGACATCCGCGTCTTGTGGACGCCCAGGTCCCCACCCCACAGCCAGGCGCAAGCGGGCAGAGGCAAAGCCCAGGGGAGGCAAGCGCCTCAATGTCCCCGCACGGCCACGCGAGTGCCACGCGAGTGCGGGCGCGAAGGAGCAGGAACCGCCCAAGAGCAGCGGCGGGAAACCCCCGTGGGGAGGGACATGGAGCAGCCACAGCGGGTCTCTGCTTCCTGCCCGCTGGCCCGCGCGGCCAAGGGACTCACCTTGGGGCGGCTCCGGGCGGAAGCCCTCAGGGCACAGGGCCTGGCAGGAGAAGGTCTTGGCCACCGCCTGCTCCACGGGTGTAAGGGCCAGGGCCTGGGGCCCCCCAGGGCCGACAGCCGCACGCCGGAGGTCAGCCAGCTTGCGCCGCACGACAGCGCGCAGGTCCCGCCACTTGTGCTTGAGGTCCACGAGGTCGCGGCGGCAGTAGCCCAGCGCGTTCACGGCCTGCAGGATGCGGCTCCACACGCGGTACCGGCGGGCCGGCTCGGCCTTCAGCAGCCCCGAGCCGAACAGCAGCTGGTGGTGCTTGCTGACCTTGGACACCAGGACCTCCGTCTCCTGCGGGCAGAAGTTGGGCTTCCTCTTCTTAGCCCGCGTGGCACTGGGCCCCACCAGCCGACTGTGGATGCTGCCGGCGGAGTCCTTCCTCGGGCCAGCCGTGGGTGGTGAGGGCAGCTCCGGCGTCCCACTGCCGTCAGGGGTGACCCCTGGCCCTGGAAAGGCACCAAAAGGTGGGTGTTTAAGGCCAGGGGCTGGTGGGGGTGGCAGCCGTGGCTCCCAGGGCGCCACCTCCTCCTCTGTGGCTTCGGCTTCAGGCACGGCTGCCTGCACCCAGCACCACCCCCTCCCTGCGGGGTGTCCAGAGGCCCAGGTCTGAGTCCCAGCCCTGAGACTGCCTCGGAAACCATCCACCTTCCTGCCGAGCCATGAGCGCACAGCAAGTGGACAGCGGGAGCAGAAGGGCAGGCGGGTCGCCGTGGCCGCGGCCTCCACTCCCTCTGTGCCCCCACAGCCCCCCTCTCCTGCGCTCCTGGGGGTCCCTGGGCTGGGCAGACACAGAGCACCCAGCCTGCAGGTCTTTGCCCACTGGGGGGGCCTCGTCAGCAGCCAGCCTGTGCCTGCCTGGGGGCAGGGGGACCCTCTATAAAAGCAGAAGAGGCAGCCCGCATGAGACCAAGCGTCTCCCAGTTGCAAGGAAAGACGGAGCCCCCGACACTGAGAGCCCCTGAGGGCAGAGGGACACGTGAGCCCCTGGGGAGCACTCAGAGGGCAGCCTGTCTCCCCCAGGCCCCTATCAACTGAAAGACCACCTCCTCAGAGGCCCACACCTCCTCCCCTCCCTAATGCACATCTCAAGCACCCTGACGCGCCCTCCCCTCCTCCCCCTAAGAGCAGCAGCCGGGCTCTGGAGTAAAGGGGCCGCGTGAACTCGCCCCACAGGCTGAGCCTCCTCCCTGGAGCCCAGGGGCCCTTACAAGCACCGGCCATCACACGACGGCCCTCGCACCGCTGGCCCAGCCACATCACGCCGTCTGCCATCCTTGGGGGAGGGGAAGGTGAGTGGGGGTGAGGGGCGGGCCACCCAGAATCCGTGCTGCAGCTTGCCCCCTGCTCCACATGCCTGTGCCCCTCCAGCGGACACACCCAGTCCCCGCCCCGCACCTGGCGTCTCCGGGTGGTCTTTCCCAGGCCCCCCAAGACCCAGCACCCACGTGGAAGTACCTCGCTTCCTGGCCCTTGGGCCTCTGGGCGTGCCCGCCGACCCCAGATCACCTTCCCCATCCTTGCCCACACAGGGGTCCTGCAGGCTGCTCTCTGGCGACGGGCAGGGGAAATGGCGGATCCCGTACTCGGTCCAACATTTAGCGCACTCTACAGACAGCAAGGGACATCACAGTTACACCCCGCCGCCCACAGAGCAGCTCAGGGTGCTGCTGGCAAAGCAAGGCCCCACACGGGACAGCAGGTGCCCTGAGCCCTCCAAGCATCCACGCTGAGAAGCTCCACTCGGGCCAGCCTCTTCCAAGAAACCCTCCCAGATGGCCACACCTTGTGCAACAGCCGCTTTGGCTGAAGACCAGCGGCAAATCCAGGACTTGACATGTTCCCAATCTCGAAACCATGATAATTCTTTAAAGCCCAGACAAGGACAAAATCCCCGAGAACAGGGCTGCAGGTTGGCCTGCAGACCAGACCAAGCCTTCCACGGTGTCACCTGTCAGCAACAAAAAACATACAAAACCGGGGGGTGAGGACGTCGGGGTTTTGGCGACGACGTGAAATCAGCACGGCACCGTCCCATTCATAAAACCCGGTCCCAGGGCACAGTGAGTGAAAGTACAAACACTCGTCCTTCCTGGCGCTCGACTGCAGGGCTGAGGGGCAGGGCCAGCACCGGGCGGCCTCCTCCCCACACGCACCCCCAAACAGCCCGCACAGGGTCGGACCCCAACGACATTCTCATTGATTCAGAAACACGTCCTAGACCCGTTCTGCCAGAATTCATCAACCATAAGACACACCTCATGAAAACATCTCACCACCTCTGGGAGACGAGCCTCTCGGCCCGTGGCCCCGGGGCCATCTCTGTGACCTTGTCTGCTCTGGAGCTCTCTGAAGGGCAGTTTCTGCAGAGTGAGCTCTAAGAGGTCACGGCTGGGCTGTCCGAGCACACCCACAGCTGCCCTGGAGCCCAGGGGACATGGCCTGTCCCGGCCAGCCCCAGCACCCAGCTCCCGAGGCAGCTGCTTCTCGGAAAAGACCCTGGACTCGCATCTCCCAAGAGAATGGAGAGCAAAGAACACCCGTCCAGCTCATGCACGACAGGGACAGAAGGACTGCCCCAAGGGATCCCCCCTGCACCCCAAGTGGGGTGGGAGAGGCCTCAAAAGGCCACCTCGGCCATCCTCTGCCTGTAGACAGCAGGGACCCAAAGTGCACAGGCGGTCCATGGGGCTCCGGGCCAAACCTGGGGGAGAAGGAAGGGCAGGGCGGCCAGTCACCTTATTGGGGAGGGAGGTCCCCACACAGCCAACTACAGCAGAGTGGGTTTCTGACTCCAATGACAAGAGCTCTCCTAGACATCCAGGGAGGCAGGCACAGACCTGGACAGTCACAGTCCGGGAGAGAGAGGCCATGGCCGAGGCCCTATGTCCAGATGTCTCCGTGGGTCTGAGGGTCTGACCATGAACTTTCAGGACAGGGACCATCTCCCAACAGGGCAAATCAGAGCAAATCACTTGCCCAAATCACTGTCACTTGCCCTCTTCCCAAAGCGCTTGGTGGGGAGCCTGTGGGATGGGTCCTCCCCATAGACAGCCGCCGCCAGGCTCTCCTGCAGGCCCGGGAACGTGCCTAGACCAGTGTGAGAAGAGGCACAGCTGTCAGGGCACCTGGTGACCAGGGTCACCATCTGCTTCGGAGCCCCCAGAGCCCCTCCTGTGGGGAGCAGAGAGAAAGGGGACCAGCTGGCAGTGGCCACGTCACTGCCCACATCACCATGCGATGACGCCCCCGTGCTGGCATCCGGTCCCGGAAGCCCAGTCCCCGCCCACCTCCTCCTGGTTACCCCATGTGGTCCAGACACCTGTGAAGGGGCCAGGCCGGGCCCCCCTCCAGAATCACATGACCTTAAACTTTGGGGTGGGGGGCTAAGGCAACACTCCTGATTATTAGAATAGACACAGTTACGGGGGAAGGTCCAACAGACGATTAGAAAGAAACGATAAAGACCGTTTGCAGAGGTGGACACTGACCGCCGGGCGGGGTCTCGCACAGGCAGAAGACCGCAGATGCCCCTTCCCTTCCCTGCGTTCCGCGCACCTGTCTCCTTGTCCCGACGTGTGCAGAAGCACCCAGCGACCTTCTGCAGCTCCAGCTGACGCCCACGTCACAGCCACCTCCCTCAGCACAGTGGTGACCGCACGCACGCGTTCTCGGCCCACGCCGCCTTGATGACATCCTAGTGGCGCAGGAGGAAGCAGGGCCCGGCCCGGGAAGGGGCGGAGAAGGGGTCCGGGAGCAGCCGACCCCTGCGCCCTCTCCTCCAGAGCAAACCGGCTCCACGGGCACATGGCCACCTTCAAGTCCGTCTGTCTGGGCAGCGGGTAGGCTCAGTCGGCTTTCCTATCTCTTCACAGGGCTGGCCCATTTGGAGGAATATTCTTAAGGTTTCCTTTGATTTATGTGAGTTCTTTATGTGTTAGTAATCTACCAGTTGGCTTTTTGCCGGTTTTTGCCGTGATCCTACCTCAAGGGATCACCCCAAGCTCCGCGTAATCACCTGCAGGCTCGCGTGTACCCCGCGGTGCTTGGCACACGGCAGGTCCCGAGTGATGGCAGCGGCAGATGGGGGTCTCCGCCTGGCCCCAGCGTCCTGCCCAGAGCACCAGCCCAACCATGAGAGCCTTCCAGCGTCCCCACGCAGAGGAGAGGGTGGGGTGCCAGCAACAGCCGGGCCTCGACAACGGTCAACAAATCAGGACCACGTAGGTCCTTTCCTGACGAAAATGCAATTAAATAGACCTCGTTTTTAAGAAACAACTAGTAAAAAAAAAAAAAAAAAAAAAACCCCGGTTGGAAACAATGAACTATGGTTCTAAGTAAATCCGAGGGGGAAAAAACAGCAAAATAAATAAATAAAAAACAAACAATTCCTGAGTCAGAGAACAGATCATAATGCAAATAAGAAAACACAACCGAACCTTAATTTAAAAGCACTGCACACCCCTGAACGTCCGACAGCTACCAGTGACCACCCGCACACTCACAACCTCAAGAGTTTTTACTACAAAAGAACAAAAACTGAAGATGAATGATGTAAAGTAAACATCCAACTTAGGAGTCAGAAAAATGAAACAGCTTCAACTCAAAGACAGAAGGAAGACGATACAAGTGCGAGCGGAGAGCGGCCTAGAGTAGAAGACCCCGGAGTCAGTTCTTGGGGAGACTGTAACGGCCAAGCCTCAGTCAACACTGATTATAAAAAAAAGGAAATAGGGAAAGTACAAATGAGCCCTTTGAGAAATAAAACGGAGGGTGTGATGCGGATACCGGGACCGTTAACAAAACAGCGGCACCACAACGGCGGGCCGTGTGCAGCCCTCGGCCTTCGCGACCGCCCGTGCTCTGGCAGGAGCCGCAGAGTGGGGCAGGCAGAGCCCGGCCGGGCCCGCGGCCACACCGCAGCGCTGCCCCGTCGACACCAGCGGCTACTGTCCACAGTCAAGTTCAATAAATCCGCGCATTTTAGTGAAGCAGACGTGTCTCAGAAAACGCAGTTTAGCAAAACTGACCCAAGAAGAAACGGAGAGCCGGACGGTGCGGACGACGGGAGAAGTGCTAGTCCAACAGCACGCCGCGAGGGAAGCGCGGTTTTATGAGCCTGGACGGTTTCAGAGCAAAACCCCAGAAACACTTCAGGACCGAGCAGTCCCATTCTTCCAGACACCACGCGGGACAGGAGCACGTCACCCAGCATCACAGAGGCTCCGGGCAGCTCGGAAAGGCGGAGAGAACGGGCACGTTGGGAGAGGAAAGAAATGCTGCCACTTACACACGACCCCGTCCAAACACAACACCTGAGAGTCCCCAAATTCTTACAGTCGACAGGAGCTCAGCAAAATGGCACAACATGAAGCCAGCAGACAAAAACCAATGACACTCCCCAGGAAAACTGTGGTTCCTTCCAGAAATTAACTTCTACAGAAAGAGAAACAAACGCCAAAACACTGGAGGCGAATCTCAAGCATCAGAAAGACTTGAAGGGCCAGTCAGTCGACTGCTGCACGCAGGTCTTCCACAGCCCTGCCATGCACCACGGAGCCACCAAGTCCTCAGAGATGCCCGGGTGCGTGAGATGCTCTGGTTATGTGCACAGGGAGCACCCCCCCACCCCGCAGAGGCACGGGCACGGGTCGACGGGAGGCATGCTGCATCTGGGACTTGCCATGGAATGACATGATGGCTGCCTGAGGTCACAGCGGCTGGACCAGCCACAGCAGACTCTGGATGAGGTAGAGGGAGCAGCACTGGGGACCGCTGCCTCCTCACGTCTGCTTCCCCGTGTTGGAAACTGTCCATATTTAGGAAGTTTGAAAACAAGGCATTTAAAAATCAAAATCTCTGAACTAAGCTTTTTTAAAAAAACCAACCGTCGCACACATGTACCAGCCACAAAGATTTGGAATGTGTAATGCTCCAGCGGTACCTCTTCTAATAGCAAGAAATGTGGCGGGGTTTTTTGTTAAACTCAATAAAGGATATATAAAGTCTTTATAATGAAAGTTATAAACCTTGACTGAAAACCACGACAGAAGATTCGAGAAAGAGACACATGTGCTCGTGGACTGGGAGCCCACGAACAGGACGGACGCTGGTCCTCGCCACGTTCACGCCGCGGACGCACGGTGGCCGCAGCCCAAACTCCAAGCCTGACGAGGGGATGCTGAAATGCGTGTTCTGAGCAAACACCCGAGACCTGTCCGAGGGAAGACAAGTAGAGCCACTTGCTGTGAAAAACATCAGAAACGCTGACTTGGAAAATTAAGGCGGGATTTTGCACAGGAAAGGAAAAACGGACCGGGAGAACCTACACGGAAACGCCCTTCAACGCAGAGCTCGCACCCTGCGGGTCTGTAGGAAGGGGACGGCACTTTGAATAAACAGTCCCAGGACCACGTGTGGTTGAGAGAGAGACATGGGGTCATGGTTCCGCCTCCCCACACGCCACCCCACAAAGATCAAAGCCCGGGGACAGTGAGGACAGGCCCACAGATGGACACAGTCCCATCAGCGTCTGAGGAGAGTACACGAGACAGCAGGGTCCTCTCCTGTAGGATTCATCACACCGGACAGGGTCGCAGACCAGTCAGAAGAGATGGGCGCACTCAAGCGAGCCCCGAAGGAGAACTCCGCGCCCCAGGAACGCACACTCCCCAGCAGGGGCCACACCGAGAAGCCAACTGAAGAGACGCAGGGCGAGCAGACAAGGGTTGCTCTTCCAGAGCACGTCAGGAAACCTGGCGAGTCAGTAAGATGATGGCAAACGGGAGTCCGCTGGAGGACCAGTGGGTCCACGCCAGTGGTCGCCACAGAAATGTAGATGAAAGCCCGAGGAGACCACGCCGGCCCTCGGACTGCACACACTCACCCTCCAACACCGGCCCCCACTCCGCGGGTGAGCCCGGGACGCCAAGGGCATCCCAGGCGGTGCCAACAGCCCCCCACACTGCCACGGGCCACCCACGCTCAGTGGCCCTCACACGTGGACCAGAACGGGTGCCACGCAGCCACGGAGAAGGAAAACAGAAGGGAACAGCGACTCACAGCATCAGGGACTCGGGAGCCGAACTAGCAAACAGCCGATAAGACAAATCCTGGGGTTCCATAAACAAAGTTCTGAGACGCGCAAAGCCAGCAAGGTGTGGTGTGGGGACAGAGCCGGGTCAGCTAAACCCAAGAGAACAGCAAGGAAGCCCCCAACACGGCCCTCGGGGCAAGGGCATCTGGGGAGACGGCAGGCAACTTAGTGCTATTCTGTCCTATGCCAGAAGCTTGGTGCCTCCCCGGCCCCACAAGCCTCGGTTTTCTCCTCTGGATTTGCAAAATTAAGGCCTGCACCCCACGGTCATTAGGGAGACCAGGCCAAGCCGTCCATCCGCTCTGCCAGCGGCCAAGCCCCTGGGCACCTCTAGAGCAGCTCAGTACCCCCATGGAGGGCCGGCTTGGTGCCAGGAAGACCTCAGACACCAAGTCTGCCCCCCTCGGCAGGGCAGCCGCACCCAGAAAAGCCTCCCATGCTGCTGACCCAGCCCAATACGCACAACCCCACCCCAGCCAAGGCTGGGGTCGCTCACCCCTAGCCACAGGCAACGTGAGTGCGAAAGAACCCACCTACCCCTGCTGCCGTCACGCCAGCAGAGACCCGCCCACTGCCACCTGCCCCCCCACCCGCCGCCAGCACTGCGAGCCGCTCTCATTACCTAGGGGTTGATAGCCTTGTCTGGAGGGTCCCCCGAAAGGGCTCCCCGGGCCACCACTGCCAGCGACGGATCCGTAGGACATCTTCTCACCGAGAGCAGGGCCTTCCCGCAGAGCTGGAGGAGACAAACCCGGGTCGGGACGGAGGACAGCAGTTAGTGCTCAGGTTCAGGGAGCACTCGGACCCCTGCCCGCCCACCCACCAGCCCGCGCCACATCCTCCTCACCCCAGGCGGCCCCAGGCCCACATCTCAGCTCAGCTGGGCTCCTCCCGGGCCCAGGCAGTGGCCCCACTGAGCCCCTTCAAGGTGCCCCCTTGTCCCACAGTCCTGTGTGGGGACAGGCACTGGGAATAACCTCTCGAAGACTGTGGTGGTCCCAAGCAGAGCCCCAGGGCCCCGTGCTCTCCCCTGCAGACGCCCACCCCCACCGAGCTGAGAACCCGGGGCTTGAGCACCTGCCCCCCACAGCTCCAGCTCAGTCCTTCTGAGCCACACAAGACAGCAGATGGCCAGGGACAGGCTTCCGGGGCTGAAACCACCTTGACACGGTCCCTACGGAGCTGCAACAAGACAATGACCATCCCCGGCCTCAAGGTCCTCATCCACAAAGCCAGGATGAGAGGACCTGCCCCTAGGCCGGCTGTACAGAGTGGGTGACACACACTGATGGTGGGCACAGACACCACCGCCTGTCTCGGCGCCTGAGCACGACCCCGGCCGTCCCTGCCGGAGATGGCTCGCATCCCACACACCGGATCGCCTCCGCCAGCGAACTGCGGCTCCGGGATGGCGGGGATGGGACGTCTCCAGCCTGACAAGGACCCCTGGGGCCCTCCAGGGTCACTGGTTTTCTGGGTGTCTGCACGGAGGCCACTGGAAGCACAGGGACTTGCCCAGCGTCTGCCTGACAGGCCACACGTTCCCAACGCCACGCGGCTCACGCAGCGCTCCCAGCGGGCCGGGCGGGGCTCTCCGCACCTGCAAGCCGCAGTTCCACTCAGCCGGACCCCGGTGAGCTCGGGGGCGGCGGGAAGCAGGCCCAAGTCCCCGGGGTCGGTGGGAGCCTGCACCCCCGCGGCTAGGACTCACCCAGAACCCCAGAGAGCTATGGCTTACATGGGTAACATCTGCCAACATTTACTACATGAGAAATTAAAAAGAAGTTTTTAAGATATATTACTCTGCTTCAAAGTGACAAGAAACCCATTACACATTAAATTGGCGTCTTTACGGAACAGAGCCGCATTCTCCCGGACAAAACCATTCGGTGCGAAGAGCCAGAGCATCTGATTCTTGGCGACTCTCTCAGCGGCTTGACAGACGCGCTGGTTCTCACGCCTGCTTCCGGTCAGCTGTGACGCGACACTGGCCCGAGCGTAGGACAGAATCTGGCCGCACAGAGGGGAGTTGTCTGCAGGGGCTGCTGCGGACCCGACAGGGACTCGGGGACCCCCAGGGATGCCCAGAGTCTGCACACTCTGGGGACTGGGGAAAGCACGTGGTGTTCCTTCCACGGGTCCCAGGCACCCGCCTGCCTGGGCCGCACGGGGAACACATCAGATGAGGAGACGGAGCCCAGGACTCGGGGGACGCAACGTGGAGAAAGCAGACCCGGGAAGGACGGAGTAAAGGGGTAAGCCTGCAGCGGGCACCCGGAGCCCCAGGCACAGGCCCGCACGTCCCCACACACCTTACACAGGCTCACACTCCGTCCGCACGGAGACTGAAAGGAGGCCCCGCTGCTGCCTCACGCGCAGACGAGGACACTGAGGCACGAGGGATAGGGCACCCAAGGCCATGCGGCTGGCGGCCGGCAGAAAAGGGCCTGGGATCCGGCAGGGCGACCCCGGTGCCCGTGATCTCAGGGCACAGCCCCTCGCCCCCATCCCCGGAGACAGGAGGCGCTGCCCAACACCCAGCAGGCCGCTGTCGGCGCTCAGAAGCAAGGGCGTGGTGGGCGCGGAAGTGCGGAGCTCAGTGGGAGGGCGCTGGGACAGCGTGGGGGACGCCACCCACCGAGGGAGCGGAAAGAAAGACCAACAGGCCAGGACCAACTGTGCCGCCACGTCCGGGGGACAGCAACCGTGGGGACACAAACACGCCCAGGGAAGGGGACACACGACCAGAGCTCATGGCTGGGAGCGCTGGGAGGGGCCTGCCCTGCAGGGCACACGGCCCACAAAGACAGCACCAAAACCTCGGCGGCCCCAAGCGGCACAGAAGACGCTTCCAGTCAGGGATCGGCCCTTCCCTGTCCTTCCGGGGCAGGACGCAGGCCGTGCCCCGGCCAGCACAGGTGATCCAGGAAACAGCTGGGGCCGCCTGCAGCAGGAGCAAGGGGAGGGCCCGGGGCAGACGCTGTGCCCGAGCTGGGGGAGTGACCGGCTGGCGGGGTGGCCGAAGGTTCCAGAGAGACTCCCTCGGGGAGAGAGGGAAGACGGTGGCATCGGGCCACGACCAGGCTCCAGGGAAACGCAGTGAGCGGGAAGGGAGGGCGATCCAGGTTCACCACGCAATCCGGCCCCCAGCGGTTCTGGCGTTAGGGAAGGCCTCCTCCACCTGCCACGGACGGTGCAGCCCGGAGGGGGCCCGGGGGAGCGAGGGGCAGCGGACGAACGTGCGTGTGCTCGGGTGTGCGTGCGCAAGTGCTCCAGCATGTGGGGACATGTGGGCTCAGGAGCTGTGCGTGTGCGGGTCTGCACGTGCGTGTGTGTGTGGAAGCGTGAGTGCGAGCGCGTGCATGTGCGTAAACGCGTGTGTGCGAGCACGTGCGTGTGTGTGCGGGTCTGCACGTGCACGCGTGTGTGAGCGCGTGTGTGTGAGAGTGTGTGTGCGAGCGCGTGCGTGAACGCACACGTGAGTCCTCACCCTGCACGCCGACAGGCCAGGTGGGCAACAGCAGTGACGGACGAAGCCCGGGACCGAGGGCAGCACCTGCCGTCCACAGGTCTGCGGGCTCAGACGCAGCTAACTCGGGAAGGAGAAAGGAACGGCTGCTTTGTGTCAAACGACCGCGAAGGGCTCGTTTTTCCTCCAAACTTCAGACGTGATTCATCTTGACACACCAAAGCTTCATTCTAATACTCCAGTGAGACTATCATCCAGAAAGAGGAGTCTGGAAACAGAGCAGCAGGCTGCGGGGGTGTCCGCCTTGACCGGCTTGCCCAGACGGGGACCCAGCACCCTCCTCTGATGTCGGCCGGGCGGCCCCAGAGAGGCCGTGTTGTCCTGGGGGGCGACGAGGAGCCCAGCCGGGCACCTGGGAGGCCGGGGCACAACTCGGCAGATACACCCTGTGTCCACCGTGTCCAGTGTGAACGCGGTGGCCTGGTCCTGGCCTTGGGGACGTGAACGTTAGTTGGGAGTCAGCCAGAGTATCCCATGATGAGGGCTCCAACGGGAGGGCGCAGGCGCCGGGGGACCTGGGGGCAAGAACCCGGACAGGGCGGGTCTGGTAGCCCCCGAGGAAGTAGCTCAAGCCACATCCGCGCGGAAGCAGAAAGGAGCTGGCCACCCGGCTTTAAAGGGAGACGCGCGGCACAGCCCAAAGACGGGAGGGCGGCACGCACACCGCAGGACCAGCACCGACAGCAGGAAGTGACAGAGGCCGGGTGCACAGCGCTAGGGGCTCTCGCAGCCCAAGAGGTCTCCATGCGCCCAGCACAGGAGGGCGGGCAGAAGAAAGGGACAGAGGGGCCGAGGCGGCTGCCCTCAGCGGCGTCCGGGCACGGGAAGGGCAATGAGTGGCTGGTCTATGGAGGCAGGAGGGACAGAAGACTTCTAGCCGCCACCCGTCTGACTTGCGATCCATTTTGCTGTGCCCGGAGCACATGTCCACGCTGTGTGGGAGATAGAGGTGGCCCACGGCCCGAGCCACGGAGAGGCACCCCAACTTGGGGAACAGAAACACGAAATGCCAGCACCCAGCCCCTGCCTGCCGCCTGCCCGGCCCAGCCGGCCACTCAGCGCCCCGAGCCCCTGGGGGGTCCGGCACCGGAACAGAGCGAGGGGCCACAGGCTCGCCCCAAGGCTCCCCAGGTGCCCCGTGCCTGGGCTGTGCCAGCCCCGGCTCCCCTGCGAGCGAGGGCGGGCAGCGGGCAGAGCCAGATGAGAAGGGAGGGGGCAGCTGGACAAAGGAAGTTGGAGCCACTGGTGGCCCGGCTGGGCGGAAGCAGCATGAGGGCCCGGCCGGAGGGCAGGACAGATGCCGCCGGGCTGCAGTGCCCAGGAATAGCCCTGGACCGCCCCAGAGGGGTAGGCCGGAGGCCACAGGAACAAGGTCAGCTCCCAAGGAGGCCTCCCACTGGGCAGCTTCCTTGAGCCAGGCCGGCCAGCCTCCTCCAGCCCTGTGCCCCCAGGGCTGGCGCCAGGCTCTTCCCCGGCCACCTCCCCGCGCCCCCTGCCAGCAGCAGCCTGGAGGGGGCCAACAGTCCTGGCACAGCCCAAATCCTGCTCTTTGGGCAGCAGAGGAAGCAAAGGTGCCAGGGAACGCCCCAGCAACGCGGCCCTGCCCCCAGAACAAAGCCCCTTGGCCCAGGAGGAAGTCAGAAGGACAGCAGGACGTCACTGGACCCCGGTCAGGAGGAAGCACCCGGATACAGCTCTAGGCTGAACTCCAGTGACCTGGACTCCGGGGCCAGCGCTGAGACAGGGCCGCCTCTGCCCCAGACGGGCTCCCAAGCAGGACACACCCCTGCCTGCAGCTTTCCTCCATCGGCCTGGGGCGCTCGGAGGCAGTGAATTCCGGAGACTACGGATGAACCTCCTGGCAGCAGACACAGAACAGTATTTTCTAGACTGGGGTGCCCTAGAACAAACCCTGCTTCCCGCAAGCTGAAGGGGACCCCAAAGATGGAAAGCAGGTCCTTCCCGGGGGGGTCCGTTTCTCATCTGTAACATGGGCGCTGCCCGGCCCTCAGAGGACCAGAGTGAGGAATGAATCAGTTCATCTCAGCCTTGGTCCAGTGCACCTGACCTGCACCGTGAAGGAGACACAGCAAAATCAGCATCACACAGTGCCCTTGGGGACCTCCTGCTCCAGCTGGGCACAGACAAGGAGGGCTGACACGCCATCATGTGGACCTTCACCCCAAGCACCCGGCCACACAGACCTTGCCCTGCCAGCAGCCCTGGCGACCTGGCCCTCCGGCCTGTGCTCTGGCCTGGGCTGCTGTCCTTCACCCGAGTCCTCCCTCCTCTCTGCCCGGCACCAACCCCAGGGCTCCCCCTGCTCCCCCTGCCCTGCCTTTCCTCCCCACCCTTGCACAACCACACCCCTGGTTACCCCTGCTTTCAGGCAAGACCTCGCCAGCTCCCTCCCACCATCCCGGCCCGCCCTAGACACACGGTGAGCCCCCTCGGGCCACACCGCCAGGCCACAGCCCCGACCACGGGCTTGTTCTGCTGCTCTGCAGCTCAGTGTCCTTTCTGTCTCATCCACCCAACCAGAGCGAGCAGAGCCGGCTCGGAGCAGAGTCACAGGACGCAGCCCACACCCAGAGAAGCGCCGACACAGAGAGCGGCCAACGGACGCCCGCGCTCCTCGGCGCCTCCCGTGTGCAGAGTGTCAGCAGGGGGAGACACACGCGGCGCTCCAGAAGGAAAGCTGGCCGCCCCCACCCCCGGATCCCCTGCTGGGAACCACCGTCTGCTCACCTGGGGGCCCGCGGAGAGGAAACCTGCAGCCCGCACCGCCCGGCACGGCTCCCCCGGGCCCAGCCGCCAACTCCGGGAGGCCCAGGGCTGCGTTGCTTAGAGACCACAGCGCTGCCCCAAGAGGGCAAGGTGAGCCCACGGGGATGCCCGGTCCCGCCCCCACAGCTCCAGGCAGCTGAGCGGCCCAGGCTGCCTGATGATGGGAGGGCCGCGCGGACTCCACGAGTCAGCCTTGCGAAAGCCGTCGGGGGACTGCCGCCATCTGGACCCACACCTCCCTCCAAGGGCTGCGGCCCACAGACAGGCCCACGGACACGCGTCAGCCACGTGGGGTGCTCGAAAGCCAAACCAGCCTGAGAGCCTGGATGAAGGCCTCAACGTCACCAGACTTGGGGCCGAGGCCGGTCACACCGGACAGCAAGACAGGACCCACACATGGAAGACATCTAGGCTGCGTGTGTGGTTGCGGGGGCCGCAAAGAAGGCCGGACGGCGGTCACGGGCTCGCGGAGGGGTGGAATCCCCCGGGCTGGGGACGCCCAGATCTAATCAAACATTTTTAATATAAGAAAACCAAACTCAGAGAGAGAAAGTGACTTCTTCCAAATCACAGGCACAGGCAGGATCTCAGAGCGGCCACCGCCCATCGACCCGCGGTCACCCCTCCCCAGCCCTCTCTCGGCAGCAGGCTCTGGGCTCAGGTCCACCTCACGGGGGTCTTCCTGCCGGACCACGAGCCTTGCCCTCACCCCTCCCTCACCCCAGCATCACCTCTGCCCCGACAGGAGCTTGGAGGCGCATGTGAACTCCGTGCTCAGCAGACTGCGTGTGTGTGACATTTGTGACCTGCCAGCTTGGCCGCTCACAAGCTCTGTCCCGTGGACACGAACACGACCCTGGACGAGAGTGTCGCATCCGCGTTACCTTCCCGACGGCATCCCCGCGCTGTGCCTGTGTGAGACCGGGACCCGGGAGCATCGCGGCTGCAGCTCCCGGTCAAGCCGTGCAGAAGGAAACACGTGCGTGTGCACACGGACGCGCGGAAGGACGAGCCACTGCGGGGAAGGGGGCTGTGGCACGCGCAGCGCGCCCGCTAATCTGGGGACTCTTGTTTAATCTAAAATTACTGTGTCCAAAAATATTAAGTTAAAAATAAAATTAAAACTCACTGCAGACTTTTTTAAACTCTAGAAGTAAGTCTGTCCGGAAGGTACAGGATCTGAACACAGAGGACTGAGCGTGTCTTGAACAAAAGGCGAGCAAATGCACCCATGTCCACGGATGGGCGCTCGAGACGTGGGGATGAGGGTCCCGCGTCGGCACGGACACGGTTTAAGTGCTTCCTAAAACTAAGAAGTCCCTCCCATTTTAAGCACAAGCCACTAAACAACTCTTAGGGGAAAAAAAGAAAAAAAATACTAAAATTAAGAGAATTCTAAAAAAAAACAAAAAACCCGAAAGTGAAAACCCTGCGTAAGAATGGTGATCAGGTACCTTCAAAGCAGCGATCAGAGGAAATTCGTAACGCTACGTGTCTCGTGACAAAAGGTGAAAGCAAACGCATTTCTCAGCTGGAAGGTGTAGGAAAAGGCACGCGGCACCGTCTTCTGAGAGCAGCTCGCTCAACGCCTGCCCCACAGGGGCTCTGAGCGCGGAGGGCAGCGCCTGGGAACGGCGTCTGCTTGGGTGGCCGTCACCCATGCGCCCTCGGCTGGGAGCAGCCGCGGCCCTGCCGTCTGTCATCACAGCCCGGGAGCCCGAAGCAGCTCGCACGCCAGAAGGCCACGCCGAGGGGGCTGTGCGGGAACACGGCCATTCCCAAGACCCGCCGCATCCCCCACGCCCCCCTTCCCACGAGCTCAGTCCGGTTTTCCGTCACTCACAGCCCAAGATTCTTTAATGAATATACCTATGTTTTAAAAAAGTTCAAGAGAAACGACACACTAATCCAAGGGCAACGAAAGAAAAGAAACAACACAAATAAACGTAAGCATTAACATGGCAGAAAACAGAAAGCAGCAGCCCTAACTTACAAAACAAAATCCAGTTTCCTAAAACACACTCACGAAGACGACGGCCCGGGAGTGAGCGCACTCAAGCAGAGAGAGTGGAAACACGCGTGTGCGACCTGGAACGTTCCAAGGGAAGAGTCGCCCGGAGCCAGAGCTCAGGTTAAGGCAGCCTAAGGCCCCACTTGCAAATCCCTGTGCAAATCAGTTGTCAAAGCCCGAGGAAAGGGGTTCCGTCTTAGGAAAGCGCAGTCTGCCGAAAGCGACCCACGGGAGGCAGCCTAAACAGACGAACCCAGAGAGAAGAAACAGAATCAGTTACCGCGAAGCCACCCGCAGCGACACCAGGGCCAGACGGCGGTGCGGGGGTCCCGCCACGTCCCCAGCGCCCCGAGGAGCATCCCGGGTTGCCGATGGTGAGGGAGGCATCCTGAGGCTTTGTAACAAAGCGTGTGTAGCACCGGTCCCCAAGCCCGAGAAGCGCCGTCCAAACACAAATGGCAAACAGCTTCGGCATGGACGCAAGAGCACCAAACAGAACCCTAAAAGACAAAACTCAGAACCCCGCTCCATATTGTCCCAGGAACGCGAGGCATGTCTGCCGTCCAGAAGTCCACCAGCCCAACAGACCACACAACTAACGGACCAAAGGCAAAGACTTACAGGCCCCCCACAGGCGCCAACCACATTTCTGATGCAAGCGCTGAAGAACTTTCTAGAAATGATGAAATAAATACCAGTTAGATAAAAGGTCCAGAAGGTGGCCTGGGCACCTCCACACCCAGCACCGCCCAACTCTGCTCTGGAGGCTGCGGCCAGGGCCACTGGACAGCAGGGGTCATCGCAAGACGACAGAGGGCTGGAAGCAACGGTCCCTCGTGGCCACTGGCTCAACGGCACACTCGCTAAATGCACACGGGACGCCGTGAGTCCGAGCTGTGGGCAGAGCAGCCGGCGAGGGGCTCACAGAGAGCAGCAGCCTCTGCACACACCGATGCCCGGCAGGAGGCCAGGCGGGCAGAGAAACCCCATTCGCAGCGGCAACGACGAAGCCCGCACACGTGGGAACCGACTTCCACGCACGTGGAGGCAGACAGGAAGCACCAGTCACGGGAAACCTTAGAACGCCCCACGACGACAGAGAGCCAGCCCCAGCTCTCGGACCTCATGAAGACGTGCCTTCTCCACCCCGATAACACCACCAGCAAGCATCCTTCCAGAGAGGGGCAGGCTGGCGGGGAGGTCCCGCAGGAAACCACAGGACTAACGACAGCCAGGACGAGGGCAAACAGACCCGCAGAAGGGACCACTCTCCCCAGACCTGCGACATCCCCGAGAAGGGAGCGCTGGCCCAGGCGGCGACACGCGCGGGTCTGGAGCACATCCTGTGGACCGAGGGGGTCTGACGCGGAAACGACGCGTGTGCGATTCCACTTTCCAGGAACGTCCCGAAGAAGCAGATCCACGCGAACAGAGAGCAGACAGGAGGCTGCCAGAAGCTAGGGGCAGAGGGGTCTGGGGACGGACCACTCGGGGTGTGCCGTTTCTTTTAGGCTGGCGGGAATGTTCTGGAACTGGAGAGTGACGGTGGACACACAACTCTGTGCACAGACCGAAAACCACAGAACGCTCATTCCAAACCGAACTTCCGGGCGTGCGAAATCTCCCCCCACAACCACCGGAAATCTTCTACAGCTGAAACTCTGTGCACGAAAACACACGCCAGCGGCATGAGGACGTCTGAAGACAGAGCGGCCGGGTAAGGGATGCGGCGTCTCCGCCCAAAGCGGGACCGTCTGATAAGCGGCGCTGGGACATCTGGTCACCGTGGGGGACGACAGAGCGGTCCAGGCCCACCCCAGTAAAAAGAACACGTTCCTAATGGCCCGTGGCTATCTGGGTGCAAGCTCAAAGGGTCTGCGGAAATGAAACGGTGGGCTCCTCTAGCCATGTGCGGAGAGTTTCCCAAGCAGGACACAACATCCAAAGGCTGCGAAAGGAAAGGCCACCCACAGGATGGGCCCCCAGCCCCCTCCGCCCCCAGGCCTCCGAGACCAGGCGCTGCCCATGGCCCCGCCGCCCAGGGACGCTCAGGGAGGACACTGGCTCCGTGGAATGTCCTCCCACTGTCCTCACTGGGCCGCCTCCCCGCTCACCAAGGCCAGCCAGCTTGTCCGGTGGGCTCGTCAGGGCCCGGCCCCACCCCTGCGTCTGGTTTCTCCCTGCTCTGCTCCCCCCCCTGCTCCTTCGGGCCGCCCAGCCACTCGGACCCCCACCTTCTTCCCGGCACTTTCCCCCAGCCCGGCCGGGGTGCGGGTGCGAGAAGAAAAGAGAGCGGAGGGCAGGCCCAGGACCGGGTCCCTGGGAGGAGCACCCTCTGGTCTCCGAAGCGGCCACAGGGCACAGACCCCGCTGGGGCCTGCTCGGGTGTCCCAGCCCGTCACGGCACAGCGCAGCCGTCTTAAAGGCCCTGGGAGCCCAAGGCCCCGCTGGGCCAGGCTCACACGAGCAGGAGGGGGAGCCAACACCCAACCCAGGGGGGAGGCAGGGGAGGGCCGTGACTCCAGGACTCTCCCCCCCCCCCGACATTCCACCCGACCCCCAACTTGCCCAAGACACCAGAACAGCGTGAAGACAACGCAGTCACGGGTGCCCTCCAGTTGGAGGCCAGGGCGGGCTTCAGAGCTCCTGCCAGGGCTGCCCCTCAGCCACGGTCCCCCAGGTCCTGCTCCTGGCTGCTGCAGGAGCCTGGGCTGGCGACAGGCGGGAACTGTGACAGCGGGAGACCCCGAGACCACCACGCAGCAGTTCTGAGAGTCACCACGTCACCAGCCCCTCGACCGCGCCAGGGTCTGCCCTGACACAGGGACGCCAGGGAGGGCGGGCCCAGGGGGCGGGCCTGAGGGGGAGGGGTGTTGGGGGCGGGGCCGGGAGGGCAGGGCCCAGGGAGGGCAGGGGGAGGTGGAGGAGGGCCAGCGGCGAAGGAGGGGTCAAGGGCAGCTGCGGGGACACAACCCAGCCCCGCTGGCTGGGGCTCCGAAGATGGACGACCTGGGCTGACCCGCTGCTGAGGGAGCCCAGCAGGCACTGTGGCCCCAGCAGGCAGAGACAGACGGACGACAGGGAGGGAGGGAGGAGTCACGCAGGCAGGAGAGGGCAAGCGGCAGGATCAAACGGCCGACGGCCCTTGCAGTCTGCGAATGGGCAGCTGAGCGCAGCAAAGCAGGGCGTTAGCTCCAAATCCACGGACTCGGACACGTTAGAAGACCACAGCCCGGCCGCGGGGAACCTGGCTTCCAAGCACAGCCCTTCAGAAGTGGGAAACCCCTGACCCGCAGGTCCCTCAGTGAAAACAGTTTGCAGCGGGAAAGAGGCACGAGTGGGCACGGAGAGGCCAGACCGCGAGAGGACCCCCCCGGGGCCTCGCGCCCTGCCCTCAGGGGGGCCTGGGAAGGTGTCCTCCCCCACCAGACTGCTGCGGCCCACACATCCACGCCGGACAGAACCTGCGGGACAGACACCAGGCAGGTGCCCCAACACCGGGAGCTCGGGGTCCCCTTGGCCCAGGGAGGCAGCAGCCTGAGCGGAGAACAGGGCCTGGACTTGCCTGCACAGGCACCGCGCGACCTCCCCCGAGGGCGGCCCCGTCAGCAGACCACACGCCCAGAGCCACCCAGCACCAAGCCCTGTAACACACCACTTGGGGCTCCTGGGCACCCACAGGGGTCTCTGGATCCAGGGGCCCCAGGAAGACACGGGCAAGTCTCGCAGCTGTGCCCTGGAGGGACCTGGCCTAGCCTGTGCCTGCGGGGGCAGGGGACAGGGGGCAGGGGAGGGCCACCACAGTGCACGGCCGTATGGGTGGCAGTAGGCCTGCCCCTGCCCCCGGGCTGCTAAGCACCTGCGAGAAAGAGGAAGGTGGGCTGGCGGAGGAGGAGACGGGCACCCGGCAGGCCCTGGGGTGGGCAGCAGCTGGCTCTGCCCCTCAGGATGTGCCTGTTTGCTGCCGGCCGCAGGGCCAGCCCACTGGGCAGTCCTGGCCATGCCTCCTGGCCATGCCCACTGCCCAGTCTGTGATAGCGCACTCGGCAGCCGCGCAAAGCCGTGGTCCTTAAAGGAACAAGTCAAGTCATTCCCGTTAAACACAGCACCGCGCCTGCCCATCCACGTCCCGGGAGGAGCAGCAGGGCCTTAAAAGCAAATGCCTGCTTCCCACCCACACAGGGGTCCCCACGCAGGAGACGCAGCCCGGTCCCCCCGGCCCGGTGCAGACAGCAACTGGAGCGCGGCGCGGACAGAGGAAGGGAGGACGGACGCCCGGCGGGTCGCTTGGGACCCGCTCCCTCTGCAGGATGGGGGGACAGGAAATGGCAGGTGCCACCAGGTCTGAGTCCCCAGTCCCCGGTCTGCCCACAAGGAAGGCCTGCTCTGTGCAGGGAGCCCTGAGAACCCCGCGGGTGGCCCAGGAGAAGGGCAGGGTGAGGGGAGAAGCCAAGGACCAGGGGCTGCCAGATGCAGGACCCCCGGGGCCACAGCCTTGGGGCAACGAGCTTCCAGTCCAAAGGAACACTTAGGAACCCACCCACGACACCCATGGCAGAAAGCCCACCTCCCCCCGGGAAGCAGCAGCTTCCGGCCGCCCCCGTTGGGACCTGGGCTGGGCAGGGACACAGCCGAGGACAGGGGTCAAGGACAAGTGGGCTTCAAGGAGCTCACCCATGTGGCCACCGTACGGGGCCTCACCCAAGTCACACCCTCGGCAAGGACCTGGCGCACGAGGCGGGTGGAAGCCTCACCTGAGCTCACACAGGCTCCAAGGAAGGAGCCCCCCCACCCAGAGCCCGTCCCTGTCCCTTCCAGGAGCCGGTGCTCGGACAGACCTACCAGCCGGTTCCCCAGCTCGCAGCCTCGACCAGAACGGTCCAGGTGGACGGGAGGCTGAGGTTGAAAAACAAGTCAGAAGTAAGAGAGCAACGCAACGTCACATACACACAGAGAAAGCACGTTTGGCAGCACATCAGACAAACAAACAAAAAAACGCAACACGGGCAGAACCAGGAGACAACCAGCACGTAGAAACCGGCGCCACGAACGGGACAAAGGCTGCTCCCGTTTGCATGCGACGCACTCGTACAACATGAATTTTAAACACATTCGAGGTGCCGTGAACACGCGAGGACGGCGCAGTCGCTGCGAGGAAGACACTGGCATGGCCCGCCTGCGGGAGGAGCCACGTAAGAGCAGCCCAGGGCGCCCGGGCGCGGCGGGAAGGCCGGGACAGCGCGCTGGGATGCTGGCGGCAGGACGCAGCCCGCACCCCGCCTGCACGCCCGCCGGTCGGACGGGAGCTGCTCGGAAACATGCAAAATAAACAACACAACCCAGAAACAGCCAAGACACCCAACGGCGAAGAGCCACGTGTGTACGGGCCCCCTAAGGCCGAGGACGACATCGTGACCCTCAACAGCCTTGACGGTACACGTTCAGCCACCGCGGAGACAGGCCAGCCTGAGAGAGAACCGAGCCGGACGTGCTCCCTTCAGTCACCCCGAGGTGCGGGTGGAGTGCGGTCTGCTTGTGGGAGCCCCTACCGGGGACACCTGCCGCACGGTTCTGTGTAAAGACCCCCGCTCCCGGTCGTCACTCCCACACACAGAACAGCCCAGACTCAGCCCAACAGAAAGGACAACCCCCTGCCCGTCCGTCCCCCCAAGGGACACAGGGCCTGCCGAGACGCAACACATGGGGACGCCGGGTCACGCACAGGAAGCCAGCCCACGAGGAGGTCACGTTGGACGACACCACACACCCGAAAGTCTAGAACACACGACACACACGTCTGCTGCTGGGGTCACCAGGGGGCACAGGGGCCGGAAGGGGCGGGGAGACCTTCCGGGGAGCCCGTGCTCAATCTGGCCAGCAGCGGCCACTTCACGGGTGAACACGGCGGCCGAAAGGCTCCAAACTGAACCCGTGAGGCCTGTGCGTGCCGGGGCCTCAGCTCCAGCACCCCAAACCCCATCGCTGTGCCGATGACAGACTGGGAGGGGCAGCTCCACCTGCTGAGTGTCATCCCGAGAGACACCCCGAGACGGGCCACCGGTGCCGCCGGCAGAGATGGGCCCCTGCACGGCGGACTCCGTTTGCACAAAATGTCCATGACAGACCCATCTATGCAGACAAGGCGCACACCAGGGGCGGCCAAGTGGATGCAGGGCAGGGGTGGGGGGTGACGGCGGCGGCCGGGCTCTACCCGAAGGATGAAACCCCGGGGCAACTGCGTGGTGACGGCTGCACAAGGCTGAGAGTGCCAACACTGACCCGTCCGCGCGGACTGGGCCCTGCGGGGTGCGTGAGGACACGCCGAGGCAGTCACAGAACCAGTCGGCCGCTGCGGCGGAGGAACAGGGCAGAGGAGGCCGTGGGCGGGTGAGCCGCGGGCGGGTCCTGGGTCACTAGGGGGCTGTCACCCCAGCCAGCCGCAGCCCGACCCAGGAGGAGCCCCAGCTGACCCTGGATTCAGTCAGCACATGAGCCTGGCTGGAGCTCACGGTGAGCCCTGACCCTGCATTTCCTGACTCGGTTCTCAGGGACAGACCCACACGTCACAGGTCCATCCAACCCGGAATGTCCTTGTCCCCCAAGAGCCTCCAACACCCACAGGGCACGACAGACAGAAGAGGGGCCATGGACAGATGGAAGCAACACCAAGGTCAACAGCCGGGCCCCCCAGTCCCCACAGAGGTCGGCAGCCGGGCTCCGCAGCCTGGGGGCCCCACCCAGCCTCCCCTCCAGGAGTAGACTGGCCTCTGCCGCCAGCCCTAGGGCTACAGGCCACTGTGGCTCCGTAGGGCCAGAAGACCCTGGCTAGAGACCCAGCCTAGACCACCCTCGCCTATTCAAGTCCCTGAACCACCCGACAAGGGCCAGCCGCTCAGATGGGGGAGACGGGTCCAGTCTTTTTCCTCCCTGCGTCTGAAGAGCCTCTTCTCTGTCCCACAGGAGGCAGGAGCCAGAGGGAGGCACCCACGGGCGCCCAGGGAACCCGGCCCGGCCCCAGCCCTTCCTCCCGGAGCACTGGGCAAACACCCCTATGTCCCCAGACATCACTACTGTCCCTGCCGCCCCCTGCAGCCACAGGCGGCCCAAGGCCGGCGCCCATCGCAGCCACCTCCGCACCACCAGCCCCTGGCCCACTCAGGAAATGTCCGGATGAGTGACTGACCCACAGCGGGACACCGGAGCCGTGAGTCAGCACGAGGCAGCCAACCCTCGCCCAGGCCCAGGCCCTGAGCCTTCTCCTTTCCACACCCTGTGACCTCTGCTGTCGAGGCCGGCGACTTCCGAGGGGCTGAGGTGCAGGTCAGGGTGTCTGGAGGGAGGGGCAGTGGCCGTGGCAGGTGTGGCTCTCGCAGGAGGGGAAGGAGGCAGAGGCAGGAGACTGAGGGCAGCAGCTCCGTTCCACTTCCTCCGCGGGGTTTGCCCCACAGTACAGCACAGACACAGCCACCCTGACGGGACGGGCCGGACCAGACCTTCCCAGACGTCCCCACGAGGCGGGCACAGCCATCCCCCAGGTCCTGGGCACATGCTCCCGTTTGTGCTGTTCAGGAGTAAGACTTGGCCAAGACCCCCACAGGACTGCGCAGAAGCAGGTCCCTCGGCCATCTGTCTGCCAAGGTGGCCCATGAGTGTGGCCAGAGACTGGCTGCTGGCGACAGACACGTGGACGCCGGGCATCCTCTCCCACAGCAGGCGGCTGCCCCAGGCAGGCCGGACCCCAGACCCCCTGCCAAGGGCGGGGCACGAGAGAGGAGTGGCTCACAACGCTGACTTTCCCGTTTCCTTTGGGGGGTGCCGGCCACAGGTGGAGTAGGTCCCCTCCCCCACAGATGACCTCGGCACACACCCTCACCTCGCTAAGGGGCATATGGCCACGGAGACCCTGAGTCACAGAGCCTCAGGTCATGCCCGCAGGCACTCTCAGCCACTCTCAGCCCATCCCCCTAACGCACTTCTGCATCCCCCCTGGGCGCCCACCCAGGCCAGACGCTCAGCCCCACGTGCCCGTGTGCGCCGCAAGCCAGAGGCAGAGGAGGCCCAGCTGGGGAAGCAGCGGTGGCGCACCTCGGGGTGTTGCTATAGCAACCTGGACTCCACATCACACCCGGCGCCAGCCAGGCACCCCAGCCTCCTCCCAGACCAGCGCCCAGGATGGGCCACGGTGAAGCACGGCCGCTGATGGCACCAAGGGGCAGTCAGGATGGCAGCCACGGGACGGCAGCCACACACGCCCGTCTCTCTCTCTGCCTGCCGTGCCGCCTCTGCCCACCCCCCCCACTCTCTGGGGAGGCCTCAGGAGGCCAGGCTTCCAGGCCTGGATCTGCCCACCACCCAGCTGTCTGCCCCGCCCGCTGAGCCCCCTTCCAGGACGGTAGCAGCAAACAGGCAAGAAGACAGCCTGAGTCACGGGGTGGGGATGACGGCCACCCCCAGCTGCACGAGACCCACAAGCCACAGTCCTGCTCAGACCTGGAGGCTTCTGCTGCAGGAGGGGTGGGTGGTGGGGACAGGGCTGGGGGCACCATGGCCCCCTTTTGCCTGGGCACAGCCCACCTGGTCACCATCTAACCCTCAGACCCACGGGAAAGGAACCTTGACTGTCACACTTCAGATGGGAAACTGAGGCACAGAGAGGCAGGATCTTGCCCAGGAAGCCCAGTCAGGGGCCGAGGGGGGATAGAAACCCGGGTCCACGTCCTGCCAGGGTCCGTGCTGCCCCGCCCACCAGGCCGCAGCTATCGGGAGGGCTCATTAGGCTGGAAATCAACTGGGCCTGGGGGTCAGCTCTCTGCATGGAGGCCAGCAAGGAAGGATGACCACGGGCACCAGTGAGAATGTTCCATGAGACCGCAGAGCCCCAGGTCCCCTCGTGTGGGGCCAGGCACAGAGGGGCTGCCTGACGGCGATGCTGAGCCCCCGGTCGCAGGGAAAGAGGACAAAGCACACACATGAAACCTCGATCCTAACAGCGCACCCTTACGACCTCAGGCCCAGAACACCTTCTCCCTTAGGAAAGGAGGGTACAGGGCGCTGGGGCACTCAGCCCCACGCAGGCGAGCGGAGGAAACACGGGCCTGAGCGCTCCTCCTGCAGACACCATCACTCACAGCACCAACACATCGACGTGGCAGGGGTCCGGGTGTGGCTTCACCCCCGTGTCTGCCGTACTGGGAGCAGCACCAACAGCAGGGTGACCCTACCAAGGCTGCCACACATCCGACCACCGGGAAGCCTCCCCTGGCCCTGCCACCTGCCGTCACCCCAGCCACAGGAACCTGCCCTCCAGGAGTCAGTTGCCACCGGGCCACCACCCAGACCACAAACACCCGCTCCTCCCTCGCAGCAGGGGTGCGGTGGCGCTCAGGGAGGGGAGGCTGGGCACAGCTGGAGTGACACCAGCAGGTTAGCAGCGTGGGAGAGAGGACCCTCACCACAGGACAGGGGCAAGAGCAGCAGCAGGGTCTCAGGGAAGGTGGGGGTGGGGACCAAAGCAGAGCTAAATCACAGAGAGGCACCACCTGGCAGGGGCGGCAGGGTGGCTGGGGGCAGGCCATAGCACAGCCCAGGGCCCCAAAGGCTACTGCTCCCCACAGCACCGGGAAATGCAGACCCACCGCAGAGGGGTCACCTGGTGAGAGAGCTCTCCCTCAGCCCCGCCCACAGCGGTACCCCTGACTGCACACCCCGCCTGCCAGTGATGAGCACCAGGACAGCCCTGGCCCCTGGGGTCTCCAGGGAGGAGACATCCCTGTGGGCGGACAGGCTGCCGGGGACGGAGGCCCCGTGAGGGTGAGGGGCTCCTGTGGGATGCCCTGGAGCTGTCCGCGGTGCTGAACGCAACAGTCCTAGTCCTCTCCTCCAGCCTGGGCTTGGCCCTTCCTCACAGTCCCACGTCACAGAATACGTGCTTTTTCTACTTCCTTCTAGAAATCTCATTAAGATGATGAGAAGAATGACCCCCCAAAGTAATCAAACAAGAAATTTAAAAGCTCAGACTCTGTATTCAGAGGAAGCAGGAAACGTGTACAGTCTGCAGGCCCCACGACACAGGCACAGGCTCCCGAGAGCAGGTGAAGCCAGCGGGGTCCTCGCTGAAGGAGGCACCAGCATGCCGAGAGCAGCAGCCGGTCTCAGAGAGCACCTGCAAAATACGTTCCCTGTGTGCTCCAGGCTGACCCTGCGTCACCGAGGACAGAGCTGCACAAGCAGGGCTGGTGTCAGAAGGCTCGAGAGGTCAGTCAGGCTGCAGGAAAGAAGCCGCTGACAGAGAGCTGCCCAGACAGGCTCTCCCTCGGGATGGGCTCTCCCGCAGGACAGGCTCTCGGGAGGACGGGCTCTCTGGGGGATGGGAACGCCTGCAGGATGGGTTGTCCATGGGACAGGAGGATGGGCTCTCTGGGGACGGCCTCTCGGGAGGACGGGCTCCCTGCGGGACAGGCTCTCAGGAGGACTGGGGTCAGGCTCCCCCGCAGGACAGGCTCCCCCACGGACAACCGTCTGTGCCCACAAGCTGCTCACGGCTAGCTCCCCACACCCTGCGTCTCTGAGAAGGGGGCAGGGAGGACCCTTACAAAGAGCTGATCCAGGGAAAAAAATTTCATTCCAAAATGAACAATAAATTCTCAATTGCCAAAATAATACTGAAAAATAGCAAAATTGGAGATATCACATTCCTGATTTTAGAACTTACAGTAAAGCTATAGCCATCGAGATACTGTGGTGTTGACATAAAGACGGACACACGGACCGTGGGGCGGACAGAGAGCCCAGAGACAGCCCGTCACGTATGTGGCCGAATGATTCCAAGCAGGGCCCCGGGACCGTGCAGCAGGGAAAGGAGAGCGTCTCCAACAAGGGGCGCTGGGACCCCGGACACCCACGTGCGGAGAAACGAAGGCGACGCTGACCTAACACCACACACAAAATCAACGCGAAAAGAGGTCGAGGACCTAACTGTAGGAGCTAGAGCTATGAACCCCCAGACACAGGCACAGAGCAACAGCTTCGCGGCACTGGGTGTGGCTGTGGTTGCTCGGGTCTGGCACCAAAAACAAGAGGAGAGGGACGCTCACCGCCCAACAGAAGCAGGGCAGGAGGGTGTACCCGGAAACGCACACGTAGCAAGTGTCCCCACACAGGAAGTCATCCAAGCAGAGCTACGAGACCTCGCTCAGAGAGGGAACCCTGAGCGGGCAGAACTCAGAGAACAAAGGAAGAGAAGGAGCATTGAGGACAGAAATGGAGCAAAGCCGCCCGGAGGAAGAGCAGGTCTGCGGCTCCCGCACAGCGACACCCCGAGTCGGGATGATGAGGGAGCAGGAGGCCGGCTGAGGACAGAGCAGAAGCTGGCGCCTCGCACCCCCTCTGCACCCTCCGTAATATGTGTAGCGTTCCTCAGGCACCCCTGACTGCCATGAACGATAAACAGATGGTTAACTTGCAGAGATCACAATCCTGCAGGACAGGAATCTCCCTTGCTCTGCAGATGTCCTGGAGATCTACAAACAGGGAGGTTACCTTATCAACAGCACAAAGTTCCAGAGGCAAATAACTCTCTGATCCTGAAGCCCTAATGTCTCCCTCCCACCATAAACTGGAGGAGGCTGAGGTAGAAGGGAATGTAAATGACAGCAGGATCATAACACCCCACCAAGGATCTCCCAACTATCTTGATGTTAATGGCTGACCTAAAGACGACATTGATCAAGCCACAAGGGCAAGCCCCCCCACCCCTGCACCTCCCAACCACAAGGTATATAACCTGCCATTCCTCACAACCCAGGGCAGCTGCATCTCCACCTGCCCACGGGTCCTGTCCCTGTGCTTTAATAAACCACCTTTTTGCACCAGCGACGAAGAAAGAATTCTTCCTTTAGCTGTCGGCTCCGAACCTCACCCCACCGAACCTGACCTAGGTTCTGGGACTTCATCAAGGAGACAGTGCGGGGGCCGCTGCAGGACTGGAGTGGAGGTCAAGGATTCCTGCCACGGGCGCCCAGCCCCCCACGCCCAGAACACGCAGGCCCCGGCCCAGAAGCCATTCTGAGAAAGCATCCGCAGGGCACACCGCAGCCTGTCCGAGGCCAGCAGGGGAACTGGATCTAACAGGCGGGAGCATTTAGCACACGCCCCTGGGGGTACAAGACAGACAGACAGACACAGGGCTGGACTGAACGAGCCCAGGTAACATGCTGACTCTGGAGAAATGACCAACTGGTGAACACGGAGGGAGGGGAGAGGAGGAACAGCCAGCCCACTGCCCACCGCCCATCAGTGAGAACGCCCAAAGCCCGTGATTGACAGCGGACATCTCTGTCACAAAACAAGTATTAGCAGGACAAAGATAAACAGGGAGAAAGGGAAGGAGCCACAGGGACTGCAGCTGAGTGATGGGAAGAATGCAGAGCACAGCAAGGCCACCAGCGCCCGCAGAAGGAGCCTGTGTTTCTTCCGGCAGCCGAGCAGATGACCATGAATTTGGCAGCAAAAGCACACAGATGTGCCATCACCCAGTTTCTGTAGGTGAGGAGTCAGGCTGGGCTGCAGGGGCTCTGGGAGAATCCGAGAGCCCTAGCTAAACCAGATCCCCATGGCCAGAGGGCTGAGGTCACGCCTCCCGTGCTGGCAGTCAGCTGGTCAGCCCGGGACCAGAAGCTCCCCTCAGGTCATCGCACACGGCCCCCTGCTCAAATCCTTCCCACACTTGGAATCTCTCTCATGTCTCGCTGGAGAAAGTTCTCTGCTTCTAAGGGCTCAAATGATCACTTTGAGCCCACCCAGATAATCCAAGATAAACTCTTTTAAGGACCACACAACCTTAATTACACCTGCAAATTCCCTTTCTGCCATGTACTAGAACGCACTCACAGTTTTCAGGGGTGAGAACAGTGACAGTGGCTCTAGGGGGCTTCGGAGGGACAAGGGCAGGGGAGATAATGTGCTGCCTGGCGCAGCGGGTCCTTATCAGTGGTCCCCACAAACAGGGAGCTAAGAGCATTACGTGAGGGAGCATGACTTAAGACAGAAACTCTCCTAAACGTCAGAAACTTAGAAACTTTTTAAAAAAGAAAACGCACCAGAGAGTAAGAGACAGTAAACACACGCAATGGAACTAAAACCAAATACACATGACCTGCCAATTCCTGTAAAGCACTTTAACTTCTCCAGCGAAATTTTAAAAATTGAAAAATTCTCCGGTGGGATCTCAAAGCTAAGCCTGACTTCCAGCGGCAGATGAGACGCAGCTGAGGTCACTCAGAAGGGGCGGGAAGAGAAGGACCAGAGTGAGCAGCACGAGTCACGACCCAAAGCAGACGACGCAGGAACGAGACAATGGTGGCAGGATGACACTAACAGACGCAATCCAGAATAAAAATAAAATAGTTTCGAACAGCTGCGCATCAGGTCCCACAGCAGCCAACACTCAGGGGAGACACGAGGAGAAAGAGACAGAAACGTACCCACGGCAGGGCGCACAGCAGAGCAGGCGGACAGAGACCAGAGACAGGCGTGACCCGTACGACAGCACTGAGGGGGCACAACTGACGGACACCCACATCAACATCTCCACGTCCAAGTCAGGACACAGACCATCTTTTCAAGATCCTGGGACGCGGTGATGAAAACCGGCTCCGTGTCGGGGCCACAAGGAAAACCACATAAAACCCAGAAAGAAGACAGTCAGTGTTCTTCCCTAAAAATGCAGTTACACCTACCAAAATAAGAAAACCAATAAATCAAAACACACTTCGCTTGGAAATTTTAAAACTTGCGCCGAAGCAACTCTTGGACCAAAAATGAAAATAGAAACCAAAATTACAGACCCTCCAGACCGCGATGTTATGGAAAATACCCCGGATCCGAAAGTAAGGAAAAGCTCTCAAATGCTAACCACGTTTTGGAAAAGAGCCAATGAACGGCACACACAAATCACACACCTAAGAAAAAGGACAAACTGAGAAAAAACAAAAGAAGTTAATTGTAAGCAAAACGCGATGAACTAAACAGCAGAAAAACAGGGGCGCCTGGATGGCTCATTTTGCTTAACAACAGAACAGAGAACCCGGGAGTAAACCCACACGCATTCGGGCAACCGATCTCCAACCAGGCGCCACAGACACACACAGGGAAGAACAGGCTCTTCTGCAAAGGATGATGCGTATGAAAAAATGACATCGAGCCCAGCTTGCACTACGCACAAAATCAACTCAAAATCAAATCTCAAACATCTGCAAGACCCAAACTGTAAAACCCTAGAAGAAAACCTCAGGGCAAAGCCTCTGACGTCCGTCTTGGCAATGACTTCCTGGAGCACACGACAACAAAACCAGAAACAGAGAAGTGGGACAACATCAAACTAAAAAAAGTTCCTGCGAAGCCAAGGGAACCATCGCCAAAGGCACGTGAGGAACAGGAGGAAACGTAGGGGAACCACAGATCTGATAAGGGGTCCGCCTCCAAACCCACAAGCCACTGTTACCACATGACGGTAAAAACATCAAAAAAATGAAAGCCACCAAGCGCTGGGAAGGACGTGGAGAAACTGGAGCCTTTGCACACTCTGCACACAAAACAGCACAGGCACTACCCAGAACAGAATGGAGGCTCCTCAGAAAATTAAAAATAGAACTCCTGTATGATCCAGCAACTCCACTTCTCAGTTTGCATCCAAAGGATCTGAAATCAGGATCTCAGACAGGAGCTTGGCCACGATCCCTGCAGCATCAGTCCCGAGAGCCGAAAGAGAGGAACGGGGTAATCATCCGTCAACAGCTGGACGACGAGCACAGGGGCACCTCCAACGGGGCACGGAGCATCTCTCGGCCTCGAAAAGGACGGAAACCCCGCAACACGCACCATCGCGGGTGAGCCCTGCAGACACATGCTCCGTGACATAAGCCAGTCTCAGGAGGACACACACCGTGGATGCCACGGACCTAGCGCGTCTACAACAGCCAAGCCCAGAGTCAGGACGGCCCATGCCGGCAGGGGTTCAGGCAGTGGGCCACGGGGAGCTGCTGGTCAGCGGGCACGAAGCTGCAGTCAACCAAGTCAAGGGATGTGCTCTGCCAGCCGCAGGGCACGCCGGCAGTGAAGACAGTAGACCTCGCGCTGAGTGTTCGCATCATAAACAAACGCACCTGTAAAAATCCGAATACAGCAGGAACTGACAGCATGACTCGGCTAGAACGAAAACCAGGGGCAGAAGCGGATCGCGTCAGTGCCCAGCTGGGAGCGCGAGCAAACCACGGGGAAAGAGACCCCTACCTCACACCGCTCACCACGACGGAAGGGGAACGAGTGAGAACTCCAGAAGCGGCCGCACGCAGCCGAGGAAACGCGGGCCTTCGGAAAGGTGAGGGAAAGCTGCCCTCGCTAACTCCACCGCAGGCCCAGCCACGACGGAGGAGCGGAGCGGAGGACGCCACCGCGGGAGAGCCTGGACGCGGCGGATCACAAACGGGAAGCAGAGCGAAGGCCGGAGACGGACTCGTCTGGTCCTCAAAGAGCTGATCTCCGTGATCCACGGGGAACAGATCCACAACCGTCCGTGAACCATGAACAGAGGCACGGAGAGCTCACAAAGAAAATACAAGAGTCTCTGATATTTGAAACGACACCGACTCATTCCTCATAAAAGGAACCTGACATGTCCCTGCCGAAGCCCGACGGCTGCGGGCACGGCCGGCACGGCCCCCCAGGAGCACCAACCTGGAGGAGGCCGGCGAGCGTGCCTCTCTGGGCCAGCCCCTGCACACGTACGAGCCACGTAAACGCGTACGGAGCGACTCGGGAACAAGGCGGCTCCTTCTGTAGCGGGCGGAGACCGGAAATCACGGCAGGCGCCGCCGACGGATGGCGGGACCGATGCTGGCACCACCACACCTGAAGCAGTCTCGGCTGTCAAAGAGGAAAAGAGAAGCTCTCTGTACCAAGAGAGAAAAATTTCTGGCCGTTCCATTTAGTAGGGGAGAAATAAAAACCAGGGGCACAGGCCTGAGAGCACACGCCTCGCGCGAGACCGGGGACAAGTAAGAAGGCGGACATCTGCGCTGACCCGGGGCTCGCCGAGCCGGGAGCACGCGAGAGACCGCGAGGCCGCGCTGCCTGCAGATGTGGAGCCGGGGCTGGCTGTCGGGGACTGCTCACTTCCGGCTGCGTGCTCCCCACGTTTCACTCTCGAACCCACAAACCACTGCCAGCCCGGCAGGGCACGGACACCAGCGAGCCCCAGGGCGCTCCCTCCGCCCCACACAACAGGGCTCGGCCTTGAAAAGCAGCAAGCTCCCGATCCGCGTGGCAACCTTGAGAAATCTCCAGGGAACCACAGCAGAGGACCGAGCCGGTCCCCAGACGTGACGCGCTATAGGACCCCATGTATGTAACCTTCTAGAAACGCCATTAGAGCAGGAAGGACAGACGAGCGGTTCCCAGGAGCTCCGGGGTGAAGGGCAGCAGGCAGGGGGCACACGGGGTCCCCTCGTGATCGAATCTACTTGGACTGCGCCCACGCGTGCATCCTGGCTGTGACCCCGGTCACCGTGAGGAAAACCGCAGAAGGGTCCCCAGGATGCTCAGAATCATTTCCTACAAGTGCACGTGAATGTACCATTGTCGTGAAATAAAATAACTGAATGATGCAGAAGTGACACCAGCCTGTCCATCTCAAAGCACGAAGTCACTAAGGGGACGGAGCAGAGGCCACACTCAACCTGACCTGCTCTCCCAAGCACCGGCCTCCTGGAGCCTGAGACCGGAAGGCAGGTGGGCAGCCACGGGGCTCAACCTCTCCGTGCACAGGGCACCCCCAGGGGAAAGGGAGGAAGCCCAGGGATGAAGCGTGGTCTTCCAGACACACAAGGTTGCCTGGCCCAGCAGCATGAGCGTCCGGAAAGCTGTCCACCATCTCCAGTCCCCTCCCCCGGGAAGCAAGCCCACAGGGCACTCCTGGGTCTGCGGGGGGGTGGTCATGGGACTCCTTCTGGACTGTGAGTTGTGAACCAAAGCAACCCAGCTCCCTGCTGAGCCAAGCATTTCATTCCCAGGACAAGGCCCCAGAGTTCTTTTCCTCTGGCAGGGAGACCACACAGTCCCCACGGCAGCTGCTCCATCCGCCCAGGGCTCCAACTGCCCTGAGCCAGTCCTGCCGATCCCTGGTGGACCCGCACCCCTCCGGCTTCAGGCGACTGACACTTGGGGAAGGACTGTGGCCACAGCAAGGCCTGGCCTGCACCGTCAGAACCTCTTCCCACCCGACCGCGCCCGGCCTCCAGCTGGATGCCAACCCGCCCTTCCCACAACAAGGACAGACGCCTGCATGCTGAACCGTCTCCTACCACGGCCTCCAAACCCCTCCTGCAGGGCGGCAGAGGCCCAGAAAAGCAGCGGGCATTCTGTCCCAACATCCCGTCAGACCAGAGGACGCAGGGCTGCGACCCCCCCGTGGCGGACAGCTCTGGCCCAGACCTGCCCACACGGCAAAGGATGGCTGAACTGGCTTCAGGCGACGCCTGAAGAATCCCTTCTTCAAGCACAACGGAACTCACAGGGTCCAGGGGACCCGTGACATCAGAGGTATCCTGGGGACAGAAAGGCGGCACGCATAGCAGGGAAGATTCGAGCTCCCATCCCGTCCCAATGAGAAGCCACAAGCCTGGTCCAGCAGCCCCCCACAGTCCAGCCTCCTCGGGGCTACAGGGCAGCACCGTCAAGTGGGGCCCAGGTCTCACGCAGGACACACTGTGTTCCAGCCCCAGCTCCGCTCTGCTCGCTGCTGGCCTTGGGAAAACCAAGTCCCTCTCACAGTCCAAGAGAAAGAACCCACCCACTGCCTTGCTCTGATCGGTGGCCTGAAGACCACCAAGTGGTCTCGCGGTCACCAGCACTGACCCCCACCCCACGCCTCCACCTGCCAAATGGTCATCTGCTCACGGCGGCAGGGCTACCTACACCCTGGGAAGCAGTGAGCTACAGGGTGTGGACGACTCCACCCCTGCAGCTGTGGTCACCCCTCCCCCTGCCCTGGCTCCAAGCGCGGGTCTCCTTTGGCTCTGAAAAGTGGACCTCATGTCTGGGAAGCACCTGCTCACGGCTGGCCCACCCACGCTCTCGGTGCCCCTCGCCGCTTCCTCCCACCAGGCCAAGAACCAGCTTCCTCCAGCCGCTAGCTCCCACTTGCACAAGTGTTCATGGAGGGCCTGTCACATGCGCTTCCCAGCCCAGGGCCACAGACACAGAGAAGACACAGGTAACCTGGGGGAGCGCACTGGAGCCCAACACCACGGCAAGCAAGGACCTGCCAGGCGGGACCGATGGCCTGAGACCACCCAATGCCCCGCCCTCCCGAGGGACTGCAACAAACAGCAGGGGCAGACGGGTGGCTTCCAGAGACGACGCGGCACCGAGCCTTCGACACGTGGAGCAGGTCACCAAACGGGGCCAACACCGGCCCTTCTAGGCAGACAGCCGCAGTAGGACACCCGAGGGCAGGCTCGGGAGGCCAAGGAGTCAGCCAGGCAGGCTGACCAAAGCCCGGAAGATCAGGTCAAACCACGAGGAGCTGCAGAAGCCGGGGGAGGGAGGCGGCCGGCCCCAGCGCGGACCAGCACCCCGAAGGCCTTCCAGCAGAAGAGGGCCACGGGCACTGCTCCCAGCAAGGGGGGCCGCCACGTCAAGAGGAAACAAAGGTGGCCCGGCTGGAGGCTGCAGGCCAGCGAGAAGGACCGCCCCTGCGACTGGACATTCTCTGGGTCCCGGCTCAGGAGGAACGACTGGACATCGCTCCCCAGCCCCGGCGCCCGCTCCTCACCCCCAGCCCAGGCACCCTCATTAGCACCTTCACGGTGGGGGGGGGGACGCAGCGGGGGAAGGTCAGACCCGAGTCATGAGCCCGGGCCCTCGTTAGCGCTGCTTCTGAAAGCCCGTGCGGAGTGGGCAGCCGAGCCCAGGCAGGAGGCGGAGCCCAGGCAGGAGGCGGAGCCCAGGCAGGAGGCGGAGCCCAGGCAGGAGGCGGAGCCCAGGCAGGAGGAGGAGCCCAGGCAGGAGGCGGAGCCCAGGCAGGAGGCGGAGCCCAGGCAGGAGGCTGTTGCGCTGGGTGACTTCAGTGTGGGGGAAGCCTGACCCCCCCACCCCGTCTTCCCCAGATGCCATCACGCCCTCCTCGTTCGCCACCACCGCGCACCCCACAGCCCGGCTTCCCGGCCAGCGCAGGCTCAGTCCGCGCCACGCAGCCCGCACCCAGGGTCTGGCTCCGGTGACAGACGGCAGACGAGAAGCCGGATGCCTGGTGGCAAGAGGCCCCCAAAGCCCTAAGAGCGCTGACTCAGTCACAGGACACCCTGCACGGGTCGGGGAAAGCCAGCCACCGGTCACCAGCGAGCTCATTCTACACACGTCCGTCCAGCCTCACCGGTCACGCCGGCCTCCAGTCTCCACGTGCTGGTCGGCACTTGGATGCCCAGAGTCCCTAGAGCTCTCAGACCTCCGCCAAGCTCTCCTCTAGAATGAGCCCGACGGCAGCTCGATCTGGAGGAGAAGTCCAGGAGTCGGTCTTTCTTAACACAGCCACGAGGTCCTCTAACCCACAGGCATCCTTCAGGATGCACGCGCCTTGCGATCAGGTCCCCCGCAAAGCAGCGGGACAGGAGTGCGGGAAGGTGGGCCAGCTCAGGGTGAGGGGACTCTGCAGCCCGGGGGCTGGGTTCACATCTGCCCATGCCTCTGGATAAGCCTCCCAACCCGGGGGAGTCTCCTGAGCTGAGGACATCAAGAACCCAACAGGGGCTGGGCGGACACCAGCGTCAGCAAGCGGGGATGGCCACTGCGTTGACCACGGTCGGCTGTCCCATGCTTCCACTCAAAGGCAGCCCACACCTCGCCCTGGTCATCCACAGAGCGGGAGCTCCGAAGAAGGAGCCAGCCCAGCCCCCGGGCCCCACGGGGCCCTCCTCCCCCCTGCCCTGGGCTTGTGTGCCCGCCCCTGCAATGGCACTGGTGCCCCGGTCCCCAGGGGGCTACAGGACCAGAAAGGGCAGGCTCGGGGACATGCTAAGGAGGGACGTCCGTCAGGATGCCAGAGCTGCGACATGGCACGGCCACGTCTGGACATCCCTGTTTCCCTACCAGGACGGAACTCAGTCAGGCCGGGGCCCAGTCCCTCCCTCAGGGGAAATCAGAGACGGAAAATAACACCGATTCAGTCACAGAAAACGCCAACGGTGTGTGGGGCCAGAGCTCCAGGCTGGGGGCTTGCGGGGTCAGCGTGACCCCTGGGCTTGCTCCCCCACGTCTGCCTCCCCCTCCACGAGCGGGAGCCCGGCACTGCGGGGACAGCAGCACCCTGCCACCCCCCGTCCCGCAGGGAGAGACGCGGCGGTCCCCAGCCACCAATCGCTCCCTGGCAGGGGCCTGTGGCCTAGCTGCCGTCCCCATGGACCCAGCCACAGGATCCTGAGCCCAGGTTCCCCGGCCTGGACCCCGTGGACGGGGGTAAGGCACAGGCCTGTCACTGCCTGCAGCAGCCTCCTGCCATCTGTCCCAGACCCCCACCCCACCTCTCCCGGCTCAGGAACAAAATCCAGGCCTTGCCTGGCTCCCAGGCCTGACAGCCTGACCCTGGTCACACAGGCCTGTGGGAGACCAGCACTGCTGTGCCGCCCCTCAGGCCTCTGTTGCCGAGAACACCCCCCCACCACCACCGCATTCCATCCGACTGCTACTCGGTTTTTAAGACTCATCTCAGGCCTTGCCAGCATCCAGGACCCCTTCCCCATAGGGAAGGACCCAGACCCTCCAGCCCCACCCACAGCCGCACACACTTGGGGGAGAGGGTGGTCTCTCTAGCCCATCACTGACCCCTCCCTGTGGCCTCCCTCCATGCCTTGCACGCAGGAGCCTTGGTGACAACACCAGGGATGGCTTTCGGGCAGCCCCCTGCACTCACCGCATCTCCGGACCTGCGTGCAAGACGGGACCTTCAAGAACCCTTCTGAGCATTGCTCATCTCCGTGGCACCCCTGGGCACAGAAAGACCAAGGCAGGGCCCTGCCAGAGATCCCGTGCCCCAGACACTGCCCCGGTACATTGACGCGGGCAGCCTACCACCCGGCCCCCTCCTCGCAGAGCTTCCCTGAGCCCGAGGTGGGCCTGAAAGCTGGGCAGGGCTCCATCCCGCATGGTGCGGCTTTGAAGACAAGTGCACGGTCACCTTTACCTCAAGCCTGTCCTGCCCAGGCTTCAGGCTGACGGGGACAATCCCGCAGCTGCAACAGGTTTCCGAGGACAGCCCCCGGCGGCAGAGAGCACACTGACCCGATGCCCGCCAGGAGGCGTCCCTGTCAGCACCACGGGCTCAGGCAGCTGCAAGGTACCGGGTCCGGCTCACAGGCAAGTCCTGTCTTCTCCGCCGGGACTCGGGCCAAGGCAACCACCTCCATTCCCACAAGACGTTCTGGAGCCACGGCAGTGCTCACGGGCCCGCGTGGTGCGTGGATGCAGTTCAGCTCTGCTCCGTCCCCACGGGTCGCATGGTGTGTGGATGACAGTTCAGCTCTGCTCCGCCCCACCAACCTCACCACTTCGCCGCACCCCTGCAGGCAGCCACTGGCCCCGGGCCTGGAACCCCAGGTGGGCAGCAGAGACGCGGCTCCCAGACGCGGGCAGCCGGCGGGGGAGCGCACAGAGGCCCCGGTCGGGTGCAGTAGCAGCTCCCTCTGAGCCCCACATTCATCACCCAGAACCAGGAATGGTGATTCCCGTCGCCCGCCTCCCACCCCCGAATGGGAGACAGGTGTTCGCGGCAGGGAGCCGAAGCAGGGCGAGAACCCTCATTCCTGCTGTCAGTCGGCTCCTCTCTCACAGGCTCCGTCACCGGGACGGGATGTGGCAGCGATGGGGGAACTACCGGAGAGCCGGGCAGTGCAGGGCGCCGAGGCAGAGAAATTCCACTCGCAACATGTGATGCCGTCAGAACAAATCCAGGAGCCACAGGCACACCTAAGCCGTGGCCAACTGTCCACACAGGAGTCCGAGCGACAAAAGGCCCAGCCTCAGAAGCCTTGTGGCCGAACGGGTAATGTCTTGGGACTTCGCAGTGAAGGGACTGGGGGCAAGTCACCTTTTCCGACCTGGTTCTTCACCTGTTCTGGGGGGGGGGGGGGGGGTAGTCACAGGCCCTTATCCTGGGCTCACTGGGAGGATGAGCTGAGGCCCTGGGCTCCAGCTGCTGAGGACCAGAGCCCAGCACCCGAGTGCCACGTGAGTGTGGCAGGGATGACGGGCACCTCCACCCCCAGGATGCCCCGCCCATCCTTTCTCCCAACCAAACCTTGCCCTGCTGCCTGGCCCTGCTCAAATTCCACATCCTAGGAGGTCCTCCCTTCTCTGGGGTGCTGCAGCACACATCCAGCCCTTGTCACTAATGGCTTGGGACAAGCTGGGCCACAGTGGCAGTCTTCTCCCCCAGCCGGAAGGCAAGCCCCACCTCCCTGCCTCAAGCTTCCCCACATGGTGAACAAACGCCCAGCCATGGCTGATTTCTCACCACCGTCTCCTTGCCGCCTCAGACTGCCCGTCCACTCTCTCTTGGCTGCCGGCAAGTCTCTGCTGGGCACCCAAGATGCAAGGGTGACCGAGATGCAGGCCTCTGTGTGGTCACGTGCAGAACACACACAGACACAGGTCATCTCAGGGTGACACAGAAGAAAAGCCAAGCACCGGGGGCTGCGGGCCACAGGTATGGGGGTGGCCCTCCCCCAGGGGCGGCAGGGAACAGGGAGGTTCCAAAGGGGACATCCAGAACACAAGGGCCTTCCAAGAAGGAGACTGAGCTGTCACACTAGCGGAAGAGAGGTGAGTCGCACAGGCGATGGACCCTGACAGAGCTGGGGTACGTGGTAGAAGATGTGGCTGGAGCGACAGGCAGGAGCCAGACCCCGACCTTCACCCTACCGGCAGCAGGGAGCTGGGGAAGGGACACAAGGATGCCTGCCTGCCCAGAAGCCTGTGAGCCCGCCCCAGATGGCAGTCCCTGTGCACAGGCACCCACGCCGCCGCCACAGGGAACTTGCCCGGAAACAGTCAGGGCAGCCAGGCCAGCAGAGCACAGGTGTGGAGGGGGCCCAGCTAAAGCTCCACTTCTTCCAGGAAGCCTCCTTGGACTTGCCCATCTCGGACGGCTACCGCACCACGACTTGAGTCCTGAACCTGCCCTGTCCTGGGCAGGCAGCTGCGGCACCAGATTTCTCCGGGGGACCCAGCACGCCCCAGGCTGAACCTTGAGCGTCCCCTTCGCACGGGCTGCAACACCCCCACACCGACCCGGTTCATCCGCATCCGTGCCCCAAGTCGCTGTCCCCGGGGGGCTCCGTGAAGCGCCGTCCCCACGCCGGGCTCCCGCGGGCCCCCCGAGCCAGAAAGCAGGCAGACGCGCGGCGGGGACAGAGCACGGGGAGCCGAGGGCGGGAAGCAGCGGCCGGGCAGGGCCGTCGGCGGACGCGCCGCAACAGGTGCGCGGCCAGGCCGGGGGAGGGGCCGGCAGCGGGCGGCGCGAGGGAGCCGGACGGCCGCAGCCCCCGCGCGGGCGCCACAACTTTCGGCGCCGGGGCAGGGCCCCTACCTGAGCCACGCGCGGCTGCCGCGCCACGCCGGACGGCGCCCCCGGAGCGCCGGGAGCGGACCCCCGGGGGTCGCAGGGGCCAGCGCGCGGCGGGTCCCGCGCGAGCTCCGCGGCCGGGAGGCCCCAGTGCGCGGCACCGGGAGGGCCTCGCAGGCCGAACGCGAAGGCGGCGGAAAGGCGCGGACGTGACGGCCTCGAGGGCGCGGAGCTGATGGCCGCCCCGCGCGCCCCACAAGTGGGACCCGAGGCCTCGGGGCGACCGCGCGCATGCGCCCTCAGGTGGGTACCCCGCACCGGCGCCCCGGGGGGCGGAGCCGCAGCACCCCCGGCCCGCCCGTCCGCCCCGCCCCACCCACCGTGACCACGCCCCCCGGCGGCCCCGCCCCCTACCGACCCCGCCCGCGGAGGCCCCACCCCCTCGCCCCGCCCCGGCCCCCCGATCCCCGACCCCGACCTCGGACCGCGCGCCCTCCCGGCCGGACCAGCGTGACCCCGCCGGCCGGACCCGGCCAGACCCCGCCTCACCTGGGCCGGGGTGGCTCGCGGGCGCGCTCCGCCGGCTCTCGGCGGGAGGGGCGGTGCAGGGGGCGGAGCCGGGCCCTACACGTCACGTGACGGCCCCTCCCGTAGGCCGTCCCTCGCCCGTCCCGTCGGCCCCGGCGCCTCGAGCCAGCCAATGGCCTCCCGAGCCGCGCCGCGCCGCGGACGGCGTGCGCCCGAGGACTACAAGTCCCAGACCGCCCCGCGCGGACGACCGGAAACGGCCGGAGACGGCGGCCGGCTGGGCCGGAAGTGCTTTCTCAGCCCGGCGTGCCTGAGTGGCGTCGAGGGTCCCCGGGGCCGCGCGGTCCCCTCCCTGGCCGTGTGAGATGGCAGGCCCGTTGTCACCCCGAGCCAGTCTCCATCCGTGGAACCGAGGCTGGCCGGGGAGAAGGGGGAGACGGTGACCGTGAAAGTGACTGAGACAAGACGTGCCCATGGCCCAGCCTCCGCGGCCTTTGGCTGGGACCGCGGCCCCGTGGAGCCCCTTCCCGGGAGCAGCACCTGCCCCTCCAGAGGCCTTGCCGGGGCCGGGTCCCCGCCCGTCCCCACCCGTCCCCGCCCGTCCCCGCCTCCCCTGCAGGCCGCCCCCCACGCCCCCCCGTGGAAGGACCGTGGGCCAGTGTGCCCCGTCTGAGCCTGCGGCCCCACGGGTGAGCCGCCCCAGGGCCGGGTCCTCCGCACCGCCTCCCTACACCAGCCCCGGCCTCTCCTCGCGGGGCAAAGTTGGCCTCCCGGTACCTGCTGGTGGCCAGTGGTCGCAGGGGCATTTCCACGGCGGGTCCGGCAGGGGCGGCCTCCTGCAGCGGGCTTCGGGGACAGGCGCTGCTTCCTGATGCTCGGGTGGTTCTCGGGTCTTAAGTTTGCGCACGGGTGTGTGCGCCCAAGACTTGAGTGAGAACAAATCCGTGTATGTGTGAGCACCGGGCACTGGACGCTGAGCGGTGTGGACACGAGAGTGTGTGACCGAGTGTGTGAGGGTGAGTGTGCATGTGTGCTTGGATGAGAGCGTGGGGACGATCGCGGGTGTGTGTGCGTGCGCACGTGCAGGGGGGAAGGAGGAGGGGGCACCAGCAGGCCCGCAGGCGTTTGCTCAGATCAGCCGGTGCCACAGCCCGTAGTCATCGTCACCATGGCTGTGGGCCAGTGACATGTGCCCATTTCATAGACAAGCCAGGATCTGGACGGGGCTTCTCGTCCTGCCCACACGACAGCTGGTGGGCGAAGGAAGCCCGTTCTGGTCCTGAGAGGCCGTGGCAGTGACTGCCGACCACAGCCTAGGGCTTCAGGGGAGAGGTCTCCCGAGACAGGCGCCTGCCTGAGAGCCAGACGCTCTGGCTCCACGGGCGCACCAGGCCCTTCTCTGGGCGGATGTCCACTGCCAGCAGAATGAGTGGCGGGCACTGGCTCCTGCTGGGAGGGCTCTTACGTGAGAGCAGGGGTTGGCTTGTCCTTAGCGGGCAGTCCCCTCATTTGGATCTTCCCTTTAGACCTCAGCGGGGCTGCGAGCAACAAGGTCGGGGACGGGTCTTCAGAAGGAGCCTTGAGGCACCTCTCACTAAACTTGTACCTGGAAAGGCTTCTTGCCATGAGAAACAGCGCAGGCTTCCCTGTGGTTATGCTGGGTCTCCGGGGGGTGAGGGGGGCGGCTCAGCCTGCGGTTTGCAGGGAGCCTCCCTTCCTCCCGTGCTCTCCGTGCGCTGGAGCCTGGCTCCCTCACCCCTGCCCAGACAGTAGGCTCGCACAGCCACACCGCTCCCGTAGCTCTCTTTTGCTCCCCACCAAGTCCCATGAACCCGAGACTCATGGTGGCCTAGTCTCCCATTGTCCCTTGTTCGGGGCAGGAGTGTGCCCAGCCTCACCGTCAGCAAGGGCCGGCTGTGTGACCGTCCTGGCAGGGGGATGACCATGGGAGGCACAGTAGTCTTCAGGCCCCTTCAGAAGGGAAGGATGTGGCTGGCCAGCTGATCGGACCGTCCTGCTTCCTCTGTGTCCGTGTCCTTTCTCCAGAGTGTGGGCAATGTTTGGAAGACAGTAGCCACATGGGGAGCTAGGGAATGGACCCCAAGCTGGGGATGGGGAACCTTTGCCCCAACTGCACCCCCGGCCTCATTGTCATGGAGGAAACAGGCCCCTACTTCTTCCCTGCTGCTACGGATGCCATTCCAAGCAGATGCGACCCCTGTGCACCTCAGGATGGACCTGCTGCCCTTTCGAGTGTGTGTCTAGCCAGGAGGGCTTTCGGAGGGCAGGCAGGACATTTGTGGCCTCAAGGAGCAGGGACAAGTGTGTGAGTGAGCATGGTTTCACATGGTGCCTCCGTGTCACTGGTGAGGCAGGCCCAGGCACAAGCTGGATAGAGGGAATCTGGACGTGTGGGCGGGCCCGGGCACCTGAGCAGGGGGCACGTTGAGAGGGGCACGGGCTGGGACAGGGCTGGCAGGGGATAGCAGGTGGCCTGCGCCACTCCCCCACACCGACCACGCCCCGACCGCGCCACCCCCCCCCCCCCGACCAGGCTTGTCACCACACGGGGCTCCTAGGGCATCAACTCAGCCGTGAGACTTGTAACAGCCTCCCAGATACTTGACGCCAAGCAGCAGTGGCGAAAAAAAAAGTAAAAAGTAAAAGCGAAGCCATGAGTGTTATCTTTGCTAATCACCTCCTCGGTGAGGGGTACGTCTGCCGCCCCTCCTGGGAACCCCAGCCCTGAGGGAGGCGGCATCCCCATCCCCCAAGGCTTGCCTTCCACACCCGCCGCCCGGGCTTGCCGCCTAGCAGCGTCCCCTCCCGTGTCTCACCAGATCGTGCCCTGTTCGCCGTCGTGTACTCATTCCACAATCCTGGCTTCCGCTGTCAGGCAACGTGCTGGGCCCTGGGGACACCGAACAAGCAGATCGGGTTGCCAAGGACAGAAAACCCCAAAGACATCGGCTTAGACAAGGCCAGAGTTTATTCACTTCTAACACTACAACTTGGAGGCCAGCTGGGCGGCAGGACTGCAGGGTGACCTCGCCGTCACCAGGACCCAGATTCCTTTACTCTGGGTGCCCTCCAGGTAGGTCTGCCGCTGCGGAGACCTGAGGGAAGAGGGCGGGCTGTGGGGCGGCGGACCGCTGCGCTCCGGCCCCGAACCTGCCTGCTGAAGGTCTCCTCCTAGATCCCCACCCCCTTGGCCAGAGCTGGGTCCCTGGGCCCCTGCCCGGGCAGCTCGGGGCCAAGGAAGTGTCTTCCTCCTGGGAGCTAAGCTCCTAGCTGCCCACTGGGCCCTCGGGTCTGATCTGTGACGGGGATGGGCTCACCTAGCCTTTGGCAGGACGCAGCCTGGACACACACGGTGCTCACGGTCAGGCAGACGTGAGTGGGGACTGTGCAGGAGTGGGGTGGGGGGCAAAGGGGACCTAAGGGGGCTGGGGTCAGGGAAGCCCCCGCAAACCCCCAATAAGGAGGCCAGCATGGGGAAGCCTTGAGTGGTAGCGATTCCGGGAGGGGCGGTGGGTGTCCCTGCTGGGCTGTCCCACGCTCCTTGGGGGACATGTCCTGACCTCTGCAGCCACCACGGACTTCCGAACCCCTTCCGCGGCACCACATCCCACAGGTGGGACACCCGGCCAGGCTGGAGGGCTACACGCGGGACCGCTGGGCGCTCTCTGCAGGACAGGGTTGTGAGCCGAGGAGGCAGGGTCCCCCCCGCCTTCGCAGTCCGTGGCACACAGTTTGTGCGGCAGACCCCAGGGTGGTGAGCTGGGGACCCTTGCTGGGCATGTGGGCGGCCCGCGGTCGCTCGGGGTGAGAGCACGTGAGCAGGGAGCTAAGCTAAGGGGCTGTGGCCATGATGCTTGCTGCTTTCTGGCCCCCTGGATGCGGTCACAGTCCCGGGTCACACTCCCTGGCAATGCGGTGGCTCGCCACAGCCCGCAGTGGCCCCCAGACACAGGACTGTGAGCAGAGGCCGGTACCTCTTCCCACTGCCTGAGCCCGCCCTACTGTCCTTCCAACACCCACGGCAGAGGGGCTCAGCCTCTCCAGGCCTCCCGCTGATGCCCCAGGGCCAGAGGAGGGAGGACCAGGCAGGTAGGTGGCTTTCTTAGGAGGAGACTGAGTTCCAACGGACAAAGGTTGGGTGACGGGAAGTGGACAGAGGCAAAGGCGTGGCCTTCAGCAGGACCCAGGCTTCTGTCTTCTTTTTTTTCTTTTTTTTTTAAAGATTTTTATTTATTTATTTGACAGACAGAGATCACAAGCAGGCAGAGAGGCAGGCGGGGGGGGGGGGGGGGTAAGCAGGCTCCCCGCTGAGCAGAGAGCCCGATGCAGGGCTCGATCCCAGGACCCCGGGATCATGACCTCAGCTGAAGGCAGAGACTTTAACCCGCTGAGCCACCTAGGCGCCCCAAGGCCTCCATCTTCTTGAGCTCTAGGGGTTACCTGGGGGTTTGGGGACAGCGCGACAGGCTAGCACCCCTTCCTGGGGCTTAGGAAGGACAGGACTGCTCTCATCGTGGAGAGCAGGGGTGAGGGCTTGAAAATCAGGGGCAAGAGAAGTAGGTGGCAGGGATGTGAAGGGCAGAGCCGGGCCCCCTCCACCTTGCATGGGGACACCCTCACCCCACACTGTGCTTTGGGCTCCGCAGGGAGCACCCACGGAGCGTGCCCTCAGGGCAAGGCTGGAAAGGCAGGCCTGGCAGTGGGACTTCCCACGAGGGAGGAGCAGAGCCCGGGCCCCCAGGGGGCACCCATTGGGGTTCCCCACAGTGAATTCACCTAGCTGCAGCCTGTGGCCCACTTGGATTTCCTCCGAGGGGTTCTGCAAATGCGGCACATTCTTCTTTTGATGATGTTCAGGGACAGGCCGGCTCCATCTTCCCTCCCCTGCCTTTCATCTCCCTCCGGCTAAGCCGCCAGCCCCAGCAGCCCCAGCCTCCTGCCGGCCCTGTGGCACCTTCCCCAGGGTGTGCGGCTTGAGCCTGGCCCTACCGTGTGCCCACCGGGTGGCCCAGCAGGTCAGACGTCAGCCCTGAGCCTCAGCCTCTTCATGCCTGTGGTGGCACAGACCGTAATGCTTCCAGCTCTGCGGGGCTAACAGAAGGCTTGAGTGGGTCAGGCCAGAAATGCTTTTGGGGTCCTCAGCCCAGGGCCTGGCCTACTGGAAGCCTGTGGCACATGCTGAGCTCATGGGGCATCTTATTGGTCATTGATATCTTAGTGGGCACTGGGCACTGGTGCTGAGAACATACGGACAGGCCTGAGTATCTCAAAGGAGTGGAGGGGAGGGGCAGGACCAAAGAGTCACCCACTGAGCCATGAGTCTGTTGTTAGAAGGTCTGAGAAAACAGCACACGATCTGAACACCAGGGTGTTAGATTTCCCAGAGAAGGAACATTTGGGCTGGGCGCTGAGGGATGAGTAGGAGTTTGTGAGGCAGGAACAGCATGAACCTCATATGGATGCCGAAGAAGGTTGCCCCATCCTTTTCCTGTGTCAGTTTCTGCCCAAACATGGCGTGCAGGGCTTTGCCTCAGCCCCCACCTCCCTTTCCCCTTCCAGGCACCCGTGCGCACAGACACAGTCCCACACGCTCGCACAGTCACATGCCTTCTCACATTCACAGAGGCAAGAACTGACTTCGGTAAACTCCCCTCACCCCCGCCCCAGGAGCCCAAGCCCCCACCCCCCCACGGCTGCTACAGGGAAACATGGTAATGAGATGCTAATGAGTGAAGGTAAAAATCACAGAGAACAGCATTTTGCAAAATCACAACACTCTGTACTTCCAGGGGCTCCCTCCCCACAAGCACGCTGCTGAGGCTCAGACAGCGCTGTGTGTGGGCGGGAAGCACCCGCCTGCCCCTCCTCCCGGGATGGTTGATGGGGTCCAGGGTGCAGCAAGGGGGGCACCCGGCTCCAGGCCCCGCCCAGGCGGTGCCCCTATCCTCCCCGGCTTATGCACCTGGTCTGATCTGGTGGGGGGGCGACCGCCTGCCCAACACCCCTCCTGGGCCACGCATCACACCAGGATCACATCCAAGGGCCACCCGCCGGCGTTCCGGGCCTCTCCAGACGCTGCCTCGGGCCCTTGGCCGCACCTGTCTACCTCGGGCTCCACCTTGGTGTCCGCCCTGCTTGGCTCCTCCGCTGGAAGAGGAAATCCTCCGACCTTCCTCAAGGCTGCCCTTCCCACACACTTACCCCTGCTCCGGGAAGCCGTTCTAACTCTCAGCTCCGGTGCGGGGCCTCCTCTGGCTTGCCCTGTTCACAGCACCGAAGGCACTGTCTGTGCCCCCAAACCGGGAGCTACTTGTGGGCAGCAGCTGGCACGTGCTGCTTTCCACTGTGTTTGCTGAGTGAGTGAAGGGCTGGGAGTGGCTGAGCTGCGGGGTCTGGGACATCGTCTGGACTGTTACATGGGACTAGACCCCCACGTGTCTCCCTTTCCCGCGGGAGGTAACCCACAGGTATCCTTACAAAGACCAGGTGTGTGGGGCCCAGCACAGCCCCCACGACAAAGGGCGAGGGCCCAGCTGGTGGGACTCCGCTGTGCCTGGCCCCAGGCCCTGGCAGGGTTGGTGGTCAGGGAGGGCCACGGGAGAGGGAGCCCGAGGCCCGAGATCCGGCCCCGTGTCCAAAGCCACGTGGGTGTTTCCAGATCTGGACATTCCGTTCACAACTGGAGAAGGAGGCCTCTGGCCTCGGTTCCCGTCCTCACTTGGGCTCAGCGTCACCTTCGGGGCGCAGCACGGCCTCCTGGCTGGGGGTCTCTGGGCCCTGGGTATGCGGGGTGGGGCCTCGGGACAAAGTCCTTCTGAGCCTGTGACCCTCCGGTTGGAAGACCCCAGCCTTTGGTGAGTCCCCCACAAGTGTCACGGGGCCCGTCAGGGCAGGGCTGCGGCTGTGGAAGGACATCAGGCGGAGGGGCCTAGTGGGCAAGGCGCCGAGGGACACCCACGGTGGCAGCACTGTGACCGCAGCTCCCCTCAGCCCCTGGGTCCCACGCTGGTCCACGGCGCAGCCACGCCCCCGCAGAGGTGACTTCCGGGACACCAGGAGCTTTGTCCGGGTTCAGACCGGGCTCTTGCTCGTCCTCGCTGTGTGACTCGGAGCAAATCACTCCACCTCTCCGGGCCTCAGCTCCTCCGGGGGAAATGGGTACCTGAGACCGAGCCCAGGGACAGAAAGTATACCGAGCCCGGCCCACAGCCGGCCATCTGTACTTCGCACCGTACCCGAGCAGAAAGCGGAGCGGCAGGCTGTCCGAGATGGGAGGGGAGCAGCGGTCTGTCCCCATGAGCCGCCTGCACCGGTGCCTCTGCCCTGGGTCCTGGGCCATGTGGGCGCGCAGATCGCCGGCCTCCTCTGGTGACCAGGGGCCGGTGCTGGGTGGGATACTCAAGTGCAGTGCCCATGTTTGGTGAGCACTGTCGTATTTATAGGGCTCGATGGGGATGAAAATAAAGTGAGGACAATCTCGGGAGTCACCACGGAGCGCAGTGCCATGAGGACTCCGCCTCTCCTGCCTGGAGACGGGCCTGGAGGGGACGGGCAGGGGTGAGGGCACAGGCGCCCAGGATGCTACGTGGACCTGTTGGTGGGCGTCAGTGGATCCACAGGCCACCTGGAGGCAGAATTCCCACCACTACTGCCCTCTGCTTCTCCTACCCAGGCCTCCCCGTGCCACAGCCTGTGTCAGTGGATGTCCAGTGAGGTAGGGCCTCAGCCTGGGACCAGGGTCTGCGTCAGCATACGACCAGGATCAGGGCTCAGAGTGTGACTGGGGTCAGGGCTCAGCATGTGACTGGGGTCAGGGTTCTGTGAGTGCCCGAGGTCAGGGCTCAGAGTGTGACCAGGGTCAGGGCTCAGGGAATGACCAGGGTCAGGTCTCACTGTGGCCAGGTCAGAGTCAGGGTCAGCCTTGGCCCAGAGGTGGGAGGTTGCTTCCAGACCTGATCCCAGGCAGAAACAGTGCTCAGGTCCCACCTGGGAACCTCACGCATCAGGCATCCTGGGGTCTGGGTCCTTGTGCATCAGGAGGTTGTCCTAAGCTCTTCTCCAGCCGCTAAGCCGTGCTTCACAGAAGGGGAACCCTGCCGCCCCTCCCCATCTAAGGTCTCCCCACCCGAGTCCTCCAAAGAGGCAGCTTCCTCCCCAGCTACCTCTAACCCTCCCACTGGAGCCTCCTCACCTGGGAGCCCTTGCCGGATGTGGGGAAGTCTCAGAAGCAGGTGCTTTGCCATCAAGTCTACCCCCTTCCCTGACCATGGAGTTGGCAGTGGCTCCCACAGACACCCCCAGAGACCCCTTCAGACCAATGCAGCCTGCTCCCTGCCACTGAGGTGTGGCCAGACCAGATCCTGCTTCCCTCTGTGGGACTGATCCTGTGGTTGCCGTCCCCAGGGCAGCCCACACCCCAGGGCTAGTTGACGTGCACTGCAGAGCCCCACAGCCCTGTCCCTGGCTGGGACAGCTCTTCGGGGCCATCCCTGCTCCTGTGGGGTCAGCTGAGGCCTCTACGATGGGGCACCCGGTTCGGGCCCTCCCTCCACCCAGCTTGCTGCGCTGACCCCTAACAAGAGACATTCCCATCAGCTTTGCCAGTAATTTTCCGGCAGGCAAATCTCAGTCTCAGGGTCTGCATCTGGGCTGAATCCCTCTTTCCCGTGGTCCCCAGGGTGCCGGGACCCCATTCCTGATGCGCCCCCTCCCAGCCTCTTCTGCCTTTCTTCTGCTGGGACCCTGTAGCAGATGCGTGTTTTGAAGGCACCCGGCTTTACGCCCCAGGCAGGAGCTTGTCTGAGAGCTGAGGCTTGGGACAGGCTGCGTAGGGTACCACATGAGCTCCTTGAACCCCCTAGGCCTGAAGCAGGCTCCTGCCAGGAATGGATGGGCCCTATTGGGTTTCTTTGCTCTCTGAGTTAGGACGCCAACCCGGCCTGGCTAGGAGACGCTCTGTGAAGGGAGGGACACCTTGTATGCCCCCCCATCAGCTGACCTTGGCCCCAGACATGAGGCTGTCTGCACAAGCAGTGAACAGAGCATGACCCCAGGGGAAGCCAGGTCAGCTCCGGACAGGCAGAGGCCCAGCCAGGCTCGGGCATCCCTGGGGGAGCGCCCAGCCCCAGCACAAGGCGGCCGGCCACGGAGGGGACTCTCGTCCGCTTCACTCCCAGGCAACCCCTCCCAGCTCCGCACCTGCCACCCACCCCCGGAAGCTGCCGGCCAACACAGACATCACTCTGTTGGCAGAAACCAGGATGTCCAATAGCTGACCCCAAGATGTCCCTTCCTCAGATCCTGTGGCTGGCCTGGTTACCCTCCCTCAGCCCGGTGCACCCTCCACCCCCCTGTGGGCCAGCTGCTTTCTCTGCCTTGGGTCTCTGGGTGCCCCTCAGCCCAGCCTCCCAGGTGGAGTCATCTGGAACTTGCCGTCCGTGAAGTGGGTATGAAACACGGGGAGACGGAGGCTCCAGACGGTAGATGGCCCGGAGTCCCTGTAGAGGGACAGACCCATCCCCTGCCGCCCTGCTCTGGACTCGGACTGGGACGGCCGAGTGGCCACAGCCTCTGGCAGCTTCCCTGTTCCCACTGCCAAGTGCAGCGGGGGCCAGGTGGGAGGGCTGCTGTGGGTAGCACAGACACCCCCACCCCCCAGCCGCGCAGAGGTGTGCCCACAGCTTTGAGCCGTGCCGGCCACATCAGGGGTGAGAACAGGCTGTGAGATGGAGAAGGGGTAGGCCACCCAAAACCGGGTCAAGGAGGGTGTTAGTGGGTCACAGGGCAGGTGGCCTCCCCAAGCAGGGCGTCCCGGGGCAGGGAGGAGGGGTAGCGGGCGGACCACCGCCGGCCTCCCCAGCACACCTCCACCCTCTGCTCTCTCTGCCCCACCCCTCCTCCAGGGGGCTCATCTCACCTGCTTTCCGGGAGCTTCATGGGGCCTCTTTGGGTCACATCTGGGGGCTGCAGACCACCTGCCACCATCCCCCAGGACTCTGGACCCCCCTCTCAGTGCCACAGCAGGCCGTCAGAAGGGTCTCCTGGGGGTGGGCTGCCCTCTTCCCAGGGGCCCGGGAAGCAGCCTGGAGCCTTCCTCACACATCCTGAAATGCCCACGGCTCCACAGGGTGGGTCCTCCGCGTCCTGGGCCCCCCCCCACGACCCCTCCCCAAACCTGCTGGGAGAGTCTCCGGGTCCTGATTGGAGCTTGTTCTCAACAACGCTCCAAGCCAAGAGTGGAGACTCCAAAACTCCGCTTCTTCCACCCTGAAATTCAAAGTGGGTCCTTTCAAGGGAGGGCAGGGAAGGCGCCCTGTGCCCCTCCCCAACACAGCGCAGGGGCCCGCCCCGCCCCTGCTTCCGCAGCGCCTCCAAATTGCCCTCCCTGCCCCCAACCCTCTAGACCAGCTCCCCATCCTTGTCCTCTAGCGCCCTTCTGTGACCTTGGCCTCTCCCCCTGCTCACCACTCCACCGCCCCCACCTCCGGCTCAGTGGCTGGGCTCCCTGTGAGGACCAAGGGCAGCCGGGCCTTTCTGGGGCCTTAGCCTTGCCCCTCAGTCATCCTCTCCAGTGTGCTGTGTCCCCACAAACCCCCACACAGGGGTACGCTCCCACTCTTCCCACGGCAGAGGGGATGGAGACCATGGCCTTGCTGGTACCCAGACCCCTCCTCACGTGGCTCCGGGTCCTGGAGGGGGTCCTGGAGGGGTCCTGGAGGGGGTCCTGGAGGGGTCCTGGAGGGGGTCCTGGAGGGGGTCCTGGAGGGGTCCTGGAGGGGTCCTGGAGGGGTCCTGGAGGGGCTCCTGCCCATCAGCTTCCCTCCCCTTCCCCCCGCCCTCCCACCCCACCTCTGGACCCAGGTCAGTGCGCCAGTCCCGGGCCCTCTCATGCTATTTCCCCAGGCCCCTGAGGACACGCAGGCCCACCACCCACAGACACAGACCCCCCAGGCGCTGCCCTGGGCTGGGGAGGAGTCCTGGCCCCTGAAGGAGGGTCCCAGCACTTCCTTCCTGACTGCAGGATTCAAGCCCCATCCCTGGAGGCCCCGGGCCCTGGTGCTGAGGCTGCCCCCCATGGCTCTGCCCCTGCCCAGGTCTGTGGGAATTACTGGGCTTCTCTGCGGTTGGGACACGCCAGTCAGACCACTGCCTCCCAAGACGCTGAGGGCGGAAGGAATCCACGCGAAAGTGCTCAAAGCGGGGGCGGCCCCAGCGCTGGGACCTTGGCCTCCCACTGTCATCTCCCATCCCCACCCCGCAGACTGGGAAGGGGTCTCACCGGGTGGCCTGGGACCTGCGGGGCTGGGAGGAGTGTGAGGAGGACCACAGCATGCAGAGGCCTGGGCGGCCCACGGTCACCAGCAGCCCGGCAGGCGTGAGGCTTGGCTCCTGGCCGGCTCCCCCTCGCCGGACTTGGCCGTGGCCGGGCGTCAGGAGGCACCGGCGCACCAAGAGGCCTGCGGTGACCATGGGGATGCCTGGGGTTGGGTGGGTCCGGATGTCCCTTCACCACCCGGCTGCCATCCCCACTGCCAACACGGGGTCACAGGCCGTCATTGTCACTGTCCCCACCACCGCCATGGAGCCGCCCCTTGTCCCATCTGCTGCCATCGCCACGCCGGCCGCGCCCACCAAGGGCCCCGTCATGTCACCCGCACCCCGCCCCGTGGAGGCCGCATCTGGGCCACGCACGCTTGGTTCTCTCATCCGTTCGCTGACAGGGAAGAAGAGAAGCTTTGGCACAAACATCTAAGGCACCACAGGCCAGTCCCGGGAGAACATGAAGGTGTTGTAAAGGATCAAGGAGGGAGGCCTCGTCTTAGTGGCCGAGCACATTTCATCTCATCGAAGAATCTAGAACCTTCACAGGGTCAGACAAGGATGCGCGCACTCACCTACCCCTTCCAGTTCAGGACAGATGCAGGAGCCTGGAGCCGGGCCCAGGCGCATGGTCAGTGATGACGTCGGGGTTCGAAGGCCCAACTGTTGCTGCCCGATCACTGGACCTGGCCGGCTTCACCCTGACCTTCTGCACGCGGGGTGATGCTTCGGCTTCAAGGGTCAAGCTGAGACCCTCCCGAGGGTCCCGGAAGAGGGTCGGGGACTCCCCGCTGTTGCAAAGGCAGACAGTGACTGGAGGGCACCCTGTCCCTTTGCCTTCTCCTCCCATGGGAACTAGGGTGGGGTCGAGACCAGGGAGGGAGGTTGGATCCGGGCCTTGAGGTGCTGGGTGAGACAGAGCAGTACCCACTGCTTCCATCAGCGCCTCCAGGCCGGAGCAGCCACGTCAGGACACTGCAAAGTCGGCCCCCGCCCTCAAGTGGGGCAGATGCTGGAATCCGGAGCAATCCTCAAGTCCCTGGTGTCTGCCCCCGTTTTCCCTCTGGCGTCCTGAGGTCTGGGATGAGTGTTGGCGCCCACAGGAGAGCTCAGAGAAAGTCCCTCTAGTTCCAGCCCAAAGGATGACCAAGAGGACCCCCAATGTGGAGAGTGGGAGAAACTCCCGTGGGCTTTTCCTTCCTTCTGCTACCCCGGCCCCCAGCCCCAGACGCCCCTGGCAGTGGCTGGCACGGCAGCAGTGGGTCTGCAGGCACCCACTGCCAACGCCAAAGGACAGAACTCCCTCTGTGGTCAGGAGCCGTGCTTTCGAGAAGGCAAGAGAGACCCGCACTTTCCCCTTTCTACTTTGTCCTCCGCCAACGTGGCCCCAGATGTCGGTGCGGCAGCCGGAGGCACACAGCGGGTGAACCCGTGAAACCCCCACGTTTTGGCCCAAAGACCCCAGGGAGGGTCCCAGGAAAGAGAAGGTATCTGGAGAACACAGAGGAGGGTCTTGGGAAAGTGGCCCGTACACTTGTCTCTGATTGCCGGGGATGAAACCCACCCTGGACGTGCACAGCCCCCAAGAGAAGCCAGCGGCAGGACAGGCCCAGCCCAGCCCAGAGCAGCCGTGGGGGCTCGCCCAGGTCAAATAGGAACCGCACTGAGAGCTCTTAAACGCTGACCCGCAGCCAGAATCACAGCCTGCAGAGATCAACTGGCACAGAAGATAAAGCCACTTGCAGTGCAAGTCCACACGCCGGAGGGAGGGGCAGCACGGCCGGGGCGTGAACACAGATCCGTGGAAAGGGTCCCACGTGACCAGGAGGAGGGCGTCGAGGGAGGGGGGTGAAACCGGAAAGTCTACTCTTTGTGAGCGTAGAGATGGGAACAAGGGTCTCCGAGGGGGTGGGGAGGAGCACGGCGCAGAAAACAAGTGAGGAAGAGGGGCTGGCAGTTTTCCACATTTAGTAAAACGCAAACGCTCAAGGAGTCAGGGTCAGCAGACCAAGAAATTCGTTCTCGGGCTCATGGGATTCAAACTGCAAGAAACTAAAGGTGTAGAATGAGCCCTTGATAGTGGACGGAGAAACATCACACGTTGTTTATAAGGAGAAAAATCAGCCAGAGGACTTGGCTGTGTCGCCGGGAAGCATGGGGCCCAGAGGAGAGGTCGCGTCGTGGAGTGGTGTGTTCCAGGGGCCGGAAGGCAGGAGCCCAGTGGTCCCGGCCCAGTCCCGGCCCAGCGGAAGCAAAGGACCTACTCCAGCACCGGCACCGGAGGAGGCGCGAAGACCTCGCAGGCGAGGGCAGGCCGGGAACTTCTGTGCCGATCCCGCAGCTTCCTGTGGGCCTCTCGTTATCCTGACGTAGAAAGTTAAGCAAACTGGCGAAGCCCTTGAACGGACGGTCCACGGAGGAGGGAGCTGGTGGTAAGGAAGCACGTTCTCAACACCGTTATTCCTCAGGAGCCACAAACCCAAACCATCACGAGGTCCCACGTCACTCCTGTTAGAGCATCTGAGCTGGAAAGCGCCAACCAGACCCAGTGCGGGCACGAGAGTGGGCGCTGGGAGCCCACGTGGCTGGCGGGAGCGTCCCCTGGACAGCGGCTCTGCGCAGGACGATGTCCACCTGCTGGCAAGGGGGAGCCCCCCCCACCCCGGCATTCACCCGAGCGGAACAGGCCTCTCCGCGACTGTTCACGGCGCCTCCGAATGAGCCTGCCCCAAACTGAAGACTGGCCAGTGTCCTCCCGTGGATGGCGCCGAGGCCCGTGGGCAGGTCCACGCTCCAGAATAGTTCCCAGCCGGAAAAGGGAGCAAGCTTTGGTCCACGCAACAGCACAGCTGCATTTCAGGTCCCTGAAGCCAGCCACAGAGGGCCGCGCTGGGGATCCCCCCACAGGACAACCTCGGAAGGAAGCGTGCAACTGTTAGAGCAGAGATCCCGGCGCGGCAGCCCGGGGCTGGGGTTGGGGCGGGTGTGACCACAAACTCCCTTCCCTCCTCCCTGCCTCTAAGCAGGTCTTTACGTAAAGTCAGCTGTGGGAAGGTTTGCGGCCGGCCGTGTAGGGGAATGATTCCCGCTCCTGCAGCGGGCGGGGCGCCCGGTTCTGCCGGCTGCCTGGGAGCCGCCCGCTGGCCGCCTGAGCCCCTCTCCTCTGGCTCAGTACCCAGCCCTGCTGCCGCCCTGCGCGCCCAGCCCAGGGATCTTGGCCCGGTGGGGAAGTGTGCGGGCCATGACCCTGTTCTGTAACCGGTTGTGATGGCGGATTCCCAATGCGGACGCAGGTCACACTCACAGAATCCCACGTGTTCCCTTAGTGTGTTTGATTGTCTGGGATGAGGGCCTCAGCCCCAGGGGTGGCGCGGCTTCGGGACCTCTGCTGGTGGGAGCATCTGGGGTGCGGGCGGCCGGACAGAGGCACACCGGGGCTTACGGGGCGCCTGGAGCGGGCCGGCCTCTGCTGGGTGCTGCGGACACCACACCCTTCAGGGGAAGACCCTGCCCCCTGCTCGGCAGGCCCCGGGGCAGCCCAGGGACTGCGAGGGAATGGGATTCGAAACCCGGGCAGGCTGAAGCCAGCGGCCACCCCCAGGCCAGCGGCTGCCGCGGTCTGCCTCCGCCTTGTCCTCTGGCTGGGCCTGCACCACATCTGTGCCCTCCGGAGGGTGCCGTGGGGTTCTGGCAGTGACGACCCGGAGCAGGAGACCGGGGCAGAGACTGCCCCAGGCCTCGGGCACGGCCCCCAGCATGGGGGATGATGGGAAGGGGCCTAGCGCTCAGGGGCTCTGGGTTGGGGGCCAGGACCGGGTGCCTGTCTGCCAACCTCCCCTTGTACTGGTGGTTGGGGGTAGCGGGATGTGCCAGAGCCTCTCCTGTTGCAGGAGGGGCTTGTTAACGAGTCACGCGACGCTTTGGCGTTGGGCACAGCACTTGCGGCTCTGAGGATCTGGGCAAGGCAAGGAGGCCAGGAAGCAGGCGACAGGGGTGGCGGGTCAGGCCCCAGGGCTTCGCCAGGTGGGGCAGCCAGGAGAGCTGGCCATTCTCCCGGTCCCACACCGCGTCCAGCCCGCTGATGGCGCAAGCATTGCCCCTCCCCTCTCCGAGCAGCAGGCCAGCTCACGTCTGGGGTACCACCGCCAGCCCTGGGGTCCGCTCTGCCTCAGCCCATCCTGCCTCTTCCCTGCCCAAAACGCCCAAAGCAAACCCTTCCTCAGCCTCTGTCTGCCCATCTCCTGTGTCCTCCAGTATCCCTGCCTGTGTCTAAGTCTTGTGTCCCCAGCAGCGTGTGGGTGCCCAAGGGGAACACAGTGTCTGAGTCCCCCCGCCCCACCTGAAGCTCCTGGAGAAGTCGCCGCTCTGCTTGCCTGTGAGCACAGAGCCCTGGCCACAGGCTGCAGCCCAGCCTGCCCAGCCCTGTGTCAGGATGTCCTAGCACTCCCAGAAGGTGGTATCTCTAGCCATGTGGCCCAGGCTCCCCTACCTAGTGCCCCTTCTTCCTCACAAATGGAAGCCTGGGTGTCTTACTGGGTGAGATGTGGCCCAAATAAACACCTCACTTCCCAGCCTGCCTTGCAACTTGATCTAAATTCTGACCAACAGAGTGTGTGAGAAGCTGGAGCCCTGATCACACTTGACCTGAAACCCGTAAAATTTAGACTCTTTGTCTACATAAGCCAATCCAACCCCTTTATGGTTTAAGCCAGCTTGGGTTGCATTTTCTGTCACAGACCAATGAAGCTTCCCAAAAGATCCTACAGGAGGGATGTGTGCTGTGAGAGAGGCATATGGCTCAGTCTTCCTGTGTGGGAAGAGGCCTGAGGAGGGAAAGGAGCCTGGGGAACGCACAGAAGGCTTCCTGTAGGAGGAGGAGCCCTGGGGAGGAGGGGAGAAGAGCATCCCAAACAGCAGGGCATGGGTTAGGGCACAGGAGCTGGCCATGGTGCTGGCTACCCATACAGACAGGGGGAAGCCATGCACCCCAAGCACAGCAATCCTAGGACCAAGAAGCCGGCCAGCCCTGGTTGCCGAGTCCAGGACACTCTGCTGGTCTCCATTTGGCCCAATTTAAAACTCACAGGTAGCACCTCACACCTTCCTGGAAACTGTGAAAAGCACAGCATGACCTTCATACATCTGAGAGGTTTGTTTCTCACACCACCCAGATTTTTCAAGGCGGGAGGGATTTGCCACTCTGTTCTCCTCCACCAGCTGCATGGATTGGGCGTGCTTGCACGCGTATAATGAACACTCGTGTGTGTGCACTCAGCCTCGGAGGTCCACATGTACCTCGTGTGTTTGCACATGACCCTGTGTGCAAACCAGGCCTGTCTGTGCTGTGCACCTGCACACATGTCCGTGCCCAAGCCTGGGGGGGTGCATGCGCTCGCACATAGGTGTGGTACACATGAGTATGTGTGTGTTCAGGTGCATATATATGTACATGTGTGTGCAACCCAGATACACACGTGTGCACATATGCACACAAGTGTGGTGCACGTGGACATGTCCAGCTGCAAATATATGTACACCTGTGCATGTGTGCACACCCAGATCACACACACGCACATTCACACAGGCGTGTGAATGTGGGCGTGAGTGTGTCTGCGTGCACATATATTAATGTGTGCGTGTGTGCACACCCAGATACGCAACGCATGCACACGGGTTGGTGCACGTGGGTGTATACATGTCTACGTGCACACATATGTACATATGTACGTGTGCGCACACCCAGATACACACACGCACGTGCATGCACAGGGCGTGGTGCACGTGAGCGTGGGTGCATCTGCGTGCACAGATGCATACATGTTGCACGTGCATATACCCAGATACACAGGTGTGCACACATGCACACGGGCATGGTCACATGGGCGTGTGTGTCTGCATGCACATATACGTACATGTGTGCATGTGCGCACACCCAGATACACACATGCGCACACATGCACATGGCCGTGGTGGTGTGGGTGTGTCTGTGTGCACATATATGTACATGTGTGCGTGTGCGTGTGTGTGCACCTAGATACACACATGCACATGGATATGCTGCACGTGGGCGTGTACGTGGCTACATGTACTTCCTTATACACATGTATGTGCTCGGGTACATGTTTATACACACAGGCACACGTGGGGTACACACAGAGGCATCTCCTCTACCCCCAGGTTCAGCAGTGATGGAGGCACTCGGGTGGGGACCCAGGGAGAGCCAGGGCCCAGCCAGACCTGAGAGGCGCCCCAGCCCTGACCCTCCCGCCCCACCCATACCTGACGTGGACGCAGCTCTGGGCAATGGCCACAGTCTGGGGCTCCAGCTCCCTGCTGCTCTGCCCTGTTGAGCCGAGCCAGAGCCTCAGGTACAAGCAGCTCATCTGTAAAACGGATGTCCCCTTCCCTCCTGGGACTCCTAGGAAGGCAGAAGGGAAAAGGCCAGTGGGGACACCGGAAGGCCTTCTGTCAGGAGGGCTCCAGCCCCACCTTGCCTAATGCTGGGAACTGCCTACCCCCCAGATGTCTAAGATGAGGCTCCACAGGTGTGGTGGTTGGCATGGCAAAGCCCGAGATGCTCTGAGGTGGCTGCCCCACCCCCATCTTGGCTCTGGGGGAGAGCAGGTCCCAGGGGACCACAGCGAGAGTAAGCAGGGGTGGGGGTTGCCGCCAGCCAGGCCCCTTCCCTTGCAGGAAACCCAGACACTGCTCATGGCCGAGATGAGTCCAGACCCGGGAGGAGCGAGCTGTGGGGGCTGGTGGCTAAGGAGAAGCACCTTCCCCCCAGGCCTGGGGCCTGCCATGTGACTCCTGTTCCTGTTCGGAGCCAGGGAGGGGTAGGAAGAAGGGAGAAGTCCTTGTGTCTTTCCTCATTGATGTGTTGGGAAACAGCCTCCCCCACCTTCTCAGGGTTTGGGGAACAGCTGTTCACGCCATCTAAATATGGGGCTAGGAGGGCTCCGGTGGCCATGGGCACTAAGGAGGTCAGCCCGGGGGGGACAAGTTCCACAGCCATGACCCCATTTATGACCCACATGGCCTGCCCGTCCCACTCTGAGGACGGTGGGAATGCACGATGCTGCGTGGTCCTGGGGTGTGGGGGTTGGGATGTGTGCCACGACCATCACCTTAAGGACACATCCCCCCAGTGAGATGTCTCTATAGACACCCTTGGGGGGCATGCCCCAGGCCCCCTCCCTTCCTGCACCCCATTCAGGAAGTGGGACTCTGGGCACGGGCCTGGCTGGGGTGGGCGCTGGACGGACACCCCCCCCATGCCAGGCCGCGTGGGGACCCCGGCCCAGCCCAAGGCCTTCCCCACTTCACTAACTCTGGCAGGTCATCCCCCCCAGCCATACTCTGCCCACCTCTGGTCCTCAGGGAATATTCTGTTGGCAAGACGTGACCCCAAGGAACACAGACATCAGAGCAGAGATGGGATGGGCCCGAGGCCCCAGGACTTTTAGGGACCAAGCTGGGGTCTGAACTTGCCCTGGTGCTCCCCCCCCCCCCGGCTGGACGCCAGCATCCACCCGGCCCTGATGCCGCCTTCCCCCACCCCCTCGCTGGCTCCTTCATGCCGTGTCATCCTCCCCCTAACCCTAACCCTAACCCTGCCGGTCCCAGCACCACCAGTGACGTCCTCCGCGCTGTCACGTCACACATCAGGGCACGGGGACACCGGCACCTAGTGGCGTGTCTCTCCAGCTGGCATCTGTGCGACACAGCTGCGGCCCGGCACCACCTGGCCCTCGATCTCGCAGGACCAGCGCGGGCTCTCCTCTGCGCCATACACGAGGTGACCCTGACTCTGATGGGCCAGCGCTGCTACTCACTCCTGACCCGCTGCAGTGCCTGGCCCGGGGTGGTTCCACCCACTGCCCCCCGGCCCCATGGGGCTCCTGGTCCCAGGCCGCTCGCAGCTGCCCTTCCCCTCCGCTAATTCCCTGAAGGAACACTGATGGAACCCTCTCGACCGGCTGGCTTTGGGTTTGTTGCCTGTTTATTTATTTTTTGTCTCCGCATCTCACTCTTTTTTCTCGTCTAACTTGGCACGGCACGGGGAATTCGCGACTCACCCCCCTGGTTCCCATTCCGGCACGCCCTCCTCTGCCGCCTTAATTATCTCATTTGTAATATTTCATCCCCCTCCCTTTCATCTCTCTCCGAACACCCCGACCGGTTAAAATAAATATGTATTTTTAATTTTGAGGCGCCTAATTTAATCCAGCAGGCAACGTTCTGCCACTCACTGGCGCGCGGCTCTGGCTGAGTCACACTCGGGGCCATCAGACGCACCAGCCTCCCACGGTCCTGCCAGCGGGCTGGGCGGGGAGAGCCCCAGGAGGCAGGCCCGGGGCGGGCAGGCGGGGTCACGGCCCCAGCAGTGTCCTTTCCTGGAGAGAGCCCACTGGACGCCACCGCGGAATCCCACGGGAGGCTTTTGGCTCCGCAGAAGTCAGCCGGGGTCACGGTTCTCACACACTCTCTCCAGGGCCCCCCAGGCAGGTGAGAGCTGCCTCTTCCTGGGCTTCATAGTACTGATTCCCAGCCTTTCAGTCCCTTTGCTGGGCTCCTCTCGGACCACCAGAGGCCACTGTTAACTCCTTGGAGACCACCAGCTCTCCCTACATTGCCATCCGCGCAAGTAAACTGGGGCCCGCTTTCTCCCTTGCCCTCTGAGCTCCAGGCCCTGGCTAGGTGCTCCATGGGTGGGCCAGGGTCGAGAGGTGAGGGCTGCGTCTGACCTGTCACCGGGTCTCATGGGGGTAAGGGTGCCCGTGAGGACAGAGGGGCAAGAGCCCCACTCTGTCCCCAGCCAGGCGTCCGCTCTTCTGTAGCTTGTCGATTGGATGTGACTTGAACTTCCCAGAGTTACTGAGCACCGTGCCTCCTAATGAAGTCCACCTGCTCTGTCCACTCGCTCGTCCATCCATCTGTCCACTGAGTCAGTGATCTCAGTGTGTCTGCCCGCAGGGAGAGGATTCGGAACCTGGGGCCTGAGAAAGGAGACAGCGGGGGGACGGGCTCTGGCATCAGGAAGGCTCACTGTGCTTAGGGCTGGGGACAGCGGGCGTGAAGACAAGCCCCCAGGCCTCAGGGTGTCTCCTAAGGGCCTGGATGCCACTCATGCAGGTGCCCATGGCGGAGACCTGAACCCGGACTGTACCCAGACTGCGGCCCAGCCTCCACGGGCCAGCTGTCTCTGCCACTTCAGCAGCTCTGTGCAACGCGTCTGCCAGCCTCTCCAGGTTCTTTCCACTGACCTGTCCCAGCTGACCTGCCCCTGCCCCTGCCTCTCTTCCCCTCTGCCTCCAGGGTCAATAGGAATATCTGAGGAACAGAGGGAGACACCAGAAAACCACACAATGTTCATCCTGGACACCCCCCGCCCAGGCCAGACCAGCTACAAGCTTAAGCACAGTGACAGCTGGTGCCCCTCATCCACATTGGACAGCAAGCTGTGTCTGCCCTTTGACCTGTGTACCTCTGTTTCCAGGTGCACACCCCAGAGGAGCCACCCCACACACCTAAGAGGACACAGGAGGTTGTTATCCATGGCTTGGGATGGAGAGAGCATGCAAATCTTGCCTGCACATGCCAGCCATTGCTCTCAGTCGAGACAAAGTCTCCTCTAATGTAGGTGACACCTGGGGGCTTTGGGAATGGGGTCAGGACAGAAGACTGAATGAAGATATTGGGGCCTGTCCTTGATGTGGTATTATACACAGTGAGGGCGAGGACACACGCATTGAGGGGGCGGATGCACGCAGTGAGGCCGAGGATGCACAGAGTTGCACCATCAGCCCGGCTCCACCTCACACAGAAGTGAGTGTATTCCCGGGAGTGTACATGCACCAGCTGGTGATGTCCATTTTGGGTACCCGCAGAAGCTCAAGTGGCACTAAAGGCCAAGTGGGGCACAGCAAGGGAACAGGATCCCAGGTTCAGGAGAAGAGATGTTCAGTCTGGCTCCACTTAGCGTGGCTGTGTGCTCTGGGTCCTGTAGACTCAGTGCGTGCATTTATGAGTATGTATGATTATGTGGATGTCAGTGGGCTTGGTGTGTGCATGTGTTTGTGCCCATGTGTGTATATACATGCAGGCACACCATGGAACCAAGAGCATGTGCTCACAGTCCAGCAGTGAACATGAGACAGACAGAGCTCTGAGGGTCCTGCAGATCCTGCCTCTAGTGTGGGGGCTGTGGGAGGCAGCAGTGGGTGTCTGCCTGGCGCTGGGACATGGGGAAGGCAGAGGTGGGGAAGAGGGCTGCAGAGCAATGGAGGGCTCTTGGGGGTCTAGGGCACTCCTCCCCTTGCCTTACCATATTTCCACATCCGGACTCATTTTGGTCTCCATTCATCAGACAGTGACCAAGTAAGGAAGCCCAACAGCCCATCCCTCAGCTAGCTGTGGGATAGATGCAGAAATTAGGATGCCCCTGGCCACATCACCTGAGCACTGGGAGACAGCACACCAGAAAGGTGTTACCTGGGAGGACAGGATGTAGGGACAGCACTGAGACGGAGACACCCACTCAGAGCTGCAGGCTAGAAAAGGAGACAGTTGACGAACCATAGGCAGAAGGACATCAGCATTAAATAAACCAGCCCCTGGCTCCAGAAGCATGGAGGAGAGACCCATATAGTCTCTTGTTCTGGGCTCCATGAGTCTTCCAAACGAGGCAGACCCATGCTCTTCAACATCACAAAGACCACCAATACTTCCACCACCTCCACCACCATCACCAACACCTCCACCACCATCACCGTCATAATTTCCACCATCACCTCCATCACCATCACCACCACCATCATCACCACCATCACCACCATCATCACCACCACCATCATCACCATCATCATCACCACCATCACCACCATCACCATCACCATCATCACCACCATCACCACCATCATCATCACCACCATAATCACCACCACCACCACCACCATCACCACCACCACCATCATCACCACCATAATCACCACCACCACCACCACCATCACCACCACCATCATCACCATCATCATCACCACCATCACCACCATCACCACCACCATCATCACCACTATCATCACCACCATCACCACCATCACCACCACCATCATCACCACCATCATCATCACCACCATCACCACCATCATCACCACCACCATCATCACCATCATCATCACTACCATCACCACCACCATCACCACCATCACCACCATCACCACCACCATCACCACCACCATCATCATCACCACCATCACCACCATCATCACCACCACCATCATCACCACCATCACCACCACCATCACCACCATCACCACCATCACCACCACCACCATCACCACCATCATCATCACCATCACCACCATCACCACCATCATCATCACCACCATCACCACCATCACCACCATCATCATCACCACCATCACCACCATCATCATCACCACCATCACCACCATCACCACCATCACCACCACCATCACCACCATCATCATCACCACCACCATCAGCACCATCACCACCATCATCACCACCACCATCACCACCATCACCACCACCATCATCACCACCATCACCATCACCACCACCACCATCATCACCACCATCACCACAACCATCACCACCACCATCACCACCATCACCACCACCATCATCACCACCATCACCACCATCACCACCACCATCATCACCACCATCACCACCACCATCACCACCACCATCACCACCATCACCACCACCATCATCACCACCATCACCACCACCATCACCATCACCACCACCACCACCATCATCACCACCATCACCACCATCACCACCACTAGTGAAATAACTGGAGATATTTGCAGGTGTCATGTAAATTTTGAAGCGCGGAACAAACGTTATACATTATTAGCAGTGTGTAAAGTCCAGTCCCGGTCACGCTCGCCTCTCAGCCCCCTCCCAGCACCACACACTGCCGCACGAGGGAGGGCCACAGTCCCCGAAAACAACCCCGGGAGCTACCAGATTGCTTCCACTTTTGACTGGAAGGCAAACAATATACAAACGAACACAGAACGGCCCAGCCTGGCGTGGAGTGTGCTGCCTCCTGCCTCCGGTGCAGAACATGGGGGAGGGACGAGGCTGCGGGAGGTGGAGAGGGAAGGCTCGGAGACGCCAGCACCGCACGGAGAACTCGCTGACCGCCGCTCTGGCCAAGTCTTGGCTCCACAGAATTTCAGCGTGTCTTCACAGAGACGCAGGCTTCCTTTCATTGTCTTAGACACCAGCGCCTGTCCCTTGTGTGCGGAGCCACTCCCTCCTCTCTTCCCTTCTCCCGCTCTCCCCGGGCACCTGGGCAGGCCCTGGACTCGGTCTCCCTCAATGGCTTTGGGGACAGAGAGAAACAAGAGGGGACCCCCCATTCTACCCCGCAGTGTCCCCACCCCAGACAATGGTTGAGTAGGCAGAGGGACGTGGGAGCACTGGGCAGCGAGTCACCCCCCCCCTCAGGGAAAGGCAGGAATCCTCCCCGCGGGGCACATGGTCCATAGGGAGAGGATGTCCAGACAGAGGACACATCGGGAAGGGACTTGGGAGAGCAGGGAAGAACCCGGCTCAGACGGGAGGGCCCGGCAGGAGGGGTGAAGAGGGAATGCTTGGGATGAGGCAGGAGGGACAGCCGGGTGGACCAGGACAGGCCTCAGCGAGGCAGGAGGGACAGCCGGTGGACCAGGACAGGCCTCAGACTGGCTTTGGTTTGGGGCTTCCCGGCAGGAAATGGAGAGCCACTTAAGGCGTTGAAGCCGTGAGAGTCAGGGGTCGCGCCTGCCTGCAGAAGGGTGCCAGCCACCGCTGGAGGGCAGGCCGTGGAGGCCCCAGAGGCCACCCTCACAGCCCTGGTATTTGATCCAGTTCTCCTTGAACCTGCAAAAATACTGGGGCCCAGGTGAGGAGGGGCCTGCCCTTGGGGTCAGATCCCATGAGCGTTCTTTGCCCTGCCCGAGGCAGAGGGCCCTCCTGTGGGAGGGCAGGGGAGCTGCACCCTGGGGCCTCACCCTGCACCCTGGGGCTTGAAGAAAATGCGCTGTGACTGCTAATGACACTTGTCCTCAGGAAGTGACCAGGGTGCTAGAGGGTAGGACTCAGTCGGTGATTATGCATCAGAGATCAGCGCATGCCCAGGATCGGGGCTCAGCCGGTGACGAGAGATCAGAGCTCAGTCTGCGATCGGGAATCAGGATCAGCATGGGACCGAGACCAGGGCTCGGTCTGTGGTGAGGGATCCAGGCCGTCACGGGACCAGCCTGGGCTCCAGCAGGACACTGTGAGGATTGGAAACAGTGCTTGGGAAGGGTCCAGGGCGGTTCCTGGCCCGGGGCCACTCCCTCTCCTTCCCTTCCGACCTGTCAGTCTCGAAGACCCCCTTTCAAGAACAGGCCTTTGACTCGAGGGCCCAGCCTGGACGGAGTGAAGGATTCAGAGGCCGTCCTCGCCCTGGCCATGTGACCTTGGGCAAGCACATCACCTCTCTGAGCTGCAGGTTCTCCAGCTTTGGAAGGCACCGTGCCTCGTGGCTGGAATCAGGGAATCAGTGGAATCAGGGAAGCCTCTTCCTCCAGCACAGTGGCCGAGCAAGTGCCAGGAGGACGTACAGCCAGGCTTCACCATCCGTGGGGGCCTCTGTGGCCCCAGGGGTTCCCCTGCTGGCCTCCCGCCCCAGGGGGCCCGCAGCGCAGTGGCCGCATGGGCCGGTCATGCCGCTGGTGCCCCTGCACCCCTCCCTGACCCGCATCTCTTCTGCCACCGCCCCACACCCCCCACCGGGTGTTAGGAAAACCCGCCATTCGCACCTGGTTCTCACTGAGAGTTGTGAGAACCAGTGGTTGGAAATAGCCTAAAACTCCCCGGCCAGCTCCTCCCCAGGGAGGACAGGGGCAGGTCAGGGGTGCCCGAGGAGTGCGCAGGGCCGCCGGGCTTACAGGCATTCCCACAGGCCCCACCACGCTGCTCCCCCGGAGAAGGCCAGGACTCGGTGTCAGCACCACGGTCAGGAGAACGCGGGGGGTCTGGCCGCGCAGGGAACAGCCGGGGTCCCAGCAGCCCGGCCCCCTGTCTAGCATCTGGACAGGCTTTCCTGGGGCTGGGAGCGGACAGGCTGCCAAGCACTTGGTCCCGAGTGTCCCCCACCCCCACCGCCCCCTACAGCCTGCCTGGGTCCAGGCTGATGAGGATGCGCTGTGTGGCCGTGGCCCGAGCCTTCACCTCTCTGAGCCCTTCCTGTGGAACACAGAGAAGTCATGTTGCCCAGCCCGGACAAGGGCGGCCGTGGCCACCCAGGTGAGCTCGGCAAAGTGGACCGGCCACTTCCCGGCCGCGCTCCCGCTGGCCCTTCTCTCTTCACCTCTACCCTGTCCACTGCCTCTCTCCCAGCCAGTGGGGCCAGCTCTCAAGAAGCACATCTCACTTCTGAGCGCCCACACCCCGGTGCCCCCCAGGGTCCGACGCCATCCTTGGGAGCAAGCAGGTGCCAGGCTGAAGGGACCTTTGTCCTTCGAGGCGCGGGTGAACCCTCAGATCTGTGATGGGGGGACTGCTGTGTCAAGACGGCCTGGCCTTCTCTGGGGCCCGCACAGGCAGTGAGAGGGTCAGACACGGGCCTGGACAGGGCTCTGGTGAGGGGACTCTAACACTCAGGGTTGTGCAGGGCACCCTGTCCTGCATTCCTGCCCTGCCGGCCTGGGTTCCGGCCCACGGCCAGCCGCCCGCTCAGACACGAGCCCACTGGGCCAGGCGCCGTGCTGCGGGTGTTCACGGGGGCCCCTGGAAACTCCTGGGTGGGGCTGGAGGGGGACGAGGCAGGGCACCATGGCCAGAAGGGGGACGGCGCCGTGGGCAGCACTCACGCCTGCTGACCCAGAGGGGCTGGAAGAAGGGGGTCCCATCCCGTGGGCTGGGCCGAGTCAGTGCAGGGGAGGCAGGATGGGGCCCCGAGCTGGGCCGGGCCAGGAAGTTCAACACCAAAGAAGAGGAGCCTGGGGGCCACCTCCCCTGGTATTCACCATCTGCGCTGGGCTGCACGAAGCCACTTCCCGGTTTAGCCCCACGAAGACCACACGGGTGGGTGCCATCATCATCCCCAATTTACAGGTGGAGCGGGCACAGAGGGGTCAGTAACTCGCCTGAGGTCACACAGCTAGAAAACAGAGCGATCAGGACAGAACCCTGTTCAGTCGGCCCGCCTGCAGGACGCCCCACTGTCGCCTGGAGCCCCCAGTGTGGGGAGGGGAGAGGAGCCGCGCAGCCCCTCACCCGCTCCACGACAGAGCCTGGAACCAAAAGGGGGGCTGCTTGCTGGATTCGAGGAATGGCGGGTCTCTTGGCACCTCCGGGCCCAGGAACTCTGCCTCCGGGGAGCCTCCGGCCGGAATCATGTGAGCATCTGGCCCTGGCCTAGGCGTGTGCAAGGGACCCTGGAATGTCAGAGGGTCAGAGCCCTGCGGCACATCCGCGCGGGACCCGCGGGACGATTGCCCACCACCCCAGGCCTGCTCTGGCCCCCACGCGGAGTCATTCGTCAGTGGAGGGTCTGCTCACGGTCCTCCTCTGGGCCCAGGCGAGAGCAGGACCTGCGGGCAGAGGAACCCGGGAGGACCCCCTCCCCCGGTATGTTCTGCGTCTGGAAGGGGCCTTGCCTGCTGACAGGGAAGTGAGGGCTTCTGGGAGGAGGCGGGCCCTCCCGGAGGAGCGCTCCTCGTCCTCCCTCCCCGCAGCTGCTCCTCCGCGGGCGTCTGGGGGTCCGTCCCTCCCTCGCGATCTCCCGCCAGGAGGCACTGGGGGCGGCGCGGGAGGTGGGACGGGGTGGGGCGCGCGAGGCCATGGGGCGGGGCCTCGTTTCTGCGGAGCCGCGCGGCGGGCCCGTCTGTCCTGCCTGGGAGGCTAATTGCGGCTTGTTGCATCCACAATTAATTATCGAGCGCGCGTGTGAATCAGCTAATTACTCACCGCGCTCAGCCCCCACCCCTCGCCCTCCTGCCTCAGGCCGGCAGAGTTCATTGACGAGCGGGAGGACCCTGGGGCGGCCTCGGCTGGAGATCCTGTGCTGTCCCCAGCTTCCCCTGCACCCGGTGAGCTCTGAAGACCCTGGGAAAGGTTCCCTGACGCTGAGTGCTCTCTCTCCGCCTGTGTGCATGAAGGCAGGGTGGGGACACCGTTCGTTCTAGACCATCCCGATGCCCAGCCTGACCTCAAATAGCCCCCTTCCCCGAGCCCTCTCTGCTAGCTCTGAGAATGGGACCGTCCTGCATGAAAATGCCTGGAAATAGGCAAGACTTGAAGGTGCATTTCCGCTGCTCTGTCCTGGTGTCCCCCAGCCCCTGGAACGTTCCTGTTTGGCATTCCTGAGGAATGCCTTAGAGTTTATGCTCAGCCTAGCAACTAAGCCTGCCACGGAAACAGGCTTAGCATGTCACCAGCATCAGGGTCCAGAGTGCGACCAGGATCAGAGCTCACAGTGTGACCAGGGTCAGAGTTCAGGGTGTGATGAGGGTCAGGGCTCAATGTGTGACTGGGATCAGGGTTCGGGGTGTGGCCAGGTTCAGGGCTCACTTTGTGATCAAGGTCAGGATTCAGTGTGTGACCAGGATCAGGGCTCAGAGCGTGACCAGGATCAGGGCTCAGTATGTGATCTCGGTCAGGGTCAGTTTGTGACCAAGCTCAGTGATCAGTGAGTTCCAAGTCATTTAGAAAGCACAGCTGATTCAATCGCTGTGATTGGGGCTGTGAAGGACCATGACGAGGGCTTTAAGGTGCCCAGCCTCATACTCCCTCTGGGGCTGTACAAGGAGGTTCTAGAGCCTGGTTTCCAGCTGGGTAAGTTTGGCCCAGCTGAGGACCATCCATTTCAACCTGCCAGACTGAGCCCATCCTGGGTTTCTTCAGGCTGTGGCCAGGCCTCCAGTTTTGGGTGTGAGCAGTGAGGGTCAAAGGTCAAGGTGGAAGGGTTGCCGGGTATAAATTGGTCGTGAATCTCTGGGAAAGGGGCCCTCGCTCGGCTCAGAGGTCTAGAATCTGGGAGTGTCTGGGCCCCAAGAAGCCTTCAGAACTGTCCAGTCGAGGTGCTCGCGCAGTAACAGGGTTAGACACGATGTGTCAGGGTTAGACGCTGTGATGGGGTGAGGGCCAGGGTCTTTATTTCAAGCCACCCGCCGAGAGCTGGGCTGGAGCAGCGGGTGGAGACGACACCGGATCTTCGGGCTGACTCGTCTTTCTCCTCGGGGTGGGGCAGGCGGGGTCCTGGGCCCGCTCTGCCTGCAGGTGCGGGACCTCTCTGGATTCTGGGTGGGGATCGGGACAAGGGGTCCATTTCCTAAAAGGGGCGGGTCCGGTCGGGAGGCGAGGAGCGCCCACGAGGGAGAGGCAAGGCCTGGCCCTGCTGAGAAGCCCCAGTGCCGGGGGCGCCGCCTCGCCCTGGGAACCCCAAGCCAAGACCCAGAGCAGGGCGGTGGGAGGGCAGGGAGAAGGGCGGGTGGGGAAGCGGCGGAAACCCTGACTCAGAGCAGCCTGCGCGCCGGCGCTGCCTCGCGGCCGCATGTCACAAGCCCCCTGGTGGCCACGGGCTGCTGGTGCCGGAGGATGGCAAGGCCAAGCAGCTGCAGGAAGGACCCAGCAGAGGTGGGAAGGGTGGGCAGGTGTGGGGGTGGGGGCAGGGAGGGGGGCGCTCAGAGGCAGCCCCCCCTCCACACTGCCTCCATCTCTCCCAGCGCAGAGACTTGGGGAAGAGGGCTCGGTCTCTCAGGAGGGAAGGGACCCTTAAGGGTGTCTGAAGTTTGTCCTGGGGAGGACCCTCCCCTGCCTCATGGTCTTCGTCTCCCCTGGCCCGTCTGACCAGCCCCTCAGGACGCCCCTAGAGCTTTGGGCCCCAAGTTGGCCTCGGGAGAGGGTCTGGTTTGGACAGACTCCATCTGCTGAGACGACCAGAGAGCCAGGAGCCAGGCGGACTCAAGTTGCCCCCTGCCGCCCCCCAGGGCCTGTGATGGTGTTGGCTGTGATGGGGATATCAGGGCTCTGGGTGGGGGTATGGTGACGATCACAGGGAGAGTAGCACAAGGGTGGATGGTGACGAGGACTGTGCATTGATGTGTGATGTGACAGTGACGGAGTCTCTCACTGTGTCTGCCGAGAAGAGCGGACAGTTGGACCAGATGTTGGGCTTGAACAGCGGAAGTGTACGTGGACTGCTATGGTGACGCGTGTGCAACTTATCAGGTATTCAGGCAGAGCCGAAAAGGATCTTGCATTCAGAGTGGACCACAAGTTGTGCAGAAGGAGCGAGGAGCTGCGAGGCAGTGGCATCCGAGTAGAAAAGAACCTTGAAGTAATTTCCCTGAGTCCTCCAAGACTCTGGATTTCACTCTAGAGAGGCCCCCTGTGGGGCTCTGGGTACAGGTCTCAGAAGAGGAGGGATTATGGACACTTTAGGATGTGAGATAAAGCAGCTAAAGGGGCGTCGCCACCAGTTTATGGGAAAACAAAATCCAAAATCCACAGATGATGTCCCCACTGTCACCAAGTCAAAGGAGAAGGGATGGGGGGTGAGGACAGAGAGGGGTGAGTGAGGACAGCCACACAGGGTGACGGGGGCTACACCTTTCCTTTCAACCCCGCTCCTCTGGGCTCTTGTCCTAGGCGCCTCCCACGGCACTTCCTAGGAGCACCCCCAAGGAGACAGTGGAGGAACCCAGCCCGAGGGAACAAGTTGGCCCTGCCTTCCCCCTCCCCCCCTCATCCTCTAGGGTGGCTCTACCACCTGCCCAGAACTCACTGCTCCTTCCATCCAACCCAGCGTCCCCTGCCCTCCGCCACAGGCCACCGTCTCTTCGGCCCTCCCTCCGCTCTCTGCTGTTCATCGGGCTCCGCACCCGGCTAGCCCGTCCGTCCTCAGGGGCCTCTCCTCCGTCCACACACCCACCCTCCGTTCTTCATCCAACACCCACCCATCTCCCTGGCTTCAGATCCGTCCATCTACCCTCTGGCACACCTCCTTCCTCTGCACCGCTTGCCTCACCCATCCTTCCGTGGGCCTCTAGTTTCTCCGTACAACACCCTGTAACTTCCTTCCCTCCTTCCATCCGTCCATCCAGCCGTCCATCCATCCGTCCGTCCATCCATCCATCCACCCATCCATCCACCAACCAGCCAGTGGACAGCCACTCCTCGGTTCCTGGAAGAGACGGAGAGCAGAGACCCAACTCTTGGCTTTCCTGCTGCATGGGGCAGGAGCTGGGCTCTCCTTGGCGTGCGCGCCTGTATGCATTTGATCCGTCCCCCCCCCATCTCTCTCCCCTCCCCCACACCCCGCCCCCCGCTCGCGCTCCCCTCTAATGTGTGATCTGGAAGCTCTATAAGCCTGATGTAATCCGTAATGCAGTCTCTGGCTCCCGATTCGGGATCCAGTTTCAGAGAGCGAGAGATTGGGGAGCGCCGGCAGCCCGGTGGGGGGAAGCAGCTCGCCTCTCTCTCCTCCTCCTTCTCCCCGTCCTCGGCCTCCTCCTCCTCCTCCCCTCGCCGCCCCGCCCCCGGCTCAGCGCGGCTCGCCCCCCCCTCAGGAAGGGGAAAAAAGGCGAGAAGAGCGGGGCAGGCGAGAGGAGCGGAGCGGCGGCGGCCGGAGAGGGAGCGGCGGGCGCAGGCGGCGGCGGCGGGCGCGGCGTTGGCGGCGGCCCCGGCGGAGCGAGCGCGGAGCCGGCGAGCCGGGAGCACAGGCGGCCGCGCCGCGTCCTGGCCGGGCCCGGGCCCGCGCGCCCCGCATCGCCTGCAGCCCGGGCATCCGGACCCCCCGGCGCCTGGGGGGATCCAGCAGGCGGGGGGAGGGGGAGGGGGCCTGCGTGCGCCGGCGGGGGCACCCCGGGGTGCGTCCGGCTAGGCCTGGAGCGGGCCGGGGGCGGCGGCGGCAGGAGGAGCCCCCCCCCCCCGCTCGGGTCGGGCTCCGGGCTCGGCCGCCGGCGACGCGGGGCGCTCCTGGGGATTTGCAACTCGCCGGATCAAGTCTTCGCCGGCGGAGCCGCCACTACTGGGGAAGGTAAGGAAGGCTTTGGCTGGGAATTGGGGGCTGGGGGCGCGGCGAGAGGGTCGCAGCGAGGGTGGGAGGGGGTCGGGGGAGGGGCAGGCGCCCGGACTTCTTAACTTCGCCGTTTGGGGCTTCGCAGCTCCGAGGTTTGCGCTCAGAGCTCGGGAGTTTGGACCCCCCCCCCCACCCCCAGCCCCCTGCCTCCTCCAGCGGCAGCCACGGAATCCGGCAGGTCTCTGAGCGCTCTACCGGGCAGGCTGAGGAGGGGGCGACCCTGGCCGCGGCAGAGCTCCTTGGCGCTGCTCACCTCCCCCGAGTGCACACACGCAGCCTGGCCAGGCTGGCAGCCGGGGCTGGGGAAGGCATCCGCTCCCCATCACATGCACAGACCCAGGGCAGGCTGGAGAAGGCGTTCCCGTTGTGTCCCCAGCACATACAGATGATGGCAGGGGTCTTTGGGAGCCCCAGATGTAACCCCCCACAGCCACGCATAGACCCAGGTAGGTAAAGGAGAGACACCCCAGTGTGTCCCCCTTCCCTTCACGAGCCCCCTACAGACATTGTAGGGGCCGGAGATGTCCTCCCCCCACGCAGAGCCCCCAGGCAAGCACGAGAAGCCGCCGTCTCAGCCCTCACCCATAGACCAGGCACTGGCTTTGGAGACCCCCGGAGGTTCTCTTCCCCCTGAATCCGCCGAGGGCCACCCTAGCGCCCACCCCCACCCCCACACACACCCGACCTGGCTCCTTCCGTTCTCGTCGTCTTTTCCACTCGCTCGGACAGGCCGTGCGGATAAGCCGCTCCGAACTTTAGGTCGGCCCTGCGCCCTCTCCGCGCGAAGCCCCGAGGCCAGGAGTCGGGTACTCCTCTGTCCCCATCCCCAGCGGGCAGAGGCCGCCCGCCCTCCGCCGCCGCCTCGCTCTCCGGGAGCTGCGCGTAGCTGCCTCGAGGAATGAGCACTGACCCCCTGCCGGGGAGGCTGGGGTCTCTGGGCACTAACAGGCGCCCTGTCCCCGGGTCCCCGTGGCCCCCTGGGCAGGCAGAGCGCGCCTCCGGCCTGCCTCAGAACGCGCAGCACAGAGGAGAACCGCCGTGGAGCCAGGCGGCCGGGAGAGCTAGACCCAGGCTGCGGCTCGGAGCCCCGGTCCCTCCGCCGAGCTTCGGCGGCTCCTGCTGGGTCACTTCCCAGGCAGCTCCGAGAGAGCGCCCAGCCTGGCAGCCAGGCCCCAGCCCGCTGGGCACCTTACCCTTCCCACTTTTATTTTGGGCTTCCAAGTTTCTTGGAGCGCAAGGACCCAAGCTGGGACCTGACGAGCCTTAACCCATCCCGCCTCAGCACCCTTCGGCTTCGCGCGCTCGCATCACGTCCCATTCCCCCGGCCGGGGGTACGAATTCCTTCGCCGCAACTCGGGAGGAGTTGAAAGGCGGAAGGCGCGTGGGTGGGCAGGGGGCGCGCACCCCCGCCCTAGAGGAGCTTTTTAGCGTACTGTGTTAGGGAGGTGGCTGGGGGATGTGCGCTCCCACCGCACCCTGGGGACCCAAGGAGACCCTTGGTGCCCTCCCCCACAGACACAAACCCACGCCCCCTCGGAGCAGCGGCCGCGCGGGCGGTGGAGTGGGGGGGGGGGGCACACGAGGCTGGGGTCCCTTTTTGTTTCCGGGAGGCGGTGTACGGTGTTTGGGGTCTGGAGAAGCGGCCATGGCGTCTCCTAGAACCCCGAAGCCTTCCATTCCCCGACGACCCCCGCAGTCGAGGAGGCAAGGAGGGAGGTCGAGGAGGGAGCCGCTCCCTCCTCGACCGCAGGCGACAGAGAAACTCCGCGCCCGGACGCCGGGTGCCGCCGGGTCCAGCTTTGAGTACCCCGGCAAGGTCAAGCAGGCGAGGGAAGGGGCGGGGGCTCTTGAGCGCGCCCCCGCCCGCGCAGAGTCGCAGCCTGGGGAGGGGATGTGGGCCGCCCGCCGAGTCACCCGAGCACCCGCCACCCGAGCCTGGTCCCTGGAGGCGGGCGTTGCGCGCATTCGGGGATCCCGGAGCGCCCCGCGCCGAGCCCGGTGCTTCCTTCCCGGCTCGCTCGCTGCTCCTCCGCGCTGCTTTCAGACTTGTTGCGCCTGGATCTGGGGGGCGGGGGACGGCCCGGGAGCCCGGGAGCCCGGGCGGCGGGGGGCCGAGCCCTAGGCCGGCAGGAATGCGCCTCCGCGGCGCGCGACTCCGCGGACGGGCACGGCGCGGGGGACTCGAGCGGGAGTTTGCTGCCTCCGATCCTGGAGAAGGACGCTTGTCCCCGCCGCGCTCCCGCGCGGGGGCGGACACAAGGCGATTCAAGGCCCTCGGCCTCCCGCCGCACTCCGCGGACCCCCGGCGAGGAGGGACCCAGCTAAGTTGCCGAGCCCTCCAAGTCCCTTCCCTCGTCCGCAGGCTCCGGCCCCTCTCGGGCCTCCGCGGCCGCGTCCGTACAATGGGAGCGCGGGTTATGCTCTCGGAGCCCTTCCAGCCCAGGCCCTCGGTGCTCGTCCCGCGATCCAGCGTGGTGGGCCCGCAGCGGGCTGGGTCTGCGGCGTCCGGGCCGGCGAGGTCCCGAGGCAGCTGCGCGCCTGCAGACACTCGGCTGCGAGGCCCGGCCCTAGGCGGCCCCCGCAGGCCCGGGCGAGCGGCCGAACGCGGGCGGCCTCGCTTGGCGCCCTCGCCACCGCCCCCCCGTCCCCGGCCAGCCCGCCGGGCCCGGGCCCGCCTCCCGGAGCCGGTCCGGGAGCCCCCGAGCCCGCCCCCTGGGGACACCTCCGGGCTGGGGCCCGGGCGGCCGGCGTGGGGCTGCGGTGGCGGTGGCAGAGGCAGAGGGCGGCGCGCTGCCCCGGGCGGCCGGGAGAGGGCGCGCGCGCCCGCCCGCCGGCCTGCCCGCCCCTTCCGTCTCCTCCGCGCCCGCCCGTGCCCGCCCCATCCTGGGCAGCCCCCGGCCGCCCCGCCCTCCCGCCGGGCCCTCTGCCGCCCGCCCGGCCGGTCACTGGCGTCTCGGCCAGGCCCCGTCACCTGTCCGTCCGCTCCCCCGGCCCCCGTGCCCTTGTGCACCGTGCACAGGCGCGCGCGAGCGTGTTTGTGCACGCGTGTGGCACGCACGCCGCCGGCATGCGTGTGCAGGCATGCACACTGTCACATCTGCGTGCGTGGCGCCGTGCAGGTCTCCCGGGAGTGTGCGCCCCGGCTGCACGCCCGGGATGGCCGTGCTTCGTTGAGCCGCCTTTCACCCTTGGGCAGGCCCTGTGTGTGCACCGTGGGCAGGAGGTGAGCCCCGGGAGCCAAGCTCTATCAGAGCCCCAGGAAGACCCTGAACCTGGAGGGGGTTGTTAACCCCATTGGTGCCAGCAAGCCCACACTCTCCCATTGTCCTCTGGAATCCTCCCACCTCCAGCCTCCCTGGCTGCCACTGCGCCATAGGGCAGAGCGTGCTTTCCAGGTAAACACGCATGCCCCCCCATGCGCAGTCTGCAGGCACACCCGGACTAAACCTGGGGGTGTCCACGTGTATACTTGCCCTGGGGGCACAGTGAGGGCCATGGGAAGGGCATGGTTGCACCCCCACGCCCCCAGCGTGAAGGCTGACCGGAGGATGTGAGTGAAGACACTTCGACAAGCTCTACGAATCAGCTCTAGGGGGTGAGGGATAGCGGCCAGCCCGCAGGGGTCCAGATGTGGGGCTCCCACAGAGGCTTCCGCCAAGAAGCGACAGCTCACCAGGTCCCACAGAAGGGGTGGGTGGGTGGGTGTGGTGAAGGGAAGGGAACAGCCGTGCAAAGGCCCTGTGGCAGGTGACAGGACAGCTGTGAGGCATGGACAGGACTTGGAAAGGACCGTGGATGGCAAGTGGGAGCTTCAGAGGGAATGGGGCCCGACCTAAGCCCTAGAGGCTTTGGGCTGCTTCCTGGCAGGTGGGGGAGGGCTAACGGGGTCCTCAGTAGGGATGGTGTTTGGGCCCGATGGACACCCAGAGCAGTGGTGAGCTCCCCTGCGGACAGTGGGGTCACAGGAGACAGAGCGCCCAGCCGGCGACAAGGGCTGCCATAGCCCACACCTGTGCCGCTCTACAGGCTACATTCATCAGGACGGAATGCCCCCCTCCCTGGCCCACCCAAGAACCCCCACATCACCGTGCAACAGGAGTAGACGCCCAGTTGAGTGTGCACAGAAGACCCCGCCCCGGGGCCCGGGTCCCACCGCACACGGGCACATCCCAGGCTGCAGTGTTCCTCGACTGAGGGGACAAGGTCTCAAAGGGGACAGTCTCCGTGGGCACAGCGGCAGGGGGCGGAAGATGAACCCCTCCCCCCAGGGGGCCACTCTCTGCCAGGGTCCCTGAGAGGCCTGCAGAGGTGGCTGGAGGCGGAGCCCCGGGCTCGGACCCCTGAGGAGCCTCCCCAGGCTCTGTGTCCTCAGCTGTGTGCTGGGGCCAGCCGTCCCCCCGTTTCACGGGGCAAGACAAAGGCTGGAGCTCAGGGACGAAGCACCATGCGCGCTCAGGGGCACCTCTGTCCTGCTCATCCTCCCTCCCGTGCCCGTTAACCCAAGAAGTGGCAACGCAGGGAACAGAAGCAGGGCAGGGGACAACAGGGCACGTCCATGTCAGCCCCAAACCCCAGGCCCTCCTGTCCCATGTGAACCTTAGCAGTTCCCTGACTTTCCACACAACAGCTACGTACGTCTGTCCTGAAAATGGCTTAGGCAAATGACAATGTCCAGTGCACACTGTGGGTCCCTGCCTGTCCCCCCACCCCCCACTGTCACCTTTGACACCTCGATTATCGTTGTGCGGCTCCCACTGCCTGTCTTCCTGCCCACGGATCCCTGTGAACCCCAGCTCCTCCAGAAGCCCGGAGAGGCCTCAGGGCAGGCACCAGAGTTGGGCCCCCGCCCAGGCAGTTTGGGGAGGCTGGCTGCCAGTTTTGGGGTGCTGACTCTTGGCTGAGATGTGGGCTGAGGGTCCCTGAGAAGGAGATGCTGAGGGCCGGTGGGCAGAGGCCTTGGAGCTCTGCAGGGGTCCCCAGGGACAGTCACTGACCGTCCCCCAACCTGGATGGGGGGGCGGAGGGAGAACCAGGCCCCACCCGTTGAGGTCTGTGCCTGGCCCCCAAGCCGGGCTAAGCCCTGAGCCTGTGTGGGAGTTGACGGCCCCAAGCTCCCTCCTGCTTGGCAAGGTGACTTCGGACCAGCCGCTTCTCTGAGACTCCGTGACTCAGGGCCGGGAGCCCTGCCGCCCAGTGCCCCCGAGGGCCGGCACTGCAAAGGGCGCGGCCGAGGTTGGGGATGCCGAGGGCAGGTCTTGGTGAGGACATGGTCTGCCTGGGCAGGGGAGGGGGGTGCCATCCAGTGCCCTGGAGGACGCACAAAAGGAGAAGGACCCGGCAGGCGGGAGAGCACGCCGCCCGCCGCCCGCTGCCCTGCTCCCAGCCGGTCCCGGAGGAGCCCTGACCTGCCCCTGGCGCCCGCCTCGCAGGTGGCACCTCCTGAAGCCTTCTTCTCGACAAGAGCACACGCACTGGCACACCCACACGTGTACGTGCACACACGTGCAAGCCAGAGACCCGCTCACACTGCACGTGTGCACACGCTCTCCTGCCCCCCACAAAGCCTCATCCGTACACACTTGTCCTGGGACACACACTCCCACATACACAGCACGCACACGTGTGTGCATGTGTGCTCCGCACCCACACACGCCCCTCAGAACCCCAGCCGGTCCATCTGGGGGCCCCATGGTCCTGCTCAGGAGCGCCAGGTCCCCTTGTCCAGGTCTCCCTCCAGAGCCGGGGGAGGGGCGGGGGTGGCCTTGAGTTCCAGCCCCTCCCCCTCTGCCTGTCCTCCTCTACTGCCCCCCACAGAGAGCAGAGGTCACCCGTGGGTGGTGGTGGAGGCCCCGGGTGCAGCCTCCAGCTGGGGGAGCCTCCGCCCCTCCGAGCACTGAGACGGGACGTCAGTGCCGCAGCCTGGGGTGCTGTGGAGGAGGCGCAGGGGCGCCGGGAGCCAGGGGACCTTGGTTCCGTGAGACAGCTGTGGGCTAAGTTGCGATCTCCACGCGTTCCTTCCTCGCGCTCGCCACGGGACCCGCGTGGGCTCCGCCTGGCCAGGCCTGCCCGGAATGTCCCGGGGACCTCACACATTCTGCCCAGGGCAGCCCCACGACTGGAGTGTGTCCCCCAGCCCCTGCCTGACCGCTTCTTCCCACCTTTCTGCTGTCGGCTGGCCCTCTCCATGTGACCTTGGGCAGGTGACCTTGGACAAGCCCGTCCTGCTGGGGACCTGGGGAGCACAGATCCTGGTGTGGGGTCGTGGAGAGGAGCACCACTCGCAAGCGAGCAGCCGGCTGGGCAGGGCAGCAGGGCTTCCGCCCGTCACAGGGCGGAGGACTCGCTCGGGCACTGAGCCGGCGATGCAGAGAGGAGAGAGCCCAGGCACCTCTGTCACACTCAGAATTGGAGCGACCCACTCCTCATGACAGCCCCCCACCCCTGCAGGGAGCCCCTAGCCCTGGGACAGAAGCTCTCGCTGTCCCCACATGGGACGCTCCCCAGGAGAACCAGTCCGCGTGCACGTTTGCACTCGTGTGCGCGTGCTGGCCTTGGGTTACGTCGCCCCACGTGCCCGTGTGTGCGAGGGCACATGCGTGCGTCGGGGTGCAGGCCACATCCACTCCCAGGAGGGCCTGCAGGGCTCAGGTGCGGCTTCCTGGGGCAGGCCCGCACCCCGTGGCCCAAAGGGCAAGAAGGCGCGCTGGGCGGGGGCCACGGGGGCAGGGCAGAACAGAGGCAAAGCCAGGAGCCTGAGTGCCCGGAGTGTCTTCAGGGAGCAGTTTGGGGTGATGGGATTCTGGGCCAGAGGAGGTGTGGTGAGGCCCATCAGAGAGCTGGCCCTTGGTTCCAGGCCAGGGGGTCCTGGGGCAGTGGGGGCGGCACGGAGTGATGGCGTGTCTGTTGGCCTCCTTTGTGAAATAGAGGTGAGACCTCCTTGCCCCCCGTGGGTGGGGGAGCAGGTACGGGCCTGTAGGGGTGGCCTGGAGCAGACCAGGCACAGGACGGGCCCCTCCCAGCCACGGACCCTCAGGTGGGGAGGGGGGCTTCCTCTCTTCACTTGCACAGTTCTGCCTGGCTACCAGCCAGGACCCCCCGACGACCCCCATGCCCAGGCAGGCGGGCAAGGGAAGGAGGCTTCCTGAGGGGCTGGGGCTGGCGGGCACAGTGATGGGGGACATCTCAGGGGCCTGGCCTGGGGGCTCCTCAAGGCAAGCGTGGGATACCCCGCAGGTCAGCTGGGGGTTCACTGGGAGCCTGGTTCGCACAGGCTGGGAGCAGGGGCTGCTGGTGGCTTGGGCGGGGGACAAGTTCTCACACCCCACCTGCTTCTGTGCTCATGGAGGGAGGCCTGCCCGGGCTCTCCCGGCCCCTCTGTGTCCTGGGTTGTCCTGGACCAGTGTCAGCAGCCCCTCCCTGCCCAGGGACCAGGCTGCCACAGCCCAGGAGGGATACGTGGGGGCTCACAGGACCACCCCCCGGCGCAGGGAGGACAGGCCGCTGCGGGCAGAGGTGGTTGCTTGTCCCTGGACGGCCTCTCCTGCTCGCTCTCCTGGCCCCTGCCTGCCAGCCAGCCCCTGGGCTACTGCTGGTGCCGAGGGGGCGCAGCCACCCCTCCCCCAGTGCAGCCTCTTCCCAGGACACACAGGCAGGCACTGTTCAGGGGGCCGGCTGGGACAACAGAGTGCCTTTTGTGGCTGGCATCTGGGATGCCATTGGTGGCCTGGGGTGGGTGGGGAGGGGACGGGGAGGCCGGGCCTGAGGTGGGTCTGTGTGTGCGCTGGGCCTGGCGGGGGAGGGTCGGACAGACCCAAGTGAAGCTGGAGAGTCCTGGAGCCCGTGGAGGCAGTGTCCAGCCCAGGCCCTTGTACAGCGGGGAAGCCGAGGCGCTCGGGGCCTCTGATGGCAGGGCAGGGGCACGGACGCCTCTGGGATGGTGTGGAAGGTCGGCGCGGCGCCCCACACTGATGGTGGCCCTGAGAGGCCCACTGTGGGCTTGATTCTGCTCCTACCCCACAGGGGGTGCTGTGACATTGAACAAGGGGGTCCCTGAGGAGCCGCCTGCGGTCAGTGCTCAGGAAATGGCCATCACTCTCGCCCTGGCTCCCAGCTTCCTGTCCCGGCCTGGCACAGCCGGTTCTCTTTGTCCCCCTACCCACTGTCACACCCCTCCTGTTCCAGTGGCCCCTACCCTGTGACCCCACTCAGACACCTGCAGGCTCCCTTGCCCTCCTCCTGAGCCCGCAGCACAGGCTCTGGGAGGCCTCGCTGCCGGGTGGGACGGACGCCGGCCAGGGGGTGGGGACTGGACACCAGGAAGAACTTCCCGGCAGCAAAGGCAGTGTGGGAGAGGCAGGACCCCAAAGAGGCTCGGGTGCTCATGGCCACCGTCCTTGGGAGCCCAAGAGGGGCAGTAGGCGACCAAAGCTGCAGTGACCCAGGCTGGGAGCTGGGGACCGATGACCAGACCAGCGGCCTGTGTGGGGAGGAGGCGGCCCCTGTGAGCGCTCGTGGAAAGGACCGGCGGGAGCCTCATCAGAGCCCGGCACCGGGGGCTGAGTGGGGCCTCCGTGCGCCCCTCACCAGGGGCCAGCTGGCTCAGAGAGCTCTGACAGCTTGCTGATGCCTGGGGGCCAAATGTGGTTGAGGAAGGGGCCCGAGCCGGCCCAGGGTACCCCAGATCTGGCCCACCAGTCTGAGGCCCTGCCTTGGGCTCCTCGGGGCTCTGGCTTGGCCACTGGGCTCTCCCCAAGCCATCCCCTCCAGGTCCCCTCCTGTCCCAGCCCTGGTGTGCGTCAGGCTGACCCTCACATCCCAGAGAACACGTGCGGAGCCCGGCTCTCCTCTTGCCGTGGAGCCTTGCGTGAGCGTGGTACAGGTGTGCGTGCCGGCGCAGGTCTGTGGACACGCACACACCCCTGTGCTCTCACACACGTGCCCACACGTAGGCGTGTTCTGAGACGCGCCTGCATCCACACCTGCACCCCATCTCTGTGCCCCCGGCTCCGCCTGGCCCGGAGCCCATGCAGGCCACTTCCTCGCTCTCCCTGCCTGCACCTGCCCCTGGCTGTTAGAGGGACCCCAGAATGGCCAGGTCAGGCCCTGCCCCCACTCATCTGGGGACCAGACCCGGACACCCTCCCCTCCAGGACCCCACCCTGAGTGCCAGGGGGGCCAGGCCCCTGCCTGTCTGCCCCTGCCCTGTGTCGGCACCAGTCCCCCTGGCCTGAGATAGACTCCACTTAGCCTCCCCCGTGGCTGTATGACCTGGGGCCGGACCCGAGTGCGCCGCAAGCCTGCCCCGCTCCCTGCCTGCCACGGGCCACCTTTGGCGCAAGAAGGCTCAGAGGGGCCTCGGGCCCGTTTATCCACAGTCTCGTTGGAGGGGCCTCGGGCCCGTTTATCCACAGTCTCGTTGGAGGGGATCAGGCAGGTGGCTCCAGGGGATGGAGGAAGCCTCGTCTCACTGGAGAGGCCTGGGCGGCAGAGGGCGAGTGCCCGCCGGCAGGGGCGGAGCCGTCACGATGACCGCCTGGGCCTCCTGCCCTCCTGGGCCCTGCGACCCTGCCTGCGGAGCCCGCTGCGGCCGTGATGCTCACCCTCGCCGCCGGGACAGCCTGCTGGCCCGCGGAGCCTTCCCCAGCGCCCAGGGTGTGGAGCAGTTTGAGTCCCAGAAGCGAGCTGAGCCTAGCTCCCTGCTGGCCCTCGCAGGGAGAACCTCAGAGCTCCCAGGCACGCTGTTGGAGAACCCCATGGCTAAACACCGTTAGGTCATCTTCAGGTCCCCGGAGTCCGTGAAGACTAACTCCAGAGCCTCGGTCCTGGGCTGCAGCTGCCCGAGAGGGTTCTGAGCTCTGTCTGACCTGCCCCTTACCACACCTTCACCCTTGCACGCCTCACCCCAGGGTCTAGGCAGGGAATGTCCCCCCAAACACACACACACACACACACACACATCCCACAGCCCAGCGGGCCACTGGGACTTCTGTCTTCTCTCCCGAGCACCCGCCCCTGCCTCCTCCCCACTCACTACCCCTGCCCCGCCCCGCCTCCCTTCCCTTCCCCCAAGGCCACTCCCTGCCCCCGACCACAGGGCGGCCCTTCTTGGGGGCACTGTCCTGCCTCCGGCCCTCCCTGACTCCTCTCTCCTGGTGCGCAGGACCCAGCAGGCCAACAGGTGCTCCAAGAGTGTGTGAGCTGGTGGGGGGTGTGCAGAGGACCTTGGCTCGGCCTGGCTCCTGCGGGCCCTGGGACAGTGCGTGGTGGACCGGTAGACCGGGCCCAGCATCCTGGCTCAGGCACCCGGCACCCGGCACCTGGCACCTGGCACCGCCGAGCCCCACGGAGGCACAGCTCCCCAGGGGTTCCAGGGGAAACCCTAGCAGGTGTGCCCAGTTATAGCTCACTGCTGTCACCATGAAATGCCCAGCACAGCTCGGAGCCCCACAGAATGCCCCACCAGCCCGGACCCACCGAACCCGCGTGGGCGTGGAGCGGGCGGCTGTGCCCTTGTAGGCAGCACCACGTGGCTGAGCCTCCCTTTGTTCCAGATGGGATGATGGAGGCCCTAGAGGACCCCCTGCCTGGCACAGGCCCTCATGCCCCCTCCTGCCCCCGCTCTTGGCCCCCCAGAACCAGCTCTCCCCCATGGGAACACTGTGGGACAGGCTGCCTGGGGGCCTGGCTGAGGTGCGGGAGCTGGGCTGTTGTGTGCGGAGCTCAGTTTCTGCTGGGCTCTGCCAGCTCCCCCCCTGGACTGGGGCATCACGGAGAGTCTGTCCCAGGGCTGGGGGCTGGCTCTCACCTTAGGTCCTGACATGGGGGGTTGCTGCCTCGGGGGTAAGGCTGGGGCAAGGTTCTGGAACACGTGACCATAAGACTGTGGGGACCTCCCCGGTCTGGGATTGGCTGCAGGACCCTGCCCTTTCTGTCCCCATAGTGTGAGGACTGGCGGGCTCTTCTAGAGGCGTCTAGAAGCTGGGGGGCACTGAGGGCCTCCCAGAGGTAAGGGCCAAGGGCAGAGTCTGCTCAGCTCTGCCCAGAGGTGCCAGCATGAGAAGCTGGCAAATTCTTTTCTTGGGACCCCTAATGTCTGCCACGAAAGAGCCCCCAGAGGACCAGGTTTGGCCCAGCTCCCCCTGGTGATCCAGAACCCTGCTCCCGCCTCCTCTCCCCTCAGGAGTCACCTCCTGCCCCGAACACAGGGAACCCCCCCGCTCTAGCTCTTACCCTCTTGCAGAAAGAGTGAGGCTTCATACTCTTTCTACCTGGGCAGCAAGGGACTCGCCCAAGGCCACACAGCCAGGAGGAGCAGCCTGAGTCCAGGAACCCCCACTCCAGTCTGCTCGGGGCCCGGGGCCACCTCTGCCCAGCTCCCTGCTCTGCTACCAGCCCGTGCAGGAAGGGTGCCGGCCAGCTGGGCCTGGGCAGCAGGACGTGGCGAGCACCTGTGGGCAGGTGGCCGCACGGGAAGGTTGACGGAGGGGAGGCCAGGCCACCTGGGAAGCCGGCGGCAGCCCTCCCTTCTCACCCACCAGCTCAGCGGCTGCGAGGGACAGACAGTGGCCCAGCTAGAGGCCTTGGTGGTAGTGGGGAAACTGAGGACCGGAGGCAGAGGAGCCTTCCAGAGTCCGCATGGTGGCGAATCCAGGCGGGGCATCGCCCATTCTGAGCCCAGAGTGGCTCCACTGTGTCCCTGCGCCATACGGGCTAGCGGCTGCCCCCCGCCACCAGAGCAGAGGGGGGAGCCCTGTGGGCTGTGGCACCGGCTGGGATCTGTGGGGGGGGTCCGCGGTGGCTTCTCCTACCGGTCACCGTGACCTCCTTCGAGTCGCTTACCCTCTTAGCCTCGGTCTCCCCGTCCTGAAGCTGGAGGGTCACGGCCCAGCCTGGCAAAGAAGGGGTGAGGCAAAGGACCAGCGTTGGCTGAAGCCGGGTGAATGGGGTTCTAGTGACTCTGTCCCCAGCCCTCCCTGCCCAGAGCTGCAGGGCCCTGGAGCCAGTGGGGGCGAGGGTGGGAGGAGGGAGGTGGCCTGAGAGGCCGCAGTGACCCCATCACAACGGCACGGTCAGAGCCAGGGGCCCGGGTGGCCGGCGAGAGGTAGGAACTCCCACCCCCGGGATGGGGGGAACGGCTTCTCCCTCCACAGCCCCCCCACTTCCTTCCTCCGAGGTTTGTGGGTCCTTCCCTGAAAGACAGGGAGGGGGTGAGGAGGACAAAGGGCAGAGAGGACAAAGACCCGGGAGTGAGCGGCCGGGAGGGAAAGCCAGGCCCCCCACCAGAGGCCCCGGGGGCAATGGCGGCTGTGGCAGGGACAGGAGCAAGCAGGCAGGCCCTGAGCCCATGGGAGCCACGCCAGGCTGCTCAGCCGGACAGACACAGTGAAGGCCCCTGTGGCACTCGGCCCTGGCCCGGCGCTGCCCACCCCTCCCCGATCCGGCCTGGCTGGAGGAGGAGGAGGCCCCCTGTCCCGCTGCAGGTGGACACACTGGCAGGAGGCGGACACGGTGCCTGGGAGCCACGCCAGGGCCTGTGGCAGCCACCCCAAGCCCAGGCCGGGCAGCGGGGCAAGGCCGCAGCGTCCCAGGGGGCTCACCCCGTCCCCTGTTCTGCTCTTCCCACAGCTGCTGCTGAAGGCCGCAGGCCCGCGTCGGGGCCCCGGACTTTAGGAGCCGCTGCTGCACTCGAGGTCGTCGGAAGCGCTCTCCTCCTCCGGCCCCCCGGCTCCCGCCCCGCCTGGCACCCCGCCGCCGCCGGACCCTGGCATGTCAAGGCCTGGCCCGCGCCTGCCTGCCCAGCCCGCGGAACCCCGGCGGCCCCGCGAGCTAGGATGAGGGGCCAGGCCGCCGCCCCGGGCCCCCTCTGCCGGATCCTCTGCCTGCGGCCGCCGCCGCTACTGCTGCTGCTGGTGCTGGTGCTGGTGATGGGGCGCCGGGCGCGGGCGGCCGCAGGGGCCGACGCAGGGCCCGGGGCCGAGCCGTGCGCCACGCTGGTGCAGGGCAAGTTCTTCGGCTACTTCTCGGCGGCCGCCGTGTTCCCCTCCAACGCCTCGCGCTGCTCCTGGACCCTGCGCAACCCCGACCCCCGCCGCTACACGCTCTACATGAAGGTGGCCAAGCTGCCTGCCCCCTGCGGCGGCCCTGGCCGCATCCGTACCTACCAGTTCGACTCCTTCCTGGAGTCCACACGCACCTACCTGGGCGTGGAGAGCTTCGACGACGTGCTGCAGCTCTGCGACCCCTCGGCGCCCCTGGCCTTCCTGCAGGCCAGCAAGCAGTTCCTGCAAATGCTGCGCCAGCAGCCGCCCCCTGACCCCGGCCCCCGGCTGCTGGGGGCGTCCCCGGGCCCCAGCGACGACTTCTCCGTGGAATACCTGGTCGTGGGCAACCGCCACCCGAGCCGGGCCGCCTGCCAGATGCTGTGTCGCTGGCTGGACGCCTGTCTGGCCGGCAGCCGCAGCTCGCACCCCTGCGGGATCATGCAGACCCCCTGTGCCTGTGTGGGTGGGGACGGCGGCGCCCCGGCCCCCCGCGGGGACGTCTGCCTGAGGGACGGTGTGGCCGGCGGCCCTGAGAACTGCCTCACCAGCCTGACCCAGGATCGGGGCGGAGACGGCGCAGCAGGTGAGTGCCCGGTGGGAAGAACACCGCCTGCTGGCTCTCTGGGCAGAGGGTGGGCGGGGGAGGGAGTCATCTCAGCAGGGCTGCCCCGGTCCCCTGTCCCTGGAGCGAGCCACCAGGGAAGCCAAGGGCGTGGAGGTGAGGCTGCTGGGCGAGTGTGTTTGTCCCCGGCCTTGGGGTCCACGTACCCAGCCCCCAGGTGCTGCCCGCTGGCTGTCAGTGAAGGGACGAGCGACAGATTTCCGCCAGGATGAAGGACTGTCTCTGGCTGGGGGAGGGTCCTTCCATCTTAGCTAAGGAGCAGTGGGCTGCCGTGGCCTGCGGCGGGGTCCGTGGGGCCTCCAGGGACACGGGCCACCTGGAAGAAAAGTGAGCCAAGCGGACCGTTTGGAGATGTGGTCG